>NC_084852.1:9994564-10309342 GCF_951802175.1 Populus nigra
TTTCTTATGGATCCAGTGACGGCGAGTGTGATGCACGCGCCAAGGAATCCACAAACGCGCGCATGAATCCACAAATCCTAGTCACGTTCCAGCGAATGTCTATCATGCGCCACCGCTTCCTAGTTCATTTCCAAGGCTATTCTGTTGACTCCAGCAGCTCCCAAAAGTGGTTACTGGATTTGAAATGTATTCTTGTTTACTGCATATAATTTGTGATATGTTATTATTGATTTTTATATTTATCTCAAAATAATCGAAGTTTTGGAGTCTATACCGTTGTTTAGCAACCCCATGGGAATTACGTCACTAAGATTTAAGGAGACAAAAAAATAACTAAATCGAAATTAAAAAAAATTCAAAACCGAATCGAAACCGGTTCAAATTGATTGGTTTCGATTCAGTTTGGTTTAATTTTTTAGGACAAAAACCGGTTCAAATTAGTTTAACTCGGTTTTTTACCGGTTTTGCTCGGTTTATTTTTTGGTTTTTTTCAATTTGGGTTCGGTTCGGTTTATTTTTTCGATTTTAGGCTTATAAAACCGAAACCGAACTGGCCGGTTTTTTCAAAATTTTAATCGGTTTTTTTCACGATTCGGGTTGTTTGGTTATTTTTTATTTTGATTTTTTAGTGTTTTTGCTCACCTCTACTAAGATTTACTTTTCAGTGTGATAAGATTGAAATCAATACTGATTTAGAGATGGGTTATGAAAGGCAAAATAATTTAATTTTTGTGAATGAATGTGTTTGATTTTGCAAATGGATGTTTTTAATTTCACTTTGGATTTCAACATTTTTCAATAAAAAAATACATGTAGGATTATTTACATATAAAAATTGTGTTTTTTTTTTTACCTACCAATCAACACAGTAGCAATACGATTTTTAAAGGAGTTTTATCACTCAGATATTGATACTTTGTTATTTTCACATAATAAAAACAATAAAAAAATATTTTGAATTTGTTTTTATATGATATATGTTTTTTTTTTTTAAGAATCAACATAAAAATAGTATAATCCTTAAAAGGTTCTGTTCCTCCAAAGTCAAACATTGTTGAAATGATATGTTTATTGGGTTTTTTATGGTTTTTGATGAATTTCCATATAGAGTGATCAAAACTCGGCTATTTGATCAAAATAAGAGAGCTCTGGATAAATGTTAACAACTAAAACATTTGTCCTTTAATGATTTTTAGAGATGATGGTTTTGTCTAGGTGGTTTTCTATTTTTTAAAGACAAATACAAGCATTTCTCGTCTTCTGATCTTGAATGAAAGATTTATAGTCCTTGATAAGAACCATCTGGGAGTTTTTAAGTGTGAACACATGAAGAAGTTGGGTGGTTTTGCATAAATGAATTTAGTTAAGGCTGACAGAGTTGGTCACTTTCAAGGCTTTGTCGAAGCAACTCCGATGAAAATGTCACTGAATACCATCTGAACTTGGTAAAGAAAATGTATACCTTTTGTTTTGATCCATACTTGCTCAATTTAGAGGTATGTAGCTCCACATTCATTTGCTTGAAGCTTTCAACTTGATCAGTCAACAATCTAAAAATGCAGTGATAGCTAATCATGGACAAGATGTTAGAGACTTCTATGGAATAATTGGGATGTAAACCTCCAATTTCATGAAATTTGAGTTGTAGAAAGGATGTTCTTCTTCCATTTACAAGAACTATCTTATGCTATTTAAAAGTCTAGAACTCCACAACGAGCTCTTGATATGTGCCAACTCGATCATTTAAAATTGTCAAGGAAAGGGATAGATAGTAACTGAACAATGTGTCACCCATTCCTTTAATTAAACTTGAGTGACGCGTCATTCAAATTAAACTCTAGAAATTAGGGTTTTTACTTTGGGATTTGATAGATTTCAATTTATTTTATGTTCTTTCAATTGTAGCATATGCACCCTTAATTGACTCAAAATCTTTTTAATCCTTGTAATTTCGCCCCTAGAAATTTTGATTTGAAGCCCCCAATTTCAGCGCCTTCTTCATTTTGATTTTTGGTTTTTGATTTGTGCAATTTAACCCTTAATTGACAATTGAACTTTTAATTTTCTTTAATTTGGTTCTGATTTGGTCAATTTTAGCTTCTGAAGTCTCGCATCTTTTACAATTTGGTCATTGATTTTGAATTTCTTAAATCAAACCTCTAATTGGCAATCAAACTTTAATTTTTTCACAATTAAGCACCTGATTTGACCAATTAAACTTTTTGAAGGTTAATTTCAATCCCTAAACTTCAATTTCTTCCGATTAACACCCAAATTGACTCCAAAAAACTTATTTTCCTTGCAATTAAATTCTCAATAAAATTAATTAAGCCTTTCAAAATTCTTATTGAGTCCTTACTAATTCAAATTAGTATTTTTTTTTTATCCCAAATAAAACATTATCACCAATAGAACCTTTTGTCAATCAGAATTAAGTTGCTAATTTGTCAATCTTGTACATTTTAGTCCTTCAACTTTTCCACTTGTTATTTTGGTCTTTCAACACCAACTTGTAAAATCTTTTAGGCTTTTTTCATGTGCATCCTCTTGAATTTTTTGATTTTTTTTCTATATTTTTTTGTGGGGTTAAAAATGAGTAACAATAGATGCCCTCTCTTGTTAGGCAATCTTTTACAATGTTTATGAAGAAAAACTCTTTCTTAAAAAAATTGTTTGTGTTTAATTTTTGAAGATATTATTCTGATTCATTTATAATTTTTTTTTGTTATAGATGAATTTTATTTTTAAAAATAAAAAATATTTGTTTTTAAATGATATTTATAACATGTTCGGCTTTGTGTAATATTTTTTCCTTTTATTTTACTCAATTAGTTCCATGTGTGTTTCTATTTCTATTATCTTTTATTGATTTCAATAATCAAACTCAACAAACATAAATGAACAAATATCTTGTTTTATAGGATTAAATATCTTGATCTAAGTTCATTTCTCAATTTTTCAGTTATTTTTATAGTTATTGTTAATGATTTTTTTTATTTATTTATAAAGAAAGTTATTGATTTATTTAATTAGATACTTGTATAAACTTTTTAATATTTTGAATTTTTTATATAAAAAACACTTTGAAATAGTGTATATATCTTCTTCTTTTTTTAAAGAAAGTCATGAAACTAATTATTTGAATTAGAGAAATATTTTCAGTGCCCATTGGTTCATATTTTAATTGGAAGCAATCATATGAAGATGGGAGGGTCTGCTGCAGTGGGACAACAGATAGGGTGCTGGAAATGGACTTGTGAATCCGTTTTAGCATTGCTGGGAAAATGACTTGCAGGAAACCTAAGATATCATCATCAGAGGGCCAGCAGAGCTCTAGAATGGAAGTGCTCTTCGCTGATTATTTCAACATTGAAGAATGATCTTCAATCTTGAAAGGTACATGTTTGTTTGGTCAATGATTGAAAGTTACCAACGACAGAAAAATGAATATCAGAAGAATTCTGATTTTTTTCAGGGCCCGCCCACTGGTAGTCGTTCTAGTAATTAATTTGAGTAACGTGTATACCACCGCATAATTAATTGAGTGATGATGTGCACGTATTGATTATATATAGCATTGATTACCGGGAGAATTCAATCTACTCGATTTTCTAATCCAAATTATGGTAGATAAACTCCGAGTAAATAGTAAATCCTTGTTTTTGGATATAGATTTGATGAGATTAGGGCACGTCAATGGAGATTGCTCATGAATATATATGGAAACTTGTCCTATATATTCCGATTCGTCTACCATAACTTGTCCCAGTGTTAATAAGTTCTCCAGCTTTCTTTCCTTTTCTTTTCGGGGGGACGACAACTTTTTCCTTCTTTCATTAATGGAAATTTTGTCCTCACCAAACTCCATACAGCTCACCGGTCTTTGACTTGTTCCGTCACTCACGCCACCATTTTTAGAGGTTTCATCTCCCTTTTCTGTCCTGTTTGAAACAGATAAAGGCTTCCACTCCCCACCCTTCGAATCCTTCTCCTTCCCTTTCGCTTTGTATGGTCGGAGACATCTACAGTAATGGTTGTCAAGAAAAAAT
Source organism: Populus nigra (assembly GCF_951802175.1). Taxonomy (NCBI): domain Eukaryota; kingdom Viridiplantae; phylum Streptophyta; class Magnoliopsida; order Malpighiales; family Salicaceae; genus Populus; species Populus nigra. The sequence goes on from NC_084852.1 coordinate 9,998,614, forward strand.
CTATATCGTCTGCATCTCCATGGACGGAGAAAGGGAAGTACTCTAAAACCAACGAAATACATTACTCATTTCTTAAACCACAGTTGAGACACGCTCTACTACTCTGTTTCTTGCTTTCTGTTTGGTTTGTTATTCTAAGATGTTTTCTCTTGTCCTCCTCCACGAGCGAAAACAACATCGAGAAACTAAACGTAGATGAAAAGGCGCCCATGACAACATCGAAATCATCTGCGATATCCAAGTGTGAAGGAGGAATGTCAGTGTATTTATATGACATGCCCGCTGAGTTCAACAAGGGTTTACTTAAAGATTGCAGCCATCTAAATGCTTACACTAACATGTGTCCTCATGTGGCAAATCGCGGATTAGGCCAACCACTCTCCTACATGGTAGGGTCCGCCGTCGCCACCACATGGTTTGCCACCCACCAGTTCATTGCGGAGATGATTTTTCACGCTCGTATGGAGAACCATCCATGTCGTGTTTTGGATCCTATAAATGCCAAGCTATTCTACGTGCCATTCTATGGTGGACTCGATGCCTCAAGCAAGTTCCACGATGCAAATCTCACGGCACGCGATGAACTGGCCGTCCGATTAGCAGATTATCTCCGATCAAAACCATGGTGGGAGAGGCATCACGGTAAGGACCATTTCTTAGTCCTAGGAAGGACCGCATGGGATTTCTTGAGAAGAAATAACAACTTTGGAAACTCTCTCCTAAATCTGCCAGACGTGCAAAACATGTCGGTGCTGACTGTAGAGCGAAACCCTTGGGATCCAGTCCACAACCAACATGGCATCCCTTACCCTTCCTATTTCCACCCGTACACGTCACACGAGATGATGACGTGGCAGAACAAGATGAGACAATCAAGTAGGCCCCACCTCTTCTCCTTTATAGGGGGGCCACGTAGAGGAGTTGAGAAAGCTGCTGTAAGGGACGAGTTAATAAGGCAATGCAGCGAGTCAGGTCGATGCAAGCTTCTAAAATGTGGGAAAGGACCCAGTAAATGCCATAACCCAATTGAGGTACTTAAGGTGATGTCTCAGTCCAGGTTTTGCTTGCAAGCTCCCGGTGACTCGTTCACTCGGAGGTCAACTTTTGACTCAGTGTTGGCAGGTTGCATACCTGTGTTTTTCTCACCTCACACTGTGTATACTCAGTATGAGTGGTTTTTTCCAGCTGGGGATGCGAGAGAGTATTCAGTTTACGTAGATGAAAATGCTTTGAAGACGGGAAATGGAAGCAAAAGGGTAGTTAGCATTGAGGAAGAGCTTTTCAAGATTGAGAGAGAGAAGGTGGAGAGAATGAGAAGCACAGTGATAAATTTGATGCCGAGACTCACCTATGCACACCCTAATGCGACTGATCTAGGGTTTCAAGATGCTGTGGATGTTGCCCTTGAGGCATTGTGGGCCAAGCGTTTGAAGTTGAACGTCTAATCAAGGGAGCCTCCTGCCTTCAGTGTTAACTAAGATAGTCGAATCAGGTCTCCTAAAGGCAACACACAGCGCATTCTTTCTGAACCTTTATCATATAAGGATGGAGATTGTCACAATATATAGTTTTACTGCTGCAATTTCGTGTTTTTTTTTCTTTTTTGCAGAAATATTAGCAGATTATTCATTATTGTCTCTTTCGCACCTTCGGTGTTTCTACACCTATAATGTTTCTCATTGAATTTTTTACAAACACTATTGCATTTAGTTGCAGTCGTTTATACAGGTGAATAAAAAAAAATATCATTTTACTGTTTTTATATTTTTAAAATATTTTTAAAATTTTTAAATATTTTTATTTTTTTATTTACTTCAAATTAATATTTTTAGATCATTTTAATACGTAAAAAATAATTTTTTAAAAATAAAAAAAATAATTTTGATTTATTTTTAAATAAACAAAACTAAATAATCTATTTTTATGAACATAAGTCTGCATAATCTAGGAGAAAAGTAAAAAGATCACGATAAAAAGAAGTAAAAAAAAAACTTTTAGATTTTTTTAAAAAATATTTTTGCCTTATTTTATATAAATCTTAATTATTTATTAACTAAAAAATTACAATTAACTTCTACCCATAAATCACATAAGCAATAGAATTTATAAACTGTAATCAATTTTCAGAGCTCTTTAATTTTCCCAAGTTTCAGCATATGTGTGAAGCTTGCTAAACTATAACTATCACCACCAAACAAAAAAAATTTCATCCGTACTTCTTGTTATTATATAATTTTTAACTTATATTTTTAATAAATTTTTAGAAAATATTAAAAATAATAAAAAATATTAAAAATCTCAAAAAAATATATTTTTAATATATTTACATCATTTTTAATATTTTCAACATCATCTAGAAAAATTTAATTTTTAAAAGTATTTTAAACACGTTTAACTTTACTGATTTTTTTTTGTTAAGAGCTTATTTGATAGTGTGGTTGCGGATTCTTTTCAAATAATTTTTCATGTCAAAATACATGCCAATGATATTTTTTATTTTTTAAAAATTATTTTTGACATCAACATATCAAAACAATCTAAAACATACAAAACATATTAAATTTTAATAAAAAATAAAAATTTTAAATATTTTAGAAACGCGGATTAAACCATATTTCCAAAGTCACGTATATTTGCCTGCTTTAAAAAAAAAAAAAATTTTGAGGGACCGATGTGATTATGATCAAGCCGGCGGAGAAAATTAACGCGGGGAGGGGGGGGTTGGGGGCAAAAAAAAAAAGACCCTAAACCTAAATTAGCCCGATCTCTCACCACGCAGCCGCCGCCTTCCCCTCTCTGTGGGGACCAAAACCAGAGAACCTCACTGGTGTCTCTCCCTACTGGCCGCCCCCACCTTTTGGTCTGCGATTTTTGCTCCTGAAACAGCCCCATCTCCCTCTCACCGAGACCGTCCCTAGGCTCTCCATCTTCCCTGAAAAAGGAGAGAAACCCAACTCCCAGCCAACAAAAGCCAGCCGGCGGCCCTCTGCCTTGACAAAAAAAAAAAAAAAAAGCCAACACCCCTTCACCTGATCGTCCTTCTCCCTTCAGCCACAGCGCCCCTCTCCTTCATCTGCCTCACTCTCCTCTCAGCCGGTTTTCACCGCCAGCAGCAGCAGCGCCGTCCTCGCCAGTGAGCCAGCGGCCCACATACGGCAGCGCTAGGGCAACACTCTTCTTCATCTTCTGCAACCGGCCTCCAGCAGCAGCCAACACACGGCGGCGCCCACAGACCCGCAGCTGTTCCCCGCGCCCAGGAAACACTTCCTTCTCCTCCCAGCCGAGACCTTCAAGCACTGGCAGATCCGTTCACTGCCACGGCCACCGCCAGAACTGTCACCAGCAGGAAGAAAGAACAGCAAGCCGAGAAGAAGACAGAGGTTCACAGATCTAAAAAGGGAGAAATCCGAGAACATATCTGAACTAAAACAGACCCGCTTGTTGCGTTTTTGAGTGCTTTGCAGGTCACCGCCGGCGAGGAGAGGAAGAGGAGAAGAAGCCGCTACAGACCCCCTGCTGCTTGGATTTTCTTGCGGCCACGCGCCGCCGGTGGCTGTGACGCGTGGAGGAGACGCGCCGCCACTGTTCAAATACCCAGAAACCTTCCAGCCACTGTTCCTGCAGTTGCAGAAGGCCTTCCCTGCAATTCTTGTAGATTTTTGGGGTTTATTTTATAATTTTTAAATTGTATTTGATTTTTTTGATTTTTTGTTATTTTTTGTACATGTAAAAGATGGTGTATGAGAAAATCATAATAAAAAGAGATGGGTGTAGTTTGAATTTTTATTTATGTTATTTAATTATAAAAATAAAAAAGACAAAAGAATTTAGTGTTTAATTTGAATATGGATAGATATTTCAATAAAATTATGTTGTATTCTGAAAAATGTAAAAACATGATTTTATATATATTTTGGAATTTAATAACTGATTTATTAAAGTTTTAAAATTTGATTATATTTCAAATCACATTAAACTATAAAGAGCTTACCTTAAGTAGGGGTGCTAGTATTTTTTGTAGCTACAACCAGTTTCTTACCCTTGAATTTTTGACAAAGACCAGTATATCTGGGTTTCCTAGTAACTTTTAATGGCGGCTCCTAAAGAACTAATCAAGCAAATAAACAAAAAAATCATTATCGGACACCGCGCGGGTGACGTGCAACACTTCTAATAATTATAGCGATGGAAATTCCTGATTATAATCACGACAAAATTATTTTTGTCAGTAAATACAAATAGACTAAATAATTAAAAAAAAAAGATTTTCTATAGTTGAATCCATCTTCAAAATGACATGTAATCAATAACCGATAGAATTACCGACAGTACATTCCATCGCTATATTTCATAGGCAAGTTTGTCAACAAATCTAAAAGTATTATAATTGGCAACATCCCCATTATACCCTTTTTCTTATTTTGTCTTCGCAAATCAAAACAACAATCTCTCCCTTCTATTTTGGCACAAATCTAAGTCTTATCATTACAAATTTCAACCACCCAACATTTCGTAGTGTCAACATCATTGTCTTAATACAATTTTCTCTAAATATTCTCTACGCCAAGTAAGAAAACCTACTTATTGATATTTTAAGTTAATGTATTATTTTTTTTAGTATTTGTAGTGTAGTTTGCTTGTGTATTTTAGTGTTTTACAACCTCTTTATAGAGAATTAGAGTTTGATTTCTATTTAGGGTTTGTTTGTGATTTGGACAAATTTGAATTTGTTTGTAATTTGATATAATTGATTGTGATTTTATAACTTAGATGTGTTATACTGAAAGAAATTATGAGTTATTTGATTAGTAACAATCATATTTTATCAATTTTATTGTTAAGTTGAAAATCTTGGAGAAATTGATTTTTTTATGGAATTGATAATAATTATATTATATTAATTTAGATTGAAAAAGTTTGAATTGAACAAATGATATATAACTAGTTGGGTTATTGATTACTTGCAATTAATTGGATTTATTTAGTTGATATTTTTACACATCATTACATTTTTTGTACAAAAATAATAATTAATTATTAGATTGTGAATTAATTTTTAATTACCAAAGTTATATTTTGAATTTATTGTTGCATTATTAATAAATGTCATCATCATTAATCTATATAGGTTTTCTAAGTAATGAATGATCATTCATGAATATATCTAGATTCATCTCAAAAGCTGTATAGGGAAGATTATTATAGAGGGGTTAAGAGTTTTATTAATTTTACACTTTCAAATCCAAAGAATATTAGTGGAAGCAAAATTAGATGTTTATATGTGAAGTGTAATAAAACAAAAAAATTAGATGTTGTGATAATGCATCTCCTAAAAAAAGGGTTCGTTGAAAAATACTTGTGTTAATTTGCACACAAAAACCATGTTAGAAAGGATTGTTGGCTCAATATTTAGTTCTAGAAATATACATAAAGTCGATAATAATAATTATTATTATAGGAATATGATGACAGAAGGAATGAGAATAAATTATTGTTATTCAGGTAAAGGTTCATGTGTAAATAAAGAACCAAATGTAGATGCAACTAGGGTTTTTTTTTTATCTTTTAAAAGATTCTAATAAACCATTATGGAATGGATACACAAATTATAATAAATTATCGATCATTGCCTGAGTATTTGTTATAAAGTCAGATTATGGTATAAGTGAAGCCGGTTTTGATAACATAATCAGATAGGCAAAAAATATTTTACTTGAAAAAAATAAGCTGAAAAAAAACTTTTATACTACAAATTTATGATGAAACTATTTGGCCAGAGATATCAAAAAATTGATATGTGCCCAACTTTTTGCATGTTGTATTATGATGAAGATGTAAATTTAACTAAGTATAAAACATATAGGTATATTTGGTATAAACCCAATATAGGTAGGTGAATGACACTTATGGCATATAAAAAACTAAGATATTTTCCTATCACTACCAGGTTGCAAAGATTATCTATGTCTTTAAAAACAGTTGAGCATATGATGCGAAGGATGGAGTAATTGTGTATTCTTTTTAATGGTGAAGCTTGAAAGCAATTTAATAATTGCATCTTTGGTTTTCAATGAAACCATGTAACGTGCATCTTAGTTTGTGTACAAATAAGTTTAATTCATTTGGGTCATTTGTTGCACCCTATTCTTGTTGTTTAATTATACTAACAGTTTACAACTTGCCCCTGGGGATATGTATGAGGCAAGAATTCATGTTCTTATCTACAATAATATCCAGTCTTTATAGTCCAGGTAGGAATATAGATATTTATCTTTAACCGTTGATTGATGGGTTGAAAATTATAGTCATCCGAGGTTTTGACATGTAATGTTTTAAGGAAACAAAATTTCCAAATAAAAATAGCTTTGATGTGAACTATAAATAATTTTATTGTGTATGAGATGGTTTTATGATGGAGTATACATGGAAGATTAGTTTTTCTATATTATATGGAAAACAATAAAGCATTCACCTTAACAAATGGTGGTAAAACTTCTTCTTTTTTCGCCAAAGGTTCTTGTCAAATCATTATTGATACAGAAAAAATAGAAATGACTTTTTAAAAGATAAAGCTAAAAAAGATGTTATACTATTGATACTATTGGGTAAAGAATTATATGATGTAATATCACGGTATAAGAACATTGTATTTGGTTTTCAATTCGGTAAACAGAAGTTTTCTAGTTTTGGTGTGCCCCATGATTGGGTGAAGTGAAGTGTTTTTTGAGAGTTTATGTGTTTGAAAACATTTTTAACACGGTTATGGACATCAAAGAATAACATAAAAGCAGTATAGATATAATTTGTTTTTTGTGAGTGTCATAATATAGATAATATAGAGTTGTTTAGTGATTGATTACGTATCGTAAAGCTCAAATCCATTTATACTTTAGATAAAAAAAATCATAATTTTTTGTTTATGAATGGTTTGAGAGTATGCAATTTTCTTATGGATAGGTTTCGAACATAGCTACATTGATGAATTTGGAGGAATGCAGATTGTATACAATGAAGAATTTTGACTGTCATATATTTATGTAAACATTCATTTCAATTGCATATAGGGATTTATTGTCAGAAAGGATATAAAATACACTCATAGAAATTAGTTATTTTTTAAAAAATATTATCTCAAACAAGTTGTGTTCACAACATATAAAATCACGTTTAATGGTTTCCTATCAATTTAAGACTCCATTAAGACTCCATTAGTATAACACTTACTCCTTAAAAATGATTTAAAAAAAACAAATATCATAAAAGCCCTAATTCCTAAACATTTCTTGATAACCTTAATATGCATACAAAAACTCAATTAAAAAGTAAAGATAGAGAACACATAACTTAAATTGATTTAAAAAAAGATATTTTGATCTTAAATTAAATCTCCTCATTTATCTTCTTGTTTCTCTTTTGTTAATGTAGGTTTTAATCTTCTAACAAAATAGAGTAAATTATTATAGGATTTTATTTTTTTAATTCTCTACATTACTATGTAATTAATAATATTCTCCCTATTAGTTATAGTACCCTTAATTAATAAAAGGATTATAATAGAAAACCTAATCAATTAATTTTTTTTCTTGCGCTTTCACACCAATTGTCCCTTAATTATTTTAAGAACTCTAAAATTAAGCCTAACACAAAAGAACCCGAACACCTCCTCAAAGGATAGGGAGGTTAACTCTCCTATGTATAAAAAAGCTTAGATGGAAACCTATATTTTTTCCATTTCTTTCTGTTTTTTTATTTTTCATTCAATTATCTTTTTATGCCTTTTATTGTTATTCTATTCTAATTTTAATATATTTTTATTACTATTTATTATTTTAATTTAAAATTTAATAATAAGGCCAATATAAGATTTCAAAGTGGACATTTGTTAGGCTTTAAAATTAGAAGCACCGAAAAGTAGATAAACTCAAATTGAAAACAAATAAAGTGTAATATATTTATGTACACTTGGCAACTACATCAACTTGTCAATGTAATGACTACGACAACATGTATTTGATGAAATTTAACATAAATTTTTTATTAAAAAAATTAAAAGTCCACACACTTAAATAAAAGAATAAAAAATCTTACATTAAAATATAAAAATATAAAAAATCTCGCATTAAAAATATAATTAACTCATATTTAAATATATATTTTTTTAATGTACTAAAATAATGCAATGGGAGTGTTCTTGATATTGTCTAGAAAAATAATTTAATTTAGGAGGATGTGCAGTCTAATTCAAAAATATTATTAACCATCCAACGAAAAAAATTGGTGTCGTGATATGTAATTGTCGTCAAGTTTTATCCCTAAAAGTCGTGCTGCCATTAGTTACCCAAGGGAAAAACATACGTATAATTCTAGTTTGGTGTCGTTTATCCGTTTGAAACCAGGTGGACAATCTGGGGGCGCAGATTTATTCATAGTAAGGGACGAGATGGCTAAGCACAGAGTTACTGTTTGTTTTAAAGTATTTTTTTTTATATATAGATGCGCAGACATGTTCTCTTCCACATAGTGCGGCGAATGTAAAGATATTATGATTGGATTGCCGCCGGTGATCAATTGTTTGTGTTTTTTCTTTCCTTTCTCTCTCCTAACAATTAAAGTGCACAATTATCCTCTGTTTACTTGTTGTATGCTTGGATCTGGAAAACACGTCAGACCCAAGCTACTTGGGTCTAGCAACTATGTTTGATGCCAAACCTGAGCGCGGGCTGACAACCATGTTTGGTGTCAGATCCAGGCACGAGTTTGGCATGGTTGCCAGAACAAAACACGGTTTTACCAAAGTTTCAAGACCCAGGCGTGGGTCTGGCTTGGCTTCCAGACCTAAAACACTTATAATATTCTCTGTACTTTTAATATTTTTTTTAAAAAATTTTATTTACTCACTACAAAACAGAATAATATAAAAAATATTAAAACAATTAATTTTAAACAAATAGTATTTAACCATAGTATTACAACCACATGCAAAGCAGTATTATTAAACCCGGACCGGTCAGGGCAACATAAAAGACTGGTGCAAGGAAAAAACCGGCCAGACCCGGGTGACCCGGCCTCACCCAGGTGAGACCTGGAATATATATACTAACTCACCTGTCTCGGAAAATTTGGGAAAGCAAAAGGAAAGCTAAATTTTTACCCTATTTCTTTCTTTGCAGTTTGAACAATCAAATTATATTCGTCTGCTAGTATCTTCTATTGGTAGCTCTGCTGGATTTCTCTCTTTTTTTTCCTTTGAATATTCTAGCCCCTTACTAGATCTTGTCATGATCTTGTAGAACTCAGCAGTCTGCACCAGTGGTCCAAAAAAGAAGGTAGATTCCACTGTTATAAGCCAGATACTTTCTTTTTTTGCAATATTACAGCTCTTAAATTGAGTTAACTGTTGTTCCTTTCAAGTTTGAGTGGACAATGTTCAGTTTTTAAGAGCTATTTCAAATTTGTTAATGGTATTCTTTTTTTTTTTTTTCTGTTAATGATTTCCATTCCAATTCCCAAAAACTAACTAAACAATTGTAGAGAAAAATCATTAAACAGTTCAGACGAACAACATAATCAAAAGATTACCTTTTAAAACAGGTAGAGTTTGTATATTTAGAACTTTTTAATTCTACGTAGAAATGAGTGATTGGATTATGAGTTAGTAGTTTTCAACAATTACCCTATCTTATGAAACATGAAAATAAAATTTACAATCCTTCGTAGAGTGGGGAGCATGGTTTCTCTCAGCTTAAATGTGTCTCTATGAATACTGACATTAGTTAAGTCCTTTCAACTTCGGCTGAATGCCTAACAATCAGCAGTTCATAGTTTTTTTTTGTTTTTTTATTTATTTTCCTTAACTTTTGTAAAATCCAATGTTATAATTAGCCACTGCCATATTATGTGATGCTTGCTATTTTGTTATATTTGCAATCAAATTTTATTCTATTATTTCTTTTGAATCTGAAGTGGCTTAATTTATCTATACGTGGGTGTCTTCTAAATATATCATCAATTAATTAATTTAGCTTTTATTTTTTTAGCTTGATACAAATGTATCTTACATATTTTTAGTATTTTTTATGGACCAAAAAGTTTAATGCAGATTGTTTGTTTCCCTTAATTGACAAGTTTTTTAGTATAAACTTGGATTGGTTTGGTTAACTTTGACAGGTGAGTTTTATTAAGCATCACCTACATCAGCAATTTAGTTTTAGTGTTTGAGAGATGCTTCTATTTCAATTACTCTTATGCATGGGCTCACTTTCCCCCCCAATAATGAGCATAGTGTGTAATACTGGTAATTTGAGAAGTGAATATGGTCCGAATGTAAAACTTCCTGATCTAACACCATGTTGAATAATTACTTCTAGTTCCTGTTCTAAATTATTGTTCATCAATAATGTTTGGTGTGTCTAGCTATTCATCATATGATAGATTAATTGTTCTGGAATTGTTATCCTTAAATCCGGATTATTAGTTGAACATGATCAATACATCCTTTCTTCTGAAATATGCTGTCACATTACTAATTCAAGTTTTTTCATATGCATTGCATACTGCAAGTACCACTTCCAACACATGCAACCTTTTTATTCATCATGTTAGTTTGATTTGATTTACTATAGGTTTGTAAAATAGCTTCTTAACATGATAGCACTTCAAATAGCACTCCTTCAACTACTCAATCATCTAAACCTTCAATTTCCATATCAACATCAAGTGGTATAAGAGGAAAAACATATTGGGCATGGGGTCATTGCAGAAAAGCTCTTGAACTTAGTGTGGGATGTAAGAAAACCAAATTAGTATGCTTATATTGTGCCAAAGTTTTTGCGGGTGGAGGCATTAATCGATTCAAGCAACATTTAGCTGGAACTAAAAGAGAAGTGGAACAATGCCATAAATGTCCTTCGGATGTTCGTCATCAAATGCTTCTGAATCTTTAGGGGAATGTTGAAAAGAAAAGAAGAGCTAGAGAAATGGAAGTAAATTTCAATCCATATAGCGCTAAACAAAGAGAGCATGAGGAGAGGATGATTAGACAATTAGAAAATGATTATAAAGGCGATGATGATGATAATGACGATGATGATGATGAAGTTGATGGTAAGAAGCTAATGTTACCACTGAAGGTTGCCAATAAAGGAAAAAGTAAAATCACTGGTGCTGTTAAACAATCATCTGCTAGTTGTGGAAAACAGAAAGAAAATATAACATTAGGGGCATATTTTATTCCAAGAACAACTCATGGTGCTCAAAAATCTCTCTAAAGTTGTTGGAAAAACAAAGAAGTTATCGAATGATGTGATCTTGCTATAGCAAAATGGATGATTGATGCATGTGTGCCATTTAATACTGCAAACTCTGTTTACTATCAGCATGCTATAGATGGTATAACAATCATGGAACCTGGTTATAAAGGACCAAATTTCCATGTTTTTCGTGGTTATTACCTAGCAAAGGCGGTTGATGAAGTGAAGATTTTTGTTGAGAGCTATCGAGAAACTTGGAAGAAGACTGGTTGCACATTAATGGCTGATGGATAGACAGATCAAAAGAGGAGAACTTTAATTAATTTCTTAGTATATTGCCTTAAAGGAACTATTTTTTTTAAAAACAGTAGATGCATCAGAGGCCTCAAAGACTGTTGTGTTGTTGCATAAATTGTTTAGAGAGGTTGTTTTATTTATTGGGCCTGAAAATATTGTGCATATGGTGACTGATAATGCTTCTAATTGTGTTGTTGCTTGCAAGTTGTTGGTGGAAGAATTTTCTTCAATATTTTGGTCTCCATGTGCTGCTCATTGCATCTACCTCATACTCTAAGATGTTGGTAAACTACAGTCAGTTTGTTCTGTTGTTGATCATGCTTCTAGTATTACAAAGTATATTTATAATCATTGTTATCCACTATATTTGATGAGGAAGTTCACTGAAGGGAAAGAAATACTTTGACCTGTTCCTACTCGCTTTGCTATTAATTTCATAACTTTGCAAAGCATTTTAATACACAAAGATAATTTGAGAGCTATGGTGACATCTAGAGAATGAGTCTCCTCTACTTATACTAAAGATAACAAAAGAAAAAGGTTTGTTAATAGTGTATTGAACTCTACTTTTTGGGAAGAAAGTGCATCAATTATACGAATGACTGAACCATTGGTTCGAGTTCTACGAATTGTTGATAGTGATGACAAACCTACTATGGGATATTTATATGAGGCTATCCATTTTGCAAAGGAAGAAATGTTGAGGAGATTTCAAAAAAAAAAAAGAACTAAGGTGCAACCTTTCATGAACATCATTAATAATACATGGGATGGACAATTGTATATGAAGCTTTATACAACGGGATTTTGGTTGAATCCTCGATTTTAGTATGATTTCAATCTAATGGATAGATGTATAAACACCATTTCTGGACTTCTAGATGTTGTTGAGAAGTATGCAAATGAAAATGCAATTCTACTAAGCAAGCTTACAAGTGAAATGAAGTTGTTTAGGAATGCAGAACATGACTTTGGTAAGCTGTGAAAAATGATCGCACCCTTTTACCTCCAGGTATATTATTATTTTCATATTCAAAGTAATTTAAAAATATTATCTTGATATAATCTAACTTATTAATTTTGTATATAGATGAATGGTGGGTGTTGTATGGAACTTGTACTCCAAATCTCCAAAAGCTAGTTATACGAGTTTTGAGCACATCCACTCTAAGAAGAGAAATCGATTGGAGCATCACAGACTTAATGACCTAGTTTATATCCATTATAATATGAAATTAAAACAAAAGTATTTTCTTTTCTCTAATTCATCAAAAGTTGTTTATATTATTACATAGCATCATTGATACTTATATTGTGTATCTTAACTTTGATTTTGTAGAAATTATTGGAAAAGACAGAATTATGATCCAATTAATTTTGAGGCATTTTCTGACACTGAAAATTGGATAGTAAAAGATGATACATCATCTTTAACAACTGAAGAAATAAAGAGATCTTTCGTTTTGATTTATCAACCAGGACTATTCAAGATACTTTAAATGAAGGTAATAAAAGATTTAATCTTTCACTTTGTGTCATGACTATAATGTTTATTGATTAAGTATGTTTCAGTTGTAGATTTGATAAATATAAATGAGATTGAAGATGACTGTGATGATGAAGATACACAAGAGCATGATGATGTTTCAATTGGCATTAATGAGGTTGGCTCAATTCCATTGGTATTTGATTCAAATTTTGCTCCTATGGACACTGAAAAACTCAATGCCTATATTCAACTAAAGTAAAAAAATTGTGTAGAAAAGTGTGGTTATTCCAATGAGGTCTTGTACTTTACCATTCTTTTTTTTTTTCATTATATTAGTGTTAAGTGTTCAACATATTCGAAAATCTTTTGTTTTCTTTATGCAGTTGAAGATGTTGATTTTTGGATTCTAATGCAAAATGGAGTTAAAATGTTGATTTATAAATTCTAATACAAACTAGAGTTTGAATGTTGTCACCTTATATCTATTATGTTAAATTATATATCTCTAGAACAACTTGTTATTTTATTATCTTTATCTTTAAATTATATTAAATGTTTATTTATTTGAAGATAAATGCACCTTCTAATCCATTGATGCTAATTAATTATGCTAGTACATATGTTAATGTGATATTTTCTTGTTAATTATGCTAGCATATATATTAATGTGAGATTTTATGTTAAAAGAACTATATTAAAATATGCTTTTATTTTTAATCCAAGTTGACCTACAAGATTCATTACCCGATCATTACTGGGTCAACTACCTCATCTGGTCTGAGAACTATGGTGCAAAGCGGGCTCAAATTCTAGAAACAAGCAGTTAGGTTAGTCCAGCACAATCTCATCGATATAAACAAAGTCAAGCCTCCAAATCTGACTCCAAAGAGATAAAGAAGAAAACAAGGACCCAAAATTTGTAGAATTGGAGGAGGCAGTTTGGGGTTGATGGTCCTCACGGACAAAGCAAGGATCCAAGTTCAACTGAAGTTGACAAAATTGCAAGCCATGAAGACTTGGGATTGGGGCTTTTTAACCCTTGACTTGAGATGTTTTAAAGCAAAAACAAGGGGTGTTCAGTAAAAAAGCTAACTAAGTTATTGCGTAAAAACATGGCATCCAAACCATCAAGTCTTGGAAGCTCCCTTCTTGTGCCCTGTGTTCAAGAATTGGCCAAGGATCCTTTGGTCGCTGTTCCACCAAGATACATCCGTTATCACCAAGAACATCCCATCATTGCTAGTCATGATCCGGTATCTGAGGTTCCAGTTATTGATATGCAGAGATTACTTGATCAAGAAACGATGGATTCTGAATTGGGCCGCCTCCATTTCGCTTGCAAAACATGGGGTTTCTTCCAGGTACATCTTGTATACCCACTTTCATTTCTTGGGTTTTTTTTCTTTATCGAAATTTAACCGAAGTCGTGAAAATTGTCGTAGTTTTTATGAATGGACAAACTTTCTTTCGAGTTATTAGAGAAAGAAGCAAGAACAGGAAGAATATTTGGACACGTGAAGCTATAATTGAAACCGGGATTCTTATCAACTTACATATTCCGTTGTGAATTCTTTATGAACAATTTCACTCTCTGTTTTGTGGTTATAGCCAGAGAGACATGACATAGCAAGATAATCAGAAACAGGGGGCGGGTTCACTGAAAAAGAGCAATGGAAAAAGAACAATTCGGCTAAGCCTAGAATTGAACTGAATCGGATCCTAATTGGGTACCCCATGAGGTCACCCTCTTATCATTATGGGCTGCGGCCTTATATTTTTAGGACCTTCATCCCACTATACCCGAAAGGATATGATAAAGAAGAAGAATAACAAGCAAGTTTTATTGTGTTGAATGTAATTAAGTTTTAGAAATTTGTATGAATTGCTAAAATTTTGAGTCCTCAGGGAGATTATTAAGAAACGCAAGTGGTATAGTTAATGGCTCTTAGAAATACTGACATAATTAGTACTTAAACAGAAAACACTTTGTGATTTTGGCTTGGTATGCAGGCTGTGACATGTTCATGTGTATGTGAACAACATAGATCATATATTGTTTAGTTTTCTTTATTCGGCATTTTGCGAGATGACTACCTTAGCAGATTGTTCCCCTATAATTCGTTATAAAAGAAGGCTAAATTCCAAGATTTTCCTTATTTTTGCTTAACCATGAACCTTTGGATCGTCAAGGCTACCTGGTTTGACTAATGTTTTCTATCTAGCATTAATTTTTATCCTTTCCATTTTTTTCTACTTAGTTGGATCAGTTAGTTGTTGATCGTCATGAAGAGATCTGTCTTATCAGAGCTGACAAAATAGGATGGAGTTTAACTGATATATGAGAGATATAATGATAAATGACACTAAGTTTGTGATGATGATGCATTTAATCGGATGTGATTTATGCTTTTAATTAGTTTCTGTCTCTGATTTAGTTTTTCTCAAAAGTGGCATGAATGCTAGAAAAATTAGAGCTATCCAGTTACGTAGTTCAACAAAGGTTTTCTGACTAACATAAACTGCTATACAATTGCATTTTCTTTTTTCAGTTGGTAAACCATTGTGTAAGCTCTTCATTGTTAGACAAAATGAAGACACAACTTCAGGATTTCTTCAACCTCCCAATGGAGGAAAAGAAAAAGTTCTGGCAGTATCCAGGAGAAATAGAGGGTTTTGGACAAGCTTTTGTTGTATCTGAGGAGCAAAAGCTTGATTGGGGCGATCTGTTCTTCATGGTCACCCAGCCAGCTAATTTAAGAAAGCCTCACCTATTCCCAAAACTCCCTCTTCCTTTCAGGTCACATCTCTTGTTCATAGTTTATGCTTGTAATTTTTGTAAGTGGTTGCAGTAGCATTTCAGTTAATTCAGCATGTTTCTGAGGTAACCTTCGTTCTATGCAGAGACACCTTGGAGAGCTACTCCCTGGAAGTGAAAAATCTAGCGTCTGCTATTCTTGAACAGATGGGAAAAGCTTTAAACATTAAAGCTGAAGAAATGAGAGACTTCACAGAGGGCATAAGACAATCAATGAGGATGAACTATTATCCGCAGTGTCCTCAACCAGAGCAAGTTATTGGCCTTACACCTCATTCTGATGCCACCGGTCTCACAATTCTCCTACAAGTTAATGAAGTGGAAGGCCTGCAGTTAAGGAAGGATGGGAAGTGGGTTCCCATAAAGCCACTCCCAAATGCTTTTGTTGTCAATGTTGGAGACATTTTGGAGGTAACAGATGTTTTACAATTTAAGAAAAGAACTTAACTGCAAATTCCAAGTAATAAGCATTCAGTCAGTGGTCCATTGCTCTTGTCATTAGGAGAAGTTGATGTAGCTTAAGTTACAGGTGGTAATTAACTGGCGTTGACATTAGGAACCTTCAAATTTTAAACATTAACTTAGCTTGACAATGAAAGAAAGATGAATGGGCCATTTAATTCAACTTTTGTACATTTATGTGGCAGATTGTAACCAATGGTGCATATCGTAGCATCGAGCATCGTGCAACAGTAAACTCTAAGAAGGAAAGACTTTCAATTGCTTCATTCCATTCCCCGAGGTTTGATGGCAAAGTATGCCCAGCTCCTAGCTTGGTAACCGAACAAACACCAGCATTGTTTAAAGAAGTTACAGTTAAAGAGTACTTCAAGGGCCTGTTTTCTCGTGAGCTTGTTGGAAAATCTTATCTTGATACATTGAGAATACAAGATGGTCAAGCCTAAAATTTGGCCGAATTCTGTCCTATGAATATGTAAAATTTGTTATGTAAGAGGTGCTTTGAAAGTTGTTAGAAATAAATGAGCTATAACTATATAGTTCAGAAAATTTCTGTAAGACTTGCAATACTATATGTAAAAACAGATTTATTAAACATTATGTTGAATGGAGTGACGAAAATGTGCTGTTGATTTACTGTTATGGAATCGGACCAACACTGTTATACGAAAAATATGATAGAATTTGGAATATGAAGGCAGAAGATGCATTTATTTGCAATATTATGTGCTGAACTTCTTGAATTTTTAGTGCAAGATGGGATAAGTTTTCAGAATGCCTTTATTTGATAGCTTGTTTAAAACATATATATATATATATATATATATATATATGTTTGCTGTTGAGGATGTGTTGTCAGGCAATTTACAGATTGAGAGGGGAACTTTTTCTGGTATTGATTGGCAGATGAAATCCTTGAATTTTTCCCCCCTAGTCCCTCCCATGTACTCGGCATACATATATATGGGATCATTGATGCATTCATGATGCTTTCGAATGGCTCTGGAGAGGAGTAAAAGGTTCAACTAAGCTTCAAACCCAATCAAATTGGAGACTAGCGGGATTGATCTGAGAAAGAGAAATACAACACAATAACTACTATGACATGAGCTACCATTTAGAAATGGATAAGTTTGGCATTTACGTTTGTCTTAGCCAACCCAGTTGCCTAGTCCAAACAAACCAACGATGTTCCACTGCCATAGGATACTGCTTGATCTAGGAAGCATAGCTTGCACCTGGTGAAGTTATACAAGAACTCAACTTACTATCATCCTTACCCAGATTTATATTATCATTATCCTTCTAGATGCTATCAATAGAAAGGCTGAAGTCAAGCATACAGCTGTAAATGCTTAAATAGGAATATAAATGCCTAAATGCCTAAGTAGGAATATAAATGCTTAAATAGAAAATTTACCTTACTATATTTAGCTTCCTAGATTTCCTCTTTGTAATTACTATGTACAGCACAACTTTTTCTATATAATGAAAGCCTAGTCGAAAGGTGAAGGTAATTCAAACCAATCTGTTAGTAACGTGATGCATTACCTGATTTTCTCTTCAGCTAGAATTCAATGATGAATAGAACAGAAAGGCTAAAGTACTCACATATACAAATTGTATTGCCCTCGAATAATCAAGGAGCACTTTCTTTTGCACAACTTTACAGAGATGACAATGGACACATGGAGATTTTTTCAACTCCTTTTTCTTGCTTGTTTCACTTCTGTAGTTATGGCTAGCAATGATGATTTTATATCAGCTGTTGGTGATCCAGGGATGCGAAGGGATGGCCTTAGGGTGGCAATTGAGGCATGGAATCAGTGCAATGAGGTTGGAGAAGAAGCTGTCAACATGGGAAGTCCAAGAATGGCAGATTGCTTTGATGTTGACCATTCTACATCATCTGGTGAGAAATGTTTAGTTTCTCTGCATCTTTGCGCTGTTACTTATTATGAATACAATTTCTTAGTATATGTCGCAAGAAAAGAACACGAGGAACTAGTGGATTGTTTTTTTTTTTTAACCCTTTCACAGATTCAAGCCAAAGCTACGGATTCATTATAAGAGAAGCTTTCCATAGTTAATATCAATATTTTTCTTAAAACCTTTTCTCTGCAAAAACTATTTTACTTAAGCTTGTAATCATGGCCGAACAAACCCTATTAATCCTAATTAACAATGT
The DNA here is from genome assembly GCF_951802175.1 of Populus nigra. NCBI lineage: Eukaryota > Viridiplantae > Streptophyta > Magnoliopsida > Malpighiales > Salicaceae > Populus > Populus nigra. The sequence goes on from NC_084852.1 coordinate 10,017,111, forward strand.
AATTCTACTAATAGTATCTGTTAATTACTTAGTCCACGTGTTTTTATCACATTACTCGTTGGAATTTCACCATGCTCTTTGGGCTTCATGCATCTAGGTCAGTGCATGTTTCTGTTTAGGAAAGGAGTGCAGACTATGGAAGATCATTCCGAGTTTTTTATTTATTTATTTCTTTTTCCCTTGAATGACCAATACTAACAAAAAGTTTGGAGGCCCCTCAATTCCATGTTTCTGCATGTTACCAATTAACTAAAGAAAGACTAATAACGTGAGATAAAAATATGTTTTAAATTGTAACTCATTTGACAGACTTTTTGCATTTGATGCCCGAAGAAACAACAAGATCTTTGAAATCATAGGATTATGTTTTCTGTGATAGGACTTTTTTGTTAGTATATGGTTGCTAAGCTCTTTTCCTTTCTTCTTTCCATGATTCTTGATGAAGTCAACTTAATTCACAAGGTGAGTGAGGATGAGAACAGGCTGGGCTTATTGAATGGTACCTACGGAAAAATAAAGGCCAGAAGTTATGACAGTTATGCGCCTAAGAAGCAGCTGTACTTGGGTAACAAATGCCAAGTAAAGGACTATCCGAAACCATGGCAATTCTGGATGATCATGCTCAAGAGTGGTAACATGGACACTTTAGCTGCTAGATGCCCCGAAAATGGTAAGAAATCAGAACCCTTTGCACCGGAATCTCGTTTTCCATGCTTTGGAGAAGGGTGCATGAACATGCCCAAGATTTACCATAATTATACCGGTGTGCATGGAAACAATACCTTGAGAGGAAGTTTTTATGGGACTTGGGATTTGGATGCTAATATCAAGAGTGGAGTTGTCGACAACAGCATCTCTTATTTCAATGTCACTTGGCAAAAGGAGTTAGGGAAAGGAAGCTGGGTCTTTCATTTCTACTTGAAGACATCCTCAAAGTATCCATGGTTGATGCTGTACCTAAGATCGGATGCCACCAAAGGATTCTCCGGTGGTTATCACTACCAAACAAGGGGCATGTCAAAAATAGTAAGTTAAGTTTTTTTCCTTCGTTCTCCTCTCATACTCGTTCTTCTGAATTTTGGACTTTTCAATTGAAAATTGCATATTCAAATTCTTAGATAAGTACACAATACACAGATTTTAACATCATTCTTGTCAAAATCCAATGATCAATCAATGTATCATATTTTCAAAACATTTCATATATTCATGCAGGTGCCAAAGTCACCAAACTTCAAAGTAAAATTCAAGCTAAACATTACACAAGGAGGTGGACCAGGAAGCCAGTTCTACCTGATGGACATTGGGAGCTGTTGGAAAAACGATGGCAGTCCTTGCAATGGGGATGTGAGATCAGATGTCACTAGATACAGTGAGATGATCATAAATCCCGGAACAGAATCATGGTGCTCACCGGAGAAAGTCGCCGGTTGCCCGCCTTATCACACGTTTCCTAATGGAACAAGAGTTCATAGGACAAACAATGCCAGCTTCCCCTTCGATGCATATCACATGTACTGTGCTCCTGGCAATGCTCTGCACCTTGAGGAGCCCTATAATTTATGTGACGCATACAGCAATCCTCAACCCCAGGAAATATTGCAAATCATTCCTCACCCTGTGTGGGGTGATTATGGGTACCCCGCAAAGAAGGGTGAGGGTTGGATTGGGGATCCAAGAAGTTGGGAACTTGATGTTGGGAGACTATCTCAATCACTTGACTTCTACCAGGTACATTCAGCACTGTCCTTGTCTTTCTTCTTCTTCTTCGTATAAAGTTCATTCATGTCTTTTGTCATGACGATGCAGGATCCGGGTACAAAACCTGTAGAGAGACACTGGCCATCCATCGACTTGGGAACTGAAATATACATAAGCAATGATCAAGTTGCTGAATGGACTGTTAGTGACTTCGACATTCTCGTACCAAAAGAACAGATTCACTGATCAGTTCGTTTCTTATAATATCAGAAGTTTCAACTATTTATCCTGAAATGGATGGATATATAGCTGGTTAGATTATTATTTTTTTCCCTAGAAGGAAAAGAAGAGGAGTTTAGAGATGATGGTAGCTAGAAGAGGCCTTCTGCTGCCTGGATTTTCCTGAACATCAAGCAGTTTTCTTATCATATCAACTGCTGAATTATTCAATTATTATTTTGGGATATATATTATTATTATTATTGTTATCATTGATTTCACTAATCATATGGAATCACTCAATCCTAAAATCGTGCTCGTTGCCTAATGCCAATTTAAGCCTTTTTTATTTTCCACTAGTCAGACGTTTGGCGCACGCATGTTTTGCACCTAATTCATGATGATTTTTATTTACAGGAATGAGTCAGTAAATTCTTATTATAAATTAAATAATCAATTAGACTTACAAATTGGAATTTGATCCTCATCATTAATCCTCTAATAATCCAAAGTTTACGACAAAACTTCCACTATTTACATTTAAATCCCCAAACAAATCAAAATTGTTTTCAAAACGAAGCAGACGGATCCTATGCTCCCCAAAATGGAAAACAAGAAAGCGTGAAAATGTAGAAAGGGAAATAAATAAAGAAAGAGATTCTCCATTTCCTTTGTTTGCAATTGCGACTTGTAAGTATGGCCATGTCTCCACTCCTCGAGGATGATACCACGTTGTTTGACGTGAACCTGGATGGCACAAGCACCAGCGAAGGTGGTGGTTATGAGCCAATTCCTGCCTCCAAAACAAAATCCGAGAAACCACCCCCGTGTACACCTTCCCTTCAATTGACCCTCTTTTTGTTTTTTGTTTTCTGTAATGCACAGTCTTGTATGTGTTCTTTATAAATTAACTGCTAACTAATTTAAGATTGTGTCAGAGATTTGTAATGTTTGTGTAAAAACATGTTTTAATCATGTGCAACTGAGGTTGCTAAAAATATAGAATTGTTTCTTCATTGTTGCAGATTCTAGATTCACACAACAAGAGCTTCCTGCTTGCAAACCAATCGTAACTCCGCAATTAGTATGGTTACATCGTATTCTACTTGATTTTTCTATTTTGAATTGTGCCCATTTCCTTCCTTTATATTTTCAATAAGAAACTTTTTTGTAATTTTATTGTTTATATGGGATTCAGGTCATTGCAGCATTCACTCTTATTGGTATTGTCTTCTTTCCTATCGGTATAGCAGCCTTGTCTGCATCAAACAAAGTAATATAATCCAATCCTTCCATTATCTTGGTTACTGCAAGGTTTTTTTTGGTTGCCAGCAACCATACTTTCTTTTTGTGGAAATGTAGGTGGTGGAGATAGAGGAACGCTATGACAGAGAATGCATTCCTCCCATTTATAGCAATCGCATTCTTCAATATATCCAGAGTGTTGGAACAGACAAGACATGTACCAGGAGATTGACTGTTAGTCCAATTGTTTGAAGTTATATTCTTAATTACTTTTCATTTTTTCTTTGTAATTATTTTTTAATTACAGTAAAATGTGCATTAATTGGCTGTTATCAGGTTCCAAAGCACATGAAGAGCCCTGTTTTCATCTATTATCAGCTCACTGATTTCTACCAGAACTACCGCATGTGAGTATAGGATTTTCTGTATTGTAGATTATGCAGAATGAGCCCTTTCTTTTCTTATTAATATGCAGAAGAAGCTATGATGTCCCTCTTCTTTCTTTCTTTTTTTGATGTATTTCTCTGGTTCATAAATTAAACTCTTCCGAAATATATATCGGAACAATCAAAAGATTTTCCTTTACGTACACTAATGCAGAATCCAGGACACAAGTTGTTTACAATACAAAGGTTACTTCATCCTGTCATTATCCTTTGCTTCACTTCTAAGATTTCTTAATCTTTTCCCTATATGACTTTTGAAAACCTACTTTCAGATATAAAAGTAGTCGAAGTGATTTGCAGCTGAAGAGCAAAGCAGATGAAAGCAGTGAATTAGAAAATTGTGGGCCAGTACAAAAGGTGGGCGACAAGCCAATCGTTCCTTGTGGCCTTGTTGCATGGAGTATGTTTAACGACACATATAGTTTTTCTGTAAAAGGCAAGGTCTTGATAGTCAACAAAATGAACATAGCATGGGAAAGTGACAAGGAGGGTAGATTTGGATCCGATGTGTATCCAAAAAATTCCCAGACTGGGGATGTGATTGGAGGTGCAACACTGAATTCGAGCATACCTGTATGTATATTCCTCCTCTGTGTGACCTGAAAGAATATTTTAAGGTTTTTGATTCGTCATTATGAGTAATAGCCGTTGTTGGTTCTGCACATAACAGTTAAGTGAACAAGAGGACCTTATAGTTTGGATGCGGCCAGCAGCACTGCGGAATTTTAGAAAACTTTATGGAAGGATAGATGTTGACCTTGAAGCTAATGAGGAAATTAAAGTTGAAATAAAGAACAATTATAACTCATATGGTTATGGGGGCGAGAAGTTGCTAGTCCTTTCTACCACAAGTGCATTTGGAGGGAAAAATAAGTTCCTTGGCATTGCATATCTAACTGTTGGTGGATTTAGCTTTGTCTTCGCCATAGTCTTCGCGATTATTCATCGCTTCAAGCGAAGGTGAGTTAAATGGTCCAAAGTCTTTATTCATCAGCGTGAATGAATCCAGATAAATATTGTTGCAGAAAATTCTTTGCCAGTTTAGTTGATCAGTAATGCTATTATGAGTTGAATTTCCTCCGTTTTCATGCTAGAACGTGCTAGATCAAGTTGAGCTCCAAGCAGGACTTGGAATTTCCTAGGAATAAAATTATTTACTTATAAGTTTGTGTTTGATTCTTGTTTTAACTTCTTTTTGTGTCTGCTCTTTCTGCAGGGATATTGGGGATACTGCATACTTGTCTTGGAACAGATCTCCAGTAGGATATTATATAAAATAAGAGCGTTTATTAGGGCATCAAAGCATTCACTAATTAATCCATCCAACCTCTCGGAATATCCCCGGAATAGGCTTCATTGCGGTATCAGTCTTCTGCATATTTTGTGTGCAAGAGCTTCCACTGACAGAAGGATTCAAGATGGATTCGCAAGCATCATCAAGTTGGATTGAAATATTTTCGTGGTCAAACATACTTTGCGAGTAACAAATTCTATACCTTTTGGACCTGACACTGAGGGCCATGCTCCATAATTAAAAGATTTTTATAAACTTCTGTTGTCATCATCTTTTTCCAGACATTAGTTATCGTTGAGTGATTATGATTTGAGTATGCTTCAAAAACTTAGAAGATTAATATGTTAGTGAAGTAAAGTTCCATCTCGATGATACAATTCTCTGTTCCCTTACACACATTTCATTTTCATTTTTTACCACATTAAAATCAAGAAAGAGCACAAAGCCGATTCTGATGGAGCTGCAAATAGGAGCAATATTCGATTATTTATATGTTTAGCTTATAGTCACATTTATCCCTTCATGGAGATGGCAAAGAAGCTCTCAAAGAGAAACATCTAGATTTATCTCTGTTCAACACCCCTGCTAATATTGGTCAAATTAAAGAAAAAAGAACATCCTCCAATAGAACTTGAAGAACTCAATTTTCCATCATTGAAGCCCTTGATATGTCAAGCTGTAGCTTCTCCGAGATGTTGACTACATTAAAGCCAGATTTGCTCATTCCAGATTTCTTCAGCCATGGGTTCTGGCAGAGGCTTTATCGCTCAATATTGTGACCGTTCAGTTCATGGTTAGTGGCACCATGCTGTATTTTCTTCAGCTCAGCGCCTTGAGAAATCAGGAGATACTCTTCTTCTCTTGCTGTCTAATTACATACATGTGATCATGAAAATGATAACATTACCCTTAAAAGAACGGATTCTTCGATGTCCGAAAGTGTCCTCTTATCTAATGTTGATTAGAAGTCTTAAAAAGAACCAAGGAAAATAAAAGTAGCCATGAAGAAGGTTGTGCTAGTTTATCCACTTGTTCAAGACCTTAGTGAAGAACAGAACTCACAGAATGGCTTGACAAGAAAGACCCATCTTCAATCTCTGTTTGTATCATCTTGCTGTAAGTGTTATATGTCCAGGAAGGACAGAGAAGAGCTGCTAGCACTTGCCCTACAGCTTAGCAATGTTTTTTATACGGGTTTTCCTCAGGGAATGCAAATAAGTGCAGAGAAGCATTTCCTGAGGGATAGTTGGAGGAAAGGGATTAATCATTGGCAACTAAATTAACACAGCATTTTCCTGTCTTCACGATGAAGTTTTAAGACCTGAAACTTGTTCTGCTTTAAAGGGAACAGAAAGAACATATAATACAGAGCCTCTTTTTTTTTTTCTGTGTATATTTCAATATAACAAAAGAAAAGAATTAGCGACACCGTTTAACGTGGAACAAAAAGAACATTTAAGTAATAAATGTCAACTATTCAAAGTATTTTGAAAAATTAATGGTTAAATTATAAAAATATATGTATAATTCAGCATTTTAATTGATAATTAACTTAATATTTAGCATTATAAATTAGAATCATAAATAATTTAACCTTCACTTTATCGAAGTAAACTCTTTATAATGAGAAAAATATCAACACATCTACTAGTTAGTTAAGAAAACAGGATGATTTCTTTAAATATTATTGTAATTGTTAATTTATAGAAATATTTATTTTAAATTAAAAAATTATAGGCCAATAAAACTAGACTCACGTGCCTTGCTTAGGCACGTGTGTGTTTTGTATTGTGATAGTTTTTATGGTTGTGGTTTGAAAAAAATTGTTTTATAAAAAGTATTTTTAGTTGAGGTTAGTTTGATATTTATATATGTTTGGTTAAAACTGAAGTTGAATTTGAGGTTGAACAAAAAATAGTTTAATGTGATTGGTTAAAAAATTGCTTTTTAAATTGAGGTTATAAAATAATATATATATATATATATATATATATATATATTGATGGTTTTGAATTTAAATATTGTAGATTTAACTATTGTTATTACATCATGAAATAAATAATACTTTATATAAAATATTTTTTATTGTTCAATTAAACTATCTACAATTTCATCACGTATGAAATACATCCGACAAGGACTACAGTTTCCTTGGTTTCTCGCGCAATAACATTAGGTAAAATATAATCAGGAACAAAATTAGAATTGCGATCAAATTCTTCAAATGTTACGTCATTAATTAAAAACAAAAAAAATAAATTTTAATTTTTTTTACTAGGTCGGACCCGATTCAATGCATTTAGCTTTGGACCAGACTCGGTCCCACCGGAATCATGCACCACTGTTCACGTGAACAGTGTAGCATGGTTCAGCGTTTTCATCCGCGCAAAGCAACTCCTAGCTGCTTTCCTTCCCCCTGCGTTTCAAACGCAAAAACACTGTGGGACCCATGAACAGTGAACTGTGTTTTTTTCTTTACCAAAAAGGTTGCATCTGCGTTTTAAACAAAACACAAACGCAATCACATTACCAAACGACGTCTAAGAAAGAAAGGGTAGGCGTAAATGGGCCAAGACCTAGTGCCTTTAGACCTAGCCAAGACATGCAAGCCTACACCCCAAACATTAAGTTGGCAACGCGTTGTTCGCTTAATATAAAAAAGTAGCAGTTGACTACACATCTTATTCTATAACACTTTGTAGAGGATTACACATCATTTTTTGTAATATTTTATAACGGATTACGAGTTGTCTAGAAAAAATATCATGTGTTACAATAATTTTATAGCATCAAAAAATACGAGCTTGACTTTTGTTTTACCCAAATATCTCATTTTTTTAGCCTATTTTAGACAAAAACAATACTTTTAAAATATCTTAGAAATCTAAATTATCTCATTCCAAACCTCAAATACCTAAAAATCACTCCAAAATCAAGAATCAAACTAGATTTAGAAAATCTTTACAACTCCTAATCTACTTTTTTTTTAAAAAAAAATGTTAATTATAATGGGAGAAAAAAGAACATTTAATGAATAAATGTTAATTATACAAGATATTCTGAAAAACTAATAGTTAAATTATAAAAATATATGTATAATTCAACATTTTAAATCATAATCAACTTTACATTTAACATTTTAAATTATAACCATAAATAATTTAATATTCACAGTATGGAACGAAACTCTCCACAATGCGAGAAACATCTACACATCTACTAGTTAATTAAGAAATCCTTTTTTTTTTCAGTTAAAACTTGGTTGTATGCCCATGCGACATTATAGGGTTATTTTTAAAGCTAATTTTTATTTAATTATATGATGATTAAAATAAACATTTATATGAGTTTGACATATTTAAACTGTATAAGAGAAAAATATATTTTTTTAAATTAAAGAAAACATTCTTTATTTATGCTTTTTTTTAATGAAAAACACCTTCTTTTATTAAGAATGTTGTTTTTGATAAACTGTTGAAGTATTCCAAGTTGTTAGGGCTTTTTATTTTTAAGATCACTTCTAACTATGTTGAATAATTCCTCATGTACTTGAGGAACAAGTTTTTGCTTTTCTATTTAAAGTAATCAATCACGATTGTATCCTGTAAAATTGTGGGTTTGTTATTTCCTTTTTCATCTTAGTGTAAGGCTATTTATTAGATACAATAGCTGTTCAATTACTAAGAATTATCGATCTTTTTTTTGATTCTAACATTTGGTATCAAAGCATCATCACGGGGCTTGATCAAAGTTTGCAATACAGGTACTAGAGTGAAGAAACACAGATACGGCATCAGAGAATAGCTTTGTACAACCTATTATCCCACGGTTTGATGGTCATTACGACCATTGGAGTATGCCAATAGAGAACTTTTTGCGTTCTAAAGAATATTAGAACCTGATAGAGATGAGAATCACTACTGGAGCACAAGAAAAGGATCTCAGTGATTAACAAAAGAAGGTCATTGATGATCAAAGATTGAAAGATCTAAAGGCTAAGAATTACATGTTCCAAACTATTGATCGCTTAATACTGGAGACCATCTTAAAGAAGGATACTGCAAAGGTTATATAGGACTCCTTGAAGCAAAAATATCAAGGCACAACACATGTAAAATGTGCTCAATTGCAAGCTCTTCGCAAAGAGTTTGAAGTGCTGCATATGGAGACTCGAAGAACTCTCATCATAGCTAATGAGATGAGAATTCATGGGGAGAAAATGGATGACGTTGTAATGATTGAAAAGATTTTGAGGTCTATGACGTTAAAATATGATTACATTTTATGTTCTATTGAGGAATCAAATGATCTTGACACCTTGTCCATAGACGAGCTTCAAAGCAGTCTTTTGATGCATGAACAAAGAATCAGCCAGCATATGGTAGATGAGCAAGCCCTTCAAATCAATCATGGACCCTAACAAGGAGGTAGAGGTGAAGGCCGAGGCACTTACTGTGGAAGAGGAAGGGGTAGGTTTGAGTTTGAAAAATCTAGCAAGGAGTGCTACAACTGTCATGATTTAGGTCACTTTTAATAGGAATGCCCTAAGAGAGCCAAGGAACATACAACAAAGTATAGAAGCAAAAGAAGAGATATTGTTGATGACACTTGTGGATTCCAAAGAGGCTACATCTAAGCATATTTGGTTTCTTGATTCTGGCTATAGTAATCATATGTGTGGCAACAAAAACATGTTTTGTGATCTTGATAACAGCTTTAGAGAATCAGTGAAGCTGGGCAATGATTCAGGGCTTATAGTACAAGGCAAGGGTATGGTTCGATTGGAGGTAAATGGGATTGTGTTTATGATCACATGAGTATTCTATGTATTAGATTTGAAGAACAATTTATTAAGCATCGGTCAGTTGCAAGAAAAGGGGATAGTAGTGTTTATCCAACATGGAAAATGCAAAATCTTTCACTATAAGAAAGGTTTAATAATTGAAACTAAGATAACACATAACATAGTGTTTACTATGATCAAGCAAACCTTTGGCATTGTCGATATGGACATCTTAGTTGGAATGGACTCAAAGTGCTTCAACAAAAGAACATGGTGAAAGGGCTACCTCAGTTTAGAGCCTCTCAAAAAGTGTGAAGATTGTTTGGTAAGAAGGCAACATCGTGATCCATTTCCCAACAAAAGCATATGGAAAGCCTCTAATATTCTTCAGTTGGTACACGCAAATACATGTGGACCAATCAACCTAATCTTTAACAGCAAGAGAAGGTATCTCCTTACCTTCATGGAAGATTTTAGCATAAAAATTTGGGTTTATTTTTTAGTGGAAAAGTCAGAAGCATTTGATATCTTCAAGTTCTACAAAGCAAGAGTTGAAAAGGAAACTAAGACATTCATTAAGAGTTTTAGAACAGATCGCAGGGGAGAATTCACATCACAGGAGTTCAAAAATTTCTGTAATACAAATGGAATCCATAGACAATTGATAGTTGCTTATACTCAATAAAACGGTGTTGCGGAGAAGAAAAATCATACTATTATAAACATGGTGCGAAGTATGTTGTCAACAAAACAAATTCCCAAAACTTTCTGGCCTGAAGCCGTGAATTGGACTGTGCATGTGCTAAATAGATATCCAACTCTTGCTATGAAAAATAGAACACCTAAAGAGGTATGGAGTGGGCTCAAACCATTAGTGGATTATTTTCGTATTTTTGGATGTGTTTTCCATGTGCATATACCAAACAACAAAAGAGTGAAGCTTGATGCCAAGAGCTTCAAATGCATCTTGCTTGAGGTAAGTGAAGAATCTAAAGCTTATAGGTTATCTGATCCTATTTTCAACAAAATAATTGTCAGTTGAAATGTAGTGTTTGAAGAAGATCAACAATAAAGTTGGGATGATGCTCACAAGCAAGACATATTGATTGATCATAAGAGGGACACTAACGAGGTAGCAGGTATAGAAGATGAGAATAATATAGAAGAGTTTGAAGCTAATGTAGAGCCTAGAGAAATTGAACCTAAATTTGATACTGATGAAGGAGACACTTCAAATAGTGATAATTTACCTTCTCAATGACGAACTAGGAGGCCACCAGTTTAGATATAAGACTATGAATCTAGCCAAGGTCTTTCTGATGAAGAAAATGCAAACATGACACATTTGGCTTTGTTAAGTGACAGTGACCCTATGACATTTAAAGAAGCAGTAAAGTCTGAGAAATGGAGGTATATCATGGATCAAGAAATGCAAGCCATAGAGAGGAATGATACATGGGAACTCACGATGCTGCCATTAGGAGAAAAAACCATAAGAGTGAAGTGGGTCTTTAAAACTAAGTTAAATGAAAATAGGGAAGTAAACAAGTACAAGGCAAGGTTAGTTGCTAAGGGGTACTGTCAGCAATATGAAATTGATTATGCTGAAGTATTCGTACCAGTGGCTCGCTGGGACACCATTCAAATTGTCATATCTCTTGCTGCACAGAAAAATTAGGTGATCTACCAACTTGATGTTAAGTCAGCCTTTCTACATGGGGAAATTAATGAAGACATTTATGTTGATCAACCTCTAGATTATGAATAGAAAGGGCATGAATCCAAGGTCTATCAACTCAAAAAGGCTTTGTATGGACTCAAACAGGCTCCCAGAGCCTGATATAGTTGAATTAAGGCATATTTCATCAAAGAAGGCTTCACCAAATGTCCCTACAAGCACACTTTATTCATTAAAATTGTTAGTGAATGTAAAATGTTTTTTATATATCTTTATATTGATGATCTCATCTTTATTGGCAATGATCAATTGATGTTCGAACAACTTAAGAAATCTATGATGATTGAATTTGACATAACTGATCTTGGAAAAATGAGATACTTTCTTGGTATTGAAGTATTACAAAGAACATATGGTATTTTTATCAGTTAACAAAAGTATGCTCAAAAGGTTCTAGAGAGGTTCAATATGAATCAGTGCAACTCAGTACACAATCCGGTGGTCCCTGGTTTTAAACTCACAAAAGATGAAGAGGACATTGAAGTTGATAATATTTTTTACAAGTAGATAGTGGGAAGTCTCATGTATTTAACCGCCACACATCCCGATTTGATGTTTATTGTCAGCTTGATTAGTAGATACATGGAATGTCCTACTAAGTCTCACTTGCTAGCATCAAAAAGGGTTTTGAGGTATGTAAAAGGCACAATTAATTTTGGGATATTCTATAAGAAGGGAGGAAGTGAGGAGCTCTTTGAATACACGGACAACAATTATGCTGGTGATCAGGACGACAAAAAAAACACCTAAGGTTATGTTTTTTAATGAGCTCAAGAGCTATTTCATGGTCCTAAAAAAAGCAACCAGTTGTTTCTCTTTTCACTACTAAAGCTGAGTTCATAGCAGCAACATCAAATTCATATGAAGTCGTGTGGATAAGAAGAATTCTGAAGAGTCTCAATCAAGTACAAAGCACTCCAATGAAGGTGTACTGTGACAATATCTCAGCGATCAAACTCTCAAAGAACCCTGTAATACATGGCCATAGCAAACACATAGACATCAGGTTTTATTTTCTTTGAGAACTTGCTAATGATGGATTAGTATAACTAATTCAATGTTCAACACAGAAGCAAGTTGTAGATATTCTAACAAAACTATTAAAGCTTGATGTATTCCTGAAGATGCGAAGGTTACTGGGTGTGTGTGAATATCCAGATATAAATTGATTATCAATGGAATTCAGTTTAAGAAAGGATAATAAACTGTTGAAGTATTCCAAGTTGTTAAGGCTCTTTATTTTTAGGATCACTTCCAACTATGTTGAATAATTCCTCGTGTACTTGAGGAACAAGTTTTTGTTTTTCTATTTAAAGTAATCAATCATGATTGTATCCTGTAAACTAATGGGTTTGTTATTTTTTTTTCATCTCAGTGTAAGGCTATTTATTAGCCACAGTGGTTGTTCAATTAGTAAGAATTATCGATTTTTCTTTTAATTCTAATAGTTTTTTTAATAAAAATCCAAGATAATTGCAATAAAATTCTAAATAAACTCAATAATTTAAATAAAGGAGTGGAAAAATTATTTCTATAGGTAAAACTCTTTTTTTATTATTAATTTATTTTTGTGAAAACATTTTTTTTAATTTGTAGCATGTTTTTTTAAACAAAAACTCTGTAAGTTTCAAACAAAAATAATTAAAAAAATGCCTTAATAAATTTTATGTGGCTATATGAAACCCATATAAAAATTAAGAATCAAAAGATTTAACTCTCATTGATTATTCATATCCGTTTTTTGTTTACAATTTAATGCATATTAGACTTATATATAATTGTTAAAAAAGTTATTTAAAACATAAGCCTAAAAGGTACAATCTCATTTAAAAAAATATGAAATAACTGGATGATTTTTTAAATATTATTATAATTGAATAATTTTTTAAATAGTATTATAATTATTAATTTTAAAAAATATTTATTTTAAATTAAAAAAAACATGGACTTGGTCAACACACCTGGACTCCAAAAAAAGAAAAAAAGCATGTGCAAATGGATCTAGACCCAATGTATTTAGGTCTAAACAAGACTTATGATCATATACCTTAAATATTGAGTTAGTAATGTGTTCGTTCACTTAATATAAAAAAACTAGCAATAAATCCCATGTCATCTAGAAAACCTTTAAAAAAGATTGTAGAAAACAACACGTAATTTAATGCAATAATATTCGAACCATAAAAAAACTAAGCTTTCTGTATTTTATACCCCATGTCTCATGTTTTGGCATATTTTAAACAAAAATAATAATTTTAAAATATCTTAGAAATCTAAAATACTTCATTCGTAATCTCAAAACACTCAAAAATTACGTCAAAAAACAAGAATCAAACCGTACATCAACAAACGTGAAAATTATATTGATGATTTCATTGGTAATATAAGCTTATTTTTCTTGGATAATTACAAAGAATTGTGAATTATTTTGATAATGCTGGTTGATTAACTGACTGAATTTTTATGTTGGGAATTCAATGGTGAGACATGATCAATTACCAAAGGGTATTTCTTCGTTGATCCATCGGTAATATTTACCAACGGATTGGTTGAAAGGGAAATGGTTGCCATTTTTATTTTTTTTGCATGAATATTATGTTTGTGTTTTTGTCGGTAAATAACTTCACTGATTAACGACCTGATATTTCTGACAAGAAACTCGCTGACAGTAAATTTTCATCAGGAATACGTCAATTATTTATATACTACAGAATATTTCATCCTTGAAAATCAATTTTCAGATCGTGCAAGAAGTCAAATTCTTCACTTAATTCCCAATTATTTCTAAACAAAAGTCTTCCAAATGAATTTATTTGAATGAAACAAAACTCAAATCAATTTCAACATGAGTCCCTTCAAATCATTCATTGCGTGTATGCAGATCAACAGATGATGTTCGCGATCACATCATCAAGATCCATTGTCTTTCGCCCATCATCTTTTGGCCTGGCTCATGAAACTCTAAATCTTGGTGTTACAACTTCCTAATATATATATATATATATATATATATATATATATAACAGCTCCGTTTTCTTGTAATATGAAAAAGCACAAGGTCTTTGAAATATTTTGAGATGAAGCTTGCCTGAAATGGAATTTACCATGCACACAACTTATTTGGTGTTTTGCTTGCATGGTGGCGTATACACAAGGTATGGGACTGACTGGTTTTCCAATCTTGTATTTCAGCTGCTCAACTGCTGAGTAAGGAAATCCACCATGAGCATTCTTGGTATAAAAAATATACTTTTTATGCTGACATTACGCTTTTTCTGCTAATATATGCTTTAGAAATCTGGAGTGGGGTTTATAAGAAGTTTTTAAACTTTTGGATTGTCGCTATAATTTAATAATAACTTAGGGATTGGTGTAATTTATCCAAATTAGAACATAAAAGGATGTGATTGGAACTTTACAAGAAGTCTGAGGATTTCATTGGCCTGTGAGGACAAGACTGTTGCCTCCACTAAACATGAGGGATCAGAATATACTTTAATTCCAAAAAGCATGATTGTCAAAAGTCATGCCAACTGTCCACCCAACAGCGACTATTGCATCATAGTGATTGTACAGATTCAATAAAGGAGTCAAATAAAGCCACACGACTCACGGCGGGCTCGTCCGGTCGACTTTTGAAATTTAAAATTATAATAATTTTATTTTTATTTATATATTAATTCAAGTTAATTCTTTTAGCTCATTGCTCGGATTTGGATTCAAGTTGTGCGGGCTATAATATTAATTATTTTTATTTTTATATTAATTTAAAACAGTTTAGATTCATTCTTTTGATCTGGAACACGGACCTTGCTTCAGATTAATCTCTTAATCAAGTTTTAAAATTATAATTATAATTATTTTTATCTTTATATTGATTCAAGTTAACTTAGGTTTACATTTCCAATCCATAAGTTGGGTCTTGCCTTTAATTGACTTCTAAGTTAAATTTTAAAATTATAATAATTATTATTTTTATAATGGTATATCTTGGATAATTTTAGAATTAACAACTTTTTACAAGATATTTTAAAAATAAAAAATAAAAAATATTATTTCTGAAAACTTCTTCTCTTTATATTTCTTGTTTTTTAAATATATAAATTTACTTCAAAATTATTATTTTTTTATAATTATAGGATAGTAATTAAATAATACCTAAAATTTTCTTGGTTAAGCCCGGTGTTTTATGAAACTAAATTCATAATTATTTAATTAATATTACGTTATTGGAAAACCAAAACCAGTTTAAAAAACAACAAAATTAATGTCGAATTGCTTGTCACTTTCCATGTTTAAATATGCCAAAATTTTCTTTTTATTTTAGAAACCTCAGTTTAATTCCAAACTAATTAAATACTCATTAAATTTAAGTTAATTCTCAAACCTGTAAAATTTTATCAAACTAAACCTGTGATTTGCAGTCTATGACTTTATAGAAAAAAAAATATTCATTAATTCCATTATCTCTCTCTGATTACTATTTTTAGAACCATATTCCGATCCAAATTATTAATTAGTGAACAACTAGTGTGGTTGGATGATCCACCAGGACCTCCGTTAACAATTAGCAATATTCTTGAATATCATATGAATTTTTTTTCTTTACTCGGGTATTCTCACACCCTTTTAAAAGGTAAGACTAGTCCTGTTTGGGATTCGTGGCTACTCCTTCCAACAAGTGTGTTTTCTAGAAATTGAGCTTGTATTTTTATATATTTGTAAAAATATAGCGGTGTCTTAATAATTGTTAGACCAACACTTCACTAGTTGTATATCACATGGATGTGCTTTGATGAATAAAATTTAAAGTTGAATAATTATTTATTTATTTAAAAATAATTCGAAGAGAGGTCCTCCCTTGATGAGTAAAAAAATAATTGTTTGACTGAGAGAGATGGAATTTATTGGAAGAAAAAATACTTTTGATATTCACTTGTTTGGAAATGTGATAATTTTTATTTAATATTTTTTGAAAGTATATTTATTTTGATTTTGTTTTAGTATTTTTTAATAATTTTAAAGTGATAATATTAAAAATAAAAAAACTAAAAAATTATTTTAATTAATTTTAATAAAAAATATTTTTAAAAAACATACCTTCATGATACTAAAAAAAAGGATGTAAATACTGGATGGAGTTGCTAATATTTGGAGGGTTGATTCGTGATCATTTTGGCAAGTGAAGTTGACGAGCTTCTATTGTTTACAAGAAACAAGAAATTGACACTAAAGAGAGGCGAAGGTTAGCTAATTAAGGAAGATAATGAGCCCGCAAGGCTCAAACATTCTCACCAAAACCCTAGTCGGGTCAAGTCCTGAATCTTTAAAAAACTTTCAGATTAACAAAACTTGTAGACAACAGCAAGCCTCAGAATTAACAATCTTTGAGCCACTTGCTTAAGCAAAACCTTAGCTTGCCAGGATAAATATTGTCATACAATATGCTTGGCCTTTGTTTGTGATATATTTAACGTATTCTATAATCAATCATCTTTCTCCTAGCTAGTTGCTAGCTCTATGGTATTAGTTATGGAGAAACTAAGGTTTTGTGTGTTTGCTTTTTCCCTCCTTGGATTTTATGTCATAGCTAGGGAAGAATACATGTCTGCAATTGGAGATCCTGGAATGAGAAGAGACAGCCTTAGGGTGGCAATCGAGGCATGGAATCAGTGCAATGAGGTTGGCGAGGAAGTTTTTGGCATGGGAAGTCCTAGGATGGCAGATTGTTTCGATGTAGATAATTCAACATCACAAGGTGCTGTGTGTGTGTGTGTGTGTTCTGTTTTACTTTAATTACCAGATAAAATTCATAAATTCTTACTTTGGACTTTAAGTCTATTTCTTTTTATTCCTCGCTGAGGTTATGTTTATGATCATGACTGTGAAATGCAGTAAAGCTTATTCACATGGTAGACGAAAGAGACAACAAGCTTGGCATTTCAGATGGTTCGTATGGAGGCATTAATGCCTCAAATGTAGATGTGTATGCAGCCAATAAGGAGATATACCTGGGTGATAAATGCCAAGTACAAGACAATCCTAGACCATGGCAGTTTTGGATGATCATGGTCAAAAGCGGAAACATGGACACGCTAGCAGCTACATGTCCCCAAAATGGCAAGAAATCGACGCCGTTCCCACCGGAACCTGGATTTCCATGCTTCGGCCTTGGCTGTATGAACATGCCCTTGATGTACCATAACTATACCAGTCTGCAAGGGGATAATGACAGTAACTTGAAGGGAAGTTTCTACGGGACGTGGGACTTAAATGCCGATCATGTGTCGAAGGCAGCAGTGAGTAACGGCACTTCTTACTTCAACATCACTTGGGAAAAGGAGATTGGTAAAGGGAGTTGGGTTTTCCATCATTTTTTAAAGACATCATCAAATTATCCATGGTTGATGTTATACCTGAGGTCGGACGCCACAGAAGGATACTCCGGTGGATATCATTACGAGACTAGGGGGATGTCCAAAATAGTAAGCATTTTCCCCTTCCAATTTAATCTCTAGAATCGTGGCAATCAACATCCAACATCTTACATGTACCTAAAATTAGCATGGCTTGCTAGTTTGGAGTTGTGAGTTGTGGAAAAAAACACCGTGGAACTAACGGAAAATGATGCTGACGATATAAAATTATAAAATGGCTAGAGAACATTATGCTTATGAAGGATACCAGCTTATTTTCATGCACATCATAAATATCCTTCAGGTTCCAAAATCACCAGATTTCAAAGTGAAGTTCAGACTAGAAGTAAAGCAAGGAGGTGGTCCAAATAGCCAGTTCTACCTCATGGACATAGGAGGGTGCTGGAAGAACAATGGAAAACCTTGCGATAGGGACGTGACCACAGACGTTACACGATACAGTGAGATGATCATAAACCCTGAAACAAAATCTTGGTGCAAACCAGAAAGTCTCAAGTTGTGCCCACCTTATCATTTCTTTTCAAATGGAACCAAGATCCACAGAACCGATAAGGAGAACTACCCTTATGATGCTTACCACCTCTGGTGTGCTCCAGGCAATGCTGAGCACGTTGAAGAACCATATATTCTATGTGATCCACATAGCAATCCTCAAGCACAAGAGATACTGCAAATTCTCCCCCATCCTATCTGGGGGGAATATGGGTACCCTACAAAGAAGGGGGATGGTTGGATAGGGGATCCAAGAACTTGGGAACTCGACGTGGGCAGGCTGTCACAGGCACTGTACTTTTACCAGGTACATTCTCTCGTCTTTCTTCGAAGGTGGCCTCTGGTCTGGGATGCCGCCAAGTTAGGAATTGCTTACTATTTTATAGGCGTCTTTGATGTAATGCAGGATCCAGGCACTACGCCTGTGGAGAGACACTGGACATCGATTGACTTGGGAACCGAAATATACATCAGCAGCGATCAAGTGGCAGAATGGATCGTCAGTGACTTTGACATCGTTGTTCCAAAATTAAGAATGATACACGAGTAAGAACGCAAAATGCCCAAGCAAGAATATTATAGTAAAGCTTCATGAATTTCCTGAATTTTTTTAGCCTGTTTCTTTAACAGTACTGCCCTCGTTGGCAGGCACAATGCCACTCACCCACTCATATCAGCCTAATATTTTCCTTTGCTGAACCATGGTAAAGGAGAAAGAAGCAAAGTATAGTCGAGGCAAATTGTACAGACAAACAAGAGGCCTGAGTGCCTAAATTCAATCTAGTTGACAAGTACAGTTCTCTTCTAACCGCCCAGGCATCATTTCCCATTTTGTTGCTTAAACGATAATAGTGATTTACGACTAGTGTACTCATCCAAACCACAGAAATTCCTAGGAATGCTATTTTTATTCTGATCAACGAATTGAATTACATAAGATGTCTAATTACACAGCATGACTAGATACAGGACGTGGACTAAACCCTTAAAACCTATCATTCTAGAAAGATAAAACAACTACTCCACCTCGAATTCTAGACCTAAATGCATTTGCATAATTCATCGTGATACCAACTCAAATAAAATAGACTAAGTTAATCCATACTGAACAGCACCGACATTCCTATGAGCAGCTACAGCTACAGCAGCAGCGCCAACTGGATCAAACTGAGATTGTGCCTGCAGCAGTTTTGCATCAATAGCAATTCTCTCATTTAACTGTTCCATCCTAGCTTGTGGTTGGCAATATGGGTTGGCGTTCACATCCATGGCCATCCCAGAGGATGGCTTGGCAGCCATATTACACAGAGGAGGTTGCTGTTTGGTTTGTGAGTCTTTTTCAGGCTCGGAGATAGACTTCTCCTGCACCATCGTGTTTGTCCTGAAGAAGCAGTGCGGAGAGACAGTCTGGGGAGGCAGAACTGAGTTTCTATAAAATATCCTTGAATCATAGGCATCTTTGACATTTCTGCCATTGTCATAGGGTACAACCGATCCCACAACTCTCCCCGGCTTTGCTGTGCAACCAAAAAAAAATAAAGAAAATAAGGAGATGTTTAGTTGCCTTAATGGTTTCACAAAGCAAGCTGGAATCCAGCCTGGGAAAACCAAAAATTCCAGGAAGCAGGATAAAAGGTCTACATCTGGCGAATCAGTTCACAAGACGAATTAGGAAACTAGTCCTTGCTTCTAGGCTTCAAATGAAAACTGCTTTTTGCAGCAAGAAAATGGCATATATCTGCCAGGATAGGAACTAAATTGATCATGCATGGAAAAGAATGAAAAAAAAAAAAAAACAAGAAACCAGCTCTTCCATAAGTCACTATGTTATGATGATGACTCAACAATTCCCTACAGACCTTGATCATTCAAGTGAACCATATATTGCTGTAGTTATCAAGTAAGTCTATGCTTAAAAACAGTAACTGTTGAAAGATGAAGCCCTCCAACATCCAATTGACAGAGAAAAAACTTGCTGAGGCTTTAAGAGTCAAATACAAAAGTTTTTCACACATTTAGCCACTTGGCTTGATTCACGAAAAAAATTGCCTCTTTACAGAAAACAAGCAAAATAAGCAAACTCATACCTGATGGCACTCGTGGAGGTACTCTAAAATTTTTAGAAGTGTCTTCTGTAACCTGCCTGTTGTCAAATGAGGTTGAAGTTGATTGCATATTAGGAGGGATTGTGTTTGAGTGAACTGTAGACCTGCGAGCAAAAGAAAAGATTAAAAAAGAGAAATGTAAACATTTATGGTGGAAGATCACAAGCATTCCAGATAAAACAATACTCTATAGCCTCAAAACAAATAAATCAGAAACCATTTTATCATATCAATGACTCAGAGAGCAAAGGAAAAAATAATTGCAAAGTCATACCGTGGAAGTGAGACATGCTTCCTCTCTGGAGGTATCACTGGTCCACTTCTACCACTGTTTTCCTCAAGATATGCAAACTGCTTTCTAAATTGCCCTATGGCACTGCATTTCAAAGTATAGACAAAGTAAACATAGAAAGAATATGGAAAAGGTAATTCCTACTACTCAGAAAAGGGAACGATAAGCTATACATGTGAAGAATTTAGTACCTAGGATAGAGAAAATTAGTGCTTTCATTTCCATTCATGTAGTCTTTGAGTAGCTGTGGATGGTATTCCAGTATTTCACGGTATAGCAGTTCCCTAACATCTTCCTTTGTTACCCTTCTCCTTTCAAACTCAAACTCCAACTTTGAGATTGGTTGACAGGATGGTTCTCTCTCAACTTTAGCTAGGCCCTTAAAGTAAGGGTCGGCTAATGCCTATTATATAAAACTAACAAAAATCAGGAAAGCAGAAAATAAAGGTAGGGAGTGACAGATGAAGCTCCATTCATCTATCAACAAGAATTGAATGCCAGGACACCATTCTTATACAAGTAAATAAGACAAAGAACAGACCTCTTCAGCGGTCAGTCAAGAATTGAATGCCAGGACACCATTCTTATATAAGTAAATAAGACAAAGAACAGACCTCTTCAGCAGTCAGTCTATCTTTTGGATCAAATGCTAGTAGCCTTTGCAGTAGCCTGAGTGCCAACGGATCTACATTTAGAAATTTCTGTGCAAATGGCACAGGCTGTTTTTTCCTCATTTCAGTCAGGTATTTCCTTGCCTTGTCATTCCGTACCTGCATTTTAATCCAATACAAATTACCATCAACAACATGAAAGGGAAATGTTACAACTGACTGGGAAAGAAGGGAGGGGAAGAGAAATGAATCATACTCCAGAAATGGTTTCTGATGAGGGCGTCCCAAGAAGGTCGGTAATTAAATCCAATTGATGAACAACACTTTTACCCGGAAACAACGGCTTCCCTGTCAATACTTCAGCAAAGATGCAGCCAATGCTCCAAATATCAATTGCTGGAGTATACTGCGCACAAGCACAAGCACGAAAAAATTAACAAGCAGCATAATAGAGCTTCATAATGCAATTAAACCACTCCAGAGAAACAGACATAACCTGACACAGTTACCTGAAAGACAGATATTTCAACTTCCAGGAGAGTTCATAGTCCTCCCTGAACAACAATTATTTTAATCTAGGCATTACCAAGGTTGTCAAAAACGCTTTTTTGACACGACACGAAATATACAATATAAATTTAGATCGTAAACTCGAATCGTAAAATCGCAAAAAAAATATTTTAACTAATTATATACTGACAATTTCATTCAAGTAGTAAATAATAACATAACACAATTAAAATAAAAGTGAAATAAACAATACAAATGTCCAAACACCTTAAAATACATAATTCAAATAAAAATTCATACATGGTTTAAATAACTTAAAAATATGAAAAGAAAAAAAATTAGATTGAACAACTATGTTTTATTGATATGTTTTATTGATAGAGTTTTAGAACATTTTCTAGAGGACAGGTCTTGAAACACACTGCAGACAACTAGTGAGATAATACAACATTCTAAGGTATATCACCAACTTAAAAAAAAAAATTAATAGAGACCACTACAGTGAACCCGCGATAATGAGAACAAAAACGTACAAAATGACATCAATTTAATCTCATGCCACCTCACCTTCCACCTTTTTTATGTTAGTAACAAGTCCTAGAAATAATGTCCAAATATCCCACCAAGCAAGACATGTATTTCAAGTTCTCTATGATTATTTGTCGTCTCTCTTTGTAGTTAACAAATTGTTAGTCTAAAACACAATATTTCTCTCTATATAAGTATTCTTATCTCTTATTTTACTCATTTTATTCCTCATCATCTATCTCTGTCTTCCCATGGTTTCGATCCTCCGATCATGCCTTCCCGGCCTAAAATACAGTATAAGGCAACCATACTCAAGATCCTCTAATGCTGGTGTTAGTCTACTAAGATTGAAAATTTGAGATTTAGGCAACAGGGAAAGGGGAGACTGGGGAGTGGGGACTATATAGTGGAGTGTCAGGGGACTCGGACAAGGAGGCAGCAAATTTTTTAACTTTTGTGGGTTAAAACTCGAAATCGGTCAAACTCGGTCAAACTCGTAAAATCGGTAAAATCCGATTTTACCGATTTTGACCGAGTTTGACTGATTTCAAGTTTTAACCCGATTTGACACGTTATATACATGTTGACTCGTAAAATCATAAGATTTTAAGAGTCAATTCGCGATTTCAACAACCTTGGGCATTACTGCTTACTATAAAGCACTCAATCATTTTATAGATAGGTAAATATTTTGCTTCAATATTATGTCGTAGCTCATAACAAGGACAACCCATTGTACTATATTTTCCTTTAGCTTAATATCCCAAAAGCTTCTTGTGAAAACAAAGATATACCAAAAGGCTATTTTTTATGCTGGACAATAACATAATAAACAGAGTTTTATTCAACAAAAGAAATAACCTTAGCATTAACTGAAACAAGCTACCATTGTAAAGCAATACTTATTAAAAAAGTATCTAAGAACCAAGCACCAGTAAATTACATGTGAACCTATTCCAAATTGTTGGTCCACTATAGCATATACCATGTTCCAACCAAGTTGGCTCTGGAAAAGAAAGGCTACACGTGGCAGATATAAGACATACCTTGGAAAAGAAAGATCCGCACAACTCCGGCGCTCTATACCATCTTGTAGCAACATAGTCCTGCAATATGTATTTATTAATGCAAACTTATAAACTGAGAGATACTGGTAAAACTGATATTTGTTATAAAAAATGCTGAAATACATACCGTCCAAAAAACAGTTGTTGGTGTATCACTAAATGCTACTCGTGCCAGCCCAAAGTCACATACTTTAAGTTTGCAATTTGCATTTGCCAATATATTCTTGGGTTTAAGATCTCTATGATACACATTTGCTGCAGCCAAAAAACCTTAGTTCAGAACAGAGGTAGACCAAATTTACTTCAATTTAAAATTTAAAAAATTAGGGCAGCATTTACATAAGATACTGACTAGGTAGATAGGGACCCTTCTGCTACTTGAAAGGATTAGAGAAGGCAAATTTTGACACAAAGGTTGAATGAAAGACAGAATAGATAACAAAGACAGAGTCACCTGTGTGCATATATTTCAGTGCACGTAACATCTGATAAAGAAAGAACTGATGGTGTTCCCGTGTCAAGTCATCATTAGCTTTGATGACTTGGTGAAGATCAGATTCCATGAGCTCAAAAACAACAAATATGTCTTTGAATTCTCTCTTTGAGGGCGGCAACATGATTCGCTTGATCTCAACGATATCAGGATGCCGCAAAAGCCTAAGTAACTTTACTTCTCTCAAGATTCGAATAGCATCAGAAATATGCTCAAAAACATCATTGATTTTCTTTATTGCCACCTTGTCTCCAGTATGAGTGTCAATTGCAGCACAAACAACTCCATAGCTTCCCTTTCCAATAACTTCTAGAATTTTGTATCTATTGGCATCCCCATACTCGGTGAAAAAGTCAATCTCTTTTAAGTCCTGAAACAACACAAAAAATTTCGAATCTAAGCATGCAATGATCTAGCTGCAGGTATTGAGTATTGAGTAGGTAAAGAGCATCTAGAAACAAATTAACAAAATAATAGAAAACATGTACACCGATGGATGTACCCAAGAGCCTCTGGTAAAAAGAGGAGGAGAGGGAGAGGGGGCCTCTGGTAAAATGATGGTATAGATAAAGCATTTATTACGAATTATACATCAGATTACAATTTAATACAAGGCTCGCATAGCACTGAAAAATTTCTTGAAGAAAGAGCTGAGAGAAGATTTCACTAATCAATTCACGGGAAAAACAATAGGGAAGAAAAGCGAGGGATGAATGGCAGAGAAATTGCGCAGCATCAACTTTAGGGAACAGAAACAGGTTCCAGAGTAAAAATATCAAGAAAAACTCCTTTATTTTCTGAAGGGAAGCCACATCAGAGAAAATCAGAACCATTTACCTAACCGATAAGGACTAGGAACCAAATTTTCAAACATCAAACCTAAAATCAATCAATTAGGTTTTTCAAAGTTCGGAAATGGGGAATTTCAGCTTGGATTTGTTTCAATAAGTATTAAGACAGAACTGAAAACACGTTATAATCCCAAAGCAGAAAGGCTAAAAACAGATCGTACTTTTGTATATAACTAACATAAGCAGGTAAAATCCTAGTTAAAATTGATCTAGAACATCAATAACCTAATCTCCCCAGGTACATATAAGTGGCTTTAATTTTCAAAATTTAAAACATATCATCAACAAATCCAAAGAGTTAAATTAGTTAACTAGAAGTAGTATCTAACCGCATTTTAAAACCAAACCAATGGACCATGAACTTAATTCAAATTGAGTATAATAACCCAATCTTACACATTAACTTCCTGATCAAATTAAGCCCAATTTTCTCAATTTTCAAAAATAAATTCATTTTCCTACAGCATCTCACCAACCGAAAAGAGATTATCTAGAACCTAGATCGTAATTCAGAAGGATTATTTCCCACTTTCCCAGCCGAACAGATCACCATTAAAAAATCAGATCTTCATCTTCTCTGAAATTAAAAATTGCTTGCAAAAATCCTAAAACTCTTTTTTTTATCAATAGGGTGGTTGAATTTGAAAAAAAAAATCATTCAACTCCTTTCCCTTTAGTTTCTATGCCATCCCCAAAAAGAAAAAAAAAAGAACCCACAAATTTAAGAGTAAAAAAAATGGGCCAAAATTCAAATTTCCCAAATTGAATCAAAGAACCCAGATCCCAAATTCTTTAAAACAACAGAACTCAAAGTACGACACCAGAATCAAGATCAAGAGGGGGGGAACAGAGAAGAAGAGAAACTAACCTTCTTTGGATGATCTTGTTGCATCTTTTAGATTTTCAAAAATCCACCACAAAACAATAAAAACAAACAACAAAAGAACTTGTTCTCTTTTATCTCTTGTTTTAAACAAAAAACAAAGGCTTTATATTTATATCTCCTTCAATTTTACGGTTTTACCAACTGCATTTGCCTAACAAGCACCACAAAATCTATTGCCTTGTCCCTCTCTGCTTCGAAGTTATCTCCTTGTCAACAACCATCAAACCCCCACTTCAAATTCTTCACTATCTCTCAAAACCCAGCACTAAAAACTCAAAAAGACTTGAACTTTGAAACAAGAACCTCCTGAATTAGTGAGAATTTAGGAGTTTTAGAAGAGATCTGTGAGAAAGAGAGCAAGGGTTGCGGGATGGATCTGACTTCTGAGGGGAAGAGAACAAGAGAGAGCAACAAAAAGAGATTCAAAGGGGTGCTGCAGTGATTGTTTAAATAATAAGGAGAAAAATAATTTGTCTTGTTATTGTTTATTTACCAAATAGTAAATATTCCTTTATTTATTTACCCTTTTTTTTTCATTTTCCATTTTTGCATACAAAAGGAAAAAGAAAACTCTTTTGGTACTTTATGTCTGTACGGATTCTCGATACGGGTAAATGACCGTATATTTTTAAATAAATATTTAATTTGTTTCTAAACATAAAATTTATAAATAAATATTACAAACAAACATGATAATTAATATCTAATGTCATTGCATCAAATTTTATAGATTTTTTTAGAGAAGGTTATTGTTTACAAATTTTAATTAATATGATTTAATTATAATTTTCACTATATTGTTATTTTTTTCAAATTTTAATCAATTAATTTTGTTACTCTCTTTTCAATTCTTTCTTTGAGGTCAAGATATTCTTTTTTCATTGTAAAAAAAGATTTTTTTCTATTATTAAATTGAGTGTGTATTTAATAATTCTATTTTAATATATAATTATATTTATTTTATATGCAAGATCCTAAAATATCATATTTATATTTTGATAGTTTAATACTTTTTAGTTTTATCATATGATTTAAACTGATTTAAATTCTAAGATGAAATGTTAAAATATTGTTTTTTAATAAAATTAAATAAACAATGAAACAAACCCTTTTTATCTTTTTTATTATCATAATGTAGGATAAAAAAATCATTTTTAATTAAAACCAAATATTTTGATTTTATAAATTCTAAAAATAATTACTTATAAATCATTTAAAATAATCTAGTAAAAAAACTATAAAATAGTTGAATAATACTCGTGGAGAGCACATTAATGTATTTTCTTATCAATCCATAACTGAACTATATGTTGAAACAGTTATTTTGATAAAAAAAAATATTCTTAAATTTTAAAAAAATAATCACATGTATTAAGAGAACTTCGTTGTGAACACTAAATATATTTTCTTATCTTAAAAAAATTATACATGCAAAAATTAAAATGACTTTCATGAAATATTTATTATTATTTTTATATCACGATACAAAATATGTGTGAATACTAATATATAAATTCAAATCTATCTTTAATTAAGAACTAGATTAAAATATTAATATAGTTTCTAAAAAATTGGCTAATCTTGTTTTTATATTATATCCCTATTTATACATCACATAAACTTTAAATAATATAAAATCAAATTTTTAAATCACCTCTAACATATATATATATATATATAGCAACTTATTAATACTTTATTTTGACTTTTAAAGTTTTTTAAATACATAAGAATAGGTCAATAAAAGTTAACAATTAAACTATTAAAAATAATCAAAATCTATCAAGTTATTATTAATGTTTTATTCAAATTTGTATTTTATGTATTTGTATTGGATGTAGATGATTTTATTCAAAGTTTATTCCTGTATAGTATTTTATTGATTTTATTATTTTTTAAAAAATTATTTTTAATATTTTTTATAAAACTTTTAGTAATACACATGCGCCTTGTGCTAAGAATACTAATAAAAAATAAATTGTGGCCCTTTAAGGTTTTCAAGGCTAGATTGATTTTTTTTTTTTAGAGAGAGATTAGAGGCTACTTTGAGGTATAAAATTGATTTATTAAGATTTATAAGATATTTTTAAAACATGTTGAAAAATAATATTTTTTTGTTATGATTTGAAAACATGAACTCTTATTTTCAATGACTAAAATTTGAAATAAAGGATGATAGGTTATCTGTCACAACAGACAATCTGTTTTTCATTAAAAAAACTAGAGTAAATTACATATTATTTTAAAAAAAATCAAAAAAAAATATTTAACTAGACGCATTGAGCTTTTAAATATTTGACTAGCAGGTAAACAAGGGTAGCCTGCTCGGTCTAAGACTGCATAACTTTTTTTTCTTAACTTTTTTATTTAAATTTTAATTAATATAATCTTTTTATTTTTTAAATTATCCAGCTCACCTTTTTTAAAATAATAATTAATATTTTTTAATTTCATAATACTTTTAATAGATTATTATAATTTTTACATATTTTTTACATAAATAAATTGTATTTATATGATTTATTTATAAAAATAAAAACCATTTATTCTTAACAACCAAAACTAACTTCTAAGATAAAATAAATGAAAATATATAAATAAAAAAGAATAATCAAAGTTAAATATAGAATTAAAAACTTTTTTTATTAATTTACATGTTTTTTTATTAATCTTAAATAAAAATTAGTAGTCACCAACAAGAGACCGGTGGCAACAACATCACAACAGTTTCTGCGTTAGCTCCACGGGATGACACACTTCTGTACGCCAACCACAACCTGGTCACCTGGCATGGACGCAGATATTTGTCTATTTTATATAGGAATTAAAAACAAAAACTTTTTAAAATATTTTTTATTTAAAAATATATTAAAATAATATTTTTATGACTCATTGTCTTTGTTTATCTAAATTCTGCCTCAACCGTTCAGTGCAGAGAAAAGAGTCCACGTGGGTAATGATTTCCTCGAAATTTAATGGTCTAAGTGTCCAATTTTGTGACTCTCAGGCCATTTTGCAGAGATATTTGATATTTGTATTATGATAATAATTATTTTTTAAAATATTTTTTATTTTTAAATATATTAAAAATATATTTTTTATTTATTAAAAATTATTTTCAATACCTGTATATTAAAATAATATAAAAATTTAAAAAAATATTAATTTTTTTAAAATAAAAAAGAAAACGGAATATTCATGTGTTAACCTGGCGCGAAGAGCTTTAGCTAGGTAGCAGGATCGCAGCATTTTCGAGCTTTTGTTTGTGGATATAGTTATAACCCTGCCTAAATAATAAATACATATAATTAATATATACTATTGAAAATGAATTTATATCGAAAATGACTAAAATTTTATATATTAGATAATACATATATTCGATATAATGAACAGTAATTTTACCATTAAAACATATATTATTTCGAAAATGTATTTATTTTTAATATAAATATATTAAAACAATTTAAAAATATAAAAAATTTTAATTTAAAATAAAAGTTTCTTTTTTAAAAAATACTTTTAGCAAAAACAATCTCATCTTAGGTAACGTTTGGGAACGCGGTTCAACCCGCGTTCCTAAAAAATTTGATTTTTTTTTTTGCTAAAATTTAATATGATTTGTACGTTTTGGATCGTTTTAATGTGCTGATGTTAAAAATAATTTTTTAAAAATAAAAAAATTATTGGCATGTATTTTAACATGAAAAATTATTTAAAAAATACTCGCAACCACACTACCAAACAAGCTCTTAATCAGATATGTTGGCTGAAATAACCATAAGTTGGATTCTATTAATTTACAGAAGGCATCATAGAGGTATCCGATTGACCACTTATTTTGCATATGCCAATTTATTTGCCTTTTTCACTGTCAATTCAAATCTGGATTTAATCCACCCCCGTTTTGTGAAAGTCTAACATTTTGGAAAAAAATAATAATTAAACAAGCAAAACAAAATGATATTTAATTATGCTATTGACCTATGCTATGCTTGGTAAATTGACTCTAGGCTACTTGGTTGTTTTGAAATAATCAAGTGGACTACAACGCACGCGTAAGGTGAGTGGAGACCCTTTCCATGGACGGCAAGACAATGTCACTGTTTTTGTTTGTTGTTCTTATGACTGAACAGTGTGTGTTAGGCCTGAACATGGTCGGCTTTATTTTAGATTAACATGAATATTTAAGTTAATTTATATATTTTTTAATTAATTTTATAAATTTTAAAATTAATAAGTATATAAGTTTCTGGTAATCTGAAATTTATAAAATTCAAACCGATAATTTTTTAAAAAATAAATTAAAAATCTAACTAGTTGGGCCATACAATTAAATATTAAAATACTTTGTTGGACCACAGCAAGTAGAGGATTCCGTTCATCTTATTATAATATTTCTCAAGCTTACACTGATTTTTAATTCTGATGGTAATACTAATTTTATGGAATGTGTTTTCTGAAGTAATATATATAAAAAATTCCGTGCATTAAATGAATGGATCATGATTGTTTTTGGAGGTAGGTCTCCTGTCACAGAGGAGGATGTCTAGAAGCTTGTCGATGCAATTAACAAGGAAGCTTTCAAGGGCGAAGAGAGATGTTGATGACAATATATTCTTAGATATTATAAGACCTTCTCGATCTTTAATCTTTGATGACAATAAAGTTTTAACCTCATGCTCTTTGAAATATTTTGTCCCATCAATCTAGCCTGGTTTAATATTAAATAAAAAATTATGATTTTTTTATTAGGCCATCCATCAAAACTCCTCAAACCAACCATCTAGATAATGACTCAATGATAAGAGTTTGGAATTAAAAGATTTGATCTCTCTATAGTATTAGGTTCGAGCCTTGTGGTTACTCATATGATAGTCACTAGAGGGTTACATGGTCATTAACTTTAGTGCACGTAGGATTAGTGGAAGTACGCGCAAGCTGCCTCGGATACCCACATTAAACTAAAAAAAAACCTCCCCAAATCTAAAAAATCTTAATAATTAAATAAATAATATCATAAAAATAATAATACCATGAAAGCGGCCAATGGCACCACCTTCCCGACCCTCTTCTTTCATTTATTAGGGGCGAGTTTCAGAATGTGGTGGTTTATGGATTTAAGAGATTGGGTGTTTGTTTAGTTGTTCAAGGGTCATTCTATGTTTAAATGGTGGATATGTTTAGAGTTTGTGGTAGTGGTAGTCAAAATTCTTTCGGAAATGAGACAGTGTTAGTAGATATTATTCTATTTATTTTTATGCTTTAAAAATATTTTTTTAAAAAATATTTTTTTATTTTAAAATATTTTTTTATTTTTAGATTATTTTGATAGACTAATTTTAAAAATAATTTTAAAAAATAAAAAATATATTATTTTGATCATTTCCGAATAAAATCAAGCGCTACCATTATCATAAACACCCATAATTAACACTCTCGTGGTTAGCGGTAGTTCAAACTATTTCAAGCATGTGTGGAAACACGGTGCAAGTTACGTTCCTTTAAATTTTTATTTTTTTTATTGAAAATTATATTTTTTATGTTTTTAGATCGTTTTGATGTATTGGTCTCAAAAATAATTTTTAAAAAATAAAAATAAATATTATTTTGATATATTTCTAAATAAAATACACTTTAAACTATAACTACTGTCACAGTAGACTTTCACTATGATATTTTGATCTCGGTCTTTTTGTTTATTATTGTGCCTTTTGGATCGACTTCTTTAAGATGACACTCCCATATCGTCAATTGACCAGAGCGGATTTTTCATAATTTATCCAAACAATTCTCCAAAACATCCATGCATTGTGGTCATAATTGTATCTGTCGGAGCTTCTTAAAAAATGTTTAAGCAATAATTAGCTAAAATGATATAAATAGAAGAAGGGACAAATTGGGGATACGAAGCTATGGATGGAATGTCATGATCCCAGCAGCAGGGAAGTGACTTTCATTGTGTTCGGTCAACTTATTCCATGGCTTTCTACCAAGAAAACAAAATGATTAAAATAACTTAATGACTTCTTTGAAATTAGTCTTAACCTTCTTTTTTAAAAAAACTTTGATTTTTTTCCTCTTGAAATCAATTTTTTAAATATTTTTACATCATTTTAATATATTAATGTCAAAAATAAATTTTAAAAATATTAAAAAAATATTATTTTTTTATATTTTTAAATAAAAAATACTTTAAAAAATAACAATTACCACCCCTCTAAACACCACCCGAAAAAGTAGACATCAATCATTGGGAGAAAACAGAAAGAAAAATATATAATGAATTTAAAATAAAAAGAGAACAGCATAAGTGAACATGTGGGTTAGGTGCAAGACAGACCTTTTTGAAAACATTAAAGGTAATGCCACTTATCGCATCTTTAAGGGAGATAATGAACTGAAGGATACAACCTGCTTCCAAGATACCACATGCTTCTGTTTTGTTTGTTTGTTTTTTATTTATTTAACCACATAATAGTTTAATACATAAAAGAAGATATATATATATATTTTAAATTAGCACATTAATATTTTTTCTTGGTTAAAAATTTCTTTACAGATCATGATAAGTTTGGATTTGATATGATAGGCCATGTTTTTGATAAAAAAAAATATGTTTTTATTTAAAATAAAAAAGAAATAAATTAATAACAAAAAATGAGTTTTGGCTAAAAAAATACATTTTTTCTACTAAATTTAAACTTGTTTAATTTTAATAAAAGATTAATGGTTTTTTTTTAAAAAAAACAATGCATAAATAAGAAAAAAGAAATTTTGACTGAAGAAAAACATTTTTTATTCTAGAATCTAAATCATTGAGATTTTTTTAAAATATTTTAATTACCATAAAAAAAAAGATTTTAGACTGTGTAGTATCGTGTGATTATTTTCACTGGTAATTAATATCTAATTGTCTAATATGTCATTTTCTTTATCCAAAATGATAGAAATGTATCGTACTATAAGGATTTATTGAAGATTTATCCAATTATATAAAGCTATATATCCTTATTTTATTATAAAAATCTATTTCTTTTTTTTTCAAATTAATAATTGAGCTGATTTGAAACTTTTTATGCCTTAAATATTTTTAAAAATATTTTTTTTTCTGAAACATAATTAAAAGTTTTTAATGGCCAGGCGTTTTCAAAACTTTTAGTCTCAACCTTTCAAAATATATTCATTAATTTCCTAAACATTTTAAAAATTATAAGGCTTTTTTTAAAAAAATAATATTTTTTATTTCTCAAATCTTCAAGTGAAGAGGGAGGTGATCATCATTTTTATCCGAATTGTGAAAAAAAATGATTATTTGAAATAATTTGTTTTATTTAGCATTTAATCTATTAATAAATATTTTTTTTTCAAGGAGTTTTTTAGACTCATATGTTAGTGCAAGGAGTTTTTTAGACAATTTTAATTAATTTATTTTCTTGTATAATCTGAAAAACACATTAATTTTGGTATGTTTAATGGAATAGATTTCTTTTGAAATTGGTTTCAATATTCAAACTAAAAAAAGAAGAAGCGAACAACAAAACTCATTAATAACCGGATTAATTTCTTACAGTTTCTTTAAACAAAAAGGGCCAAGCACACAATATGTTTTTGCAGAAACAGAGACGAATTTACTGAAGTATAAAATGACGTATATATTGTTTTAATTCTTGAAAGTATCCGTAGCCTTATTTGTTTTTGCATTCTAAAAATATTTTAAAAAATATTTAAAATTTTTTTATTTAAAATTAATATTTTTTTTGATATTTTAATATATTAATTTTAAAAATAATTTTTAAAAAATAACAAAACATTAAGCCATTAAGCCAAGAAAAGAGAGAGAAAATATGGAAGGAAATCGTCACACTTCCAAATCCCGTAATTTGTCTTCTCTTTCAACAATGATTCATCAAGGGCTTCTTGGTCGTGCCTTAAGTCAAGTGTCGTCACTTGGACCACTGTCCTTTTCATCCGCGATTATACCTCAGTCTCTAAAACCGAGGGTGTGTTTGTGCCTTTAACTTTTGAATATTTTACTTTTGTTTAAAATAAATTAATTTTTTATATTTTTAAATTATTTTAATATGTTTATATTAAAAAAAATTAAATTTTTTTAATATATTTTTAAATAAAAAAACACTTTAAATTACCGCTCCACACAATATTCTTCTGATCAAACGAATAGAGCGCCAGCATGCATGGTCCTACACGTCTTCCACCACTTGCTCACACAGTCAACGGCCTCTCTGTACCAATAATTTCATTTTCTTCGTTGCGTGCTGCCCTCTTTATTTGTCACAGCCGTCAGTTCAATCGATCGCCGCTAAACAAATGAGAACCACTGTTGAGAAACGCCGACACCGATAGCTGTCAACATATTTGTCAGGAAGATTTCGTGGACCACGTAAAAATATGTGTTGAATTCCCAACTACGGTGACGAGAAGATGATGAAATTACGATGCAACTTATCATAGGGCCATTACAAATAATGGCCACCACCAATGAGGCAATAATATCTGGATTGCTAAAAAAAAAAAAAAAAAAAATAATATTTGGATTGCAAAGCCAGGTGGTCAATAATACATGCTAGTGCCCCACTCCATCTTCTTTCTCCTCAAGCCACAGTCCTCACCACCATCTCCTCATGCTGTGACTCGTTCTGGACAAGCTGCTCCGACCTCCATTCTCCTGGTGCTACTTCGGCTTCTCCCGGCCTCGACTTGGTGATGGATTTTAGTGGCTACCACATTGATGCGCGGGTTAAATATTTTTATGTTTTATAAAATTATATATGTAGATTTTTTTCAATGTATTTTTATAGTTCAAAAAATATAACAAATCAAAAAGTTTATACAAATATATAATCAAATAAACGAAGAGTTATATGTGTTAATAAATAAATAAATGATCATTAATAAAATCTAAAAACAAAACTTGAAAAATCAAGAGACAGATGTATATCAAGATATTTAATATTAAAAAATAGAATATTAAATTGATTGAATAAAAAAAATGAATAACATGTAAGGCTACACATATTAAAAATACCATCTAAAAATAAATATTTTTTTATTTAAAAAAACATA
Source organism: Populus nigra (assembly GCF_951802175.1). Classification (NCBI taxonomy): domain Eukaryota; kingdom Viridiplantae; phylum Streptophyta; class Magnoliopsida; order Malpighiales; family Salicaceae; genus Populus; species Populus nigra. The sequence continues at coordinate 10,051,896 of NC_084852.1, forward strand.
GTTTATCTATATAAAAGATAAAAATAAAACCATAGATGAACCAGAAAAACCTCACCAAAAATTAAACGCATAACAAAAAAAATCAATATTATTTAAAAGAGGAGGTTTTGTCCATCTTTTTGGTGTTTAGTTTTTTAACTAGTCACATCACTTTATCTCTTTTCAATTGCATTCTTTAAAGTTATATTTTTATGATAATCATGTCAGACCCAAACGTCTTGGGTTTGACAGCCATGCCAACATCAGATGACGCATTGCTTGTTTTGCCTAAATTTCGGCCATTGTGGTGTCCGAAAAATTAGAGCCTATGCTCTTTCGACCAAAAAACCTATTTTGCATCTTGTTTTTTTTTTTTTTTTAACAAAAAACACTTATAAAACACCATAGAAACCATGACAAACCCCTTTATGGCCTAAAAAACCCTAAAAAAATGCTCAAAAAACCGAACTAAACCAAAAACCAAAAATTAACATGAGCTTAAATATGTTTTTTCATGAACTTTTAAGGTATGAAAAAACCTAATATGAACTCCCCGCATCAAATGGAATAATTTAACACAAAAATCTCTTCTTTTGGTGGCCTAAATTGATGCTGACGACAAGTTTCTCTCTCCACCGCCGGAATCCAGCAACCCCTCTCTCTTTTCTCTCTCAACCAGAGACAAAAAAATAACAAAAATAAACCTTTATATCAAAATAGAATTGGAACAATTTTGAGGGATCACAATTGTATAATTTGCGTGATTGTTTAAGTTGGAGGACCAAAGTGAATGCTTTCAAAACTTATGATACGTCACTTATGTTTGCTGTATTTTTCATTTCGGTCTCTCATCTTCCAATCCCACCCTTTCATAAGGATTTGAAATCAATTGCTCCTTGAATAGGACTTGATCGCCAAAAAACAAAGTTTGAGGATCAAACTGAATTTTTTTTTTTGCATAGTGATAAATGTACAGTGAATCCCACACGTTTTAGTATATAAGTAATGATTTTTCTACCTTTTCTATCAATTCTATTGCACCTTCAACTGCAGCTCCTACCTTTTGGTCGTAAGACTATAAAACAAAGGAAAATGCCTCTCTTGCTCAACATTCTAGCTGTCCTACAAGTGCAATCCTTGTTTCTGCTACTACGTAGGACTCTTGGCTGCAGGTTTCTCCTATTTTTTAACCGAAAAATTGCAAGAAAGCCAACATATTCCATTGTTAGAGATCAATCCAGATGGATATAAAAGATTCTTATTGCAAATCAACAGTAACATTAAATTGCACCTACAACCTTGGCCTCAACTTTGTCACACCAGCTTTATCTTCACATCCTATTTTAGTTGGATTTGAAATTGAGCATTTAATTTCAACTAATTTGATCTTGGTATGTTACTTGATTTAACAAGCTTTTAAACATTTAAAGTATGTATATACTATGAAAGTACTGTTAGAGGTTCAACGGAGATCTACCATTATGGATGCATAAAGATGTAATGGGCATTATGATATAATTATTGATGATACAGAGGACGAGACAGTCAATTGTCTTATAAAGCTGGATGTTTTATAGAACTTAAGATGATACAGAGGACGAGGCAGTCAATTGTCTTATAAAGCTGGATGTTTTATAGAACTTAAGATGATACATAGACATGACTTTTATTTTTTAAAAAGTTGCTAGCTACTATTACAGTCCTCAATGATACTACCACATTGGAGTTTTTTTGCATTGTAAAAAACAATGCCATGATTTTTATTTTGGTTTTTTTTCAGCATTCTTGTGTTTCTTGGTTATAAATCAATTGGTTCTCTATCTTCTGCAGATCCTTGATCCCTGTAAATTTATTTTGGTTCTATTGTATGCCTATTATTAGGTGTTTTCATACATCTTATTGCCTATAAAAAAAAAATACATGCTAGTGCTTTTTTATTAAGTAATGTTTAATAAGATATTGTTATATTTTCTTTTCCATGTCTTATCCTTCTCCCTATATTAGTTTTTTAATCTTACTAGAAATTTATGCATAGCCAGTAGAAAAAATATAATATTTAGCTAGAACATGTGTAAAAATATGAAACCAAAATTAACTGATATGTTAATGATATGTTAAATCATTATGTTTTATATCAAACCATGTAATCAAACCTAAACCAAATATGATCTAACCGAAATTTAATGACTTGGCCACCCAATTGATTAGAATTGATGCATAAAATTTGATATGCGAATATTCAATTGAACTAGATTAATCGGTAAAACCCGAGTTGGTTTTTATAATAAATGAGAAAATTAGTATCTTATAAGGCTTGAACTTATATCTCTATATAGAGATGAGAAAAAAAATCATGATATTCAACACATTTGTAAAAACTAACTCAAAATTAACTGAGCCAAATGGCTTTGCAAAAGTGGTGGATATTCTCAGTTTGAAAATTAAAAAAATGATCCGTTTCGGTTTAGTTTTGGTTTGGAATTCTAGAAACAAAAAATCTGACTATATACATGACATTATAGCACACCCATAAGACATATCCCTAAACCTAAATTTACCTTATCCTCTCAAAAGCTTCATTCTAAAAGTTCACTGGTTGGAATCAACCTAGACAATAAATATACGATAGGAATGACAAATGCAAAATATAGCAAATAGAACTCGCTCCCAATTCGATACTTAGGACTTCACTTGGGAGCAAATACGAAATGGCTCTTAATTTGGAAACCTATAATAAATAGAATCCAAACAAGACTAGATGGAAAGGACGTTTATTGAGCAAGATATGAAGAATGTGTCTTATTAAAACGGTGTTGTCCTTCCTCCCTTTATATTATATGTCTGTGTTTCTTATGCCAAAAGGAGTTGCTAGTGTCATTACTTCAATTAGAAGGAGATTCTTATTGTGTGGGGATTTAAAAGATAATTTTTTTTGTATAAAATTGCATGACAAATGGTGGTCAGGGGAAAGAATAAAGAAGATTTATGTGTTGGTTCACTGGAAGGTAAGAACAAGGTGTTGCTATTTAAATGGCCATGGAGGCCAAGAGATAATAATTTGGGAGGCTGGCAAGAGCTTATCAGTAAAAAGTATCAGGTTTCCTTCACTAATAACCTACCAATACTTCATCCACCTCTTTCATAAACATGGCAATCCAGAAATTTTCTCATCAACATAGACTCTGAAGCTGAAAAGGCTTTGAAGAATCATTATTGGTATCAGGTTGGCAATGATGGATATATCCATTTTTAGACAAACAAATAGTGAAAAGGCTTTAAAGAATCATTGTTGGTATCAGGTTGGCAATGGTGGACACATCCACTTTAAACAAACAAATAGTTATCTAGTGAGATGTTAAAAGATCTTTATCCACGTCTATTTTTCTTATCTACAACACCTTCATCATACTTGCTAGATATAAGGGAGTACATCTTAGCTCAGTGGCAGTGGAGGCCATACTGGAAAAGATTCTTATAGCCACTAAAAAAGGAGCAATTATAGAGTATGACTCAACTGCTAGCAGGTATAACTATGTATGAAAACAAATTTGATACATAAATGCATGGAGGAGAAGCAACTGGTGCTTATACTATCAAGTCCGAAAGTGAATTAATTGATAACATTGTTGATCTAGAAAACTTCCCTTACTTTTCTTTTGTGTGGAAAGGATTTCCCCCACCAAAGATCAAAATGTTCATATGGCTACCACTACATGGCATAGTGTGCACTAGAACCTTCCTAGCGTATCGTCATTTGATACATCCCAGCCAAGCAATATATCCCTTCTGTGAATATAAAATAAAACATGATAATCATCTTTTCCTCTATTATTACCACACGTGGAGACTGTGGCAACAATTTCAGAACTGGTTTTGCATCTTTGGGTGCATGCAAATAGAATAGATCAAATCATCAACTAATGACATGACATGAAAAAAAGCAAGTTCTAGCAAAATACTTTAATGACGGTATCATATGACATTTTATGGGGGTATTTGGACTGCAAGGAATAAGCTAATCTTTAGGATAAGATGTCGGATTGGAATCTTATTCTTTATCGTCTTACACTTTGGTTAAAATGTTTTTTTATATATACATTCATTAATGTTTTGAATTTTAGTTTACCATAGCTTTAATGGTAAACTGGTTTCATCAATAATATCTCGATTATTATAAAATAAAAAGTAAAATAGTTCATTAATTTCTTGAAAGGTAATACATTTGAATGGTACACTGACTTGAAATCTAGGTCAATCAATAGTTGAGAGCATTTGAAATGTCAGTTTTTTAACCGCTTCTACAACACTTATCATGCGGTTAACATGATTGAACTCACCAATACACATCAGTGAAAGGAAGAGTCTGTCATCGACTATATTTATTGGTGGAGAAACCTTAGCCTCAACTATAGAGATTGGCTCACTAAAACTTCTGCATTAGACATGTGTATTCAAAGGATGGATTGAGGACTATGCTATATTTTACAAGGCATCAAACCAAAGTTTTGTGAAGAATTGGTTACTTGAGCACACGATATGAAACTTAGCATTATGGTAACTGAAAGCTTATTATTACCTATGCAACAGCCCAAGAGAAATAAACCTGACGGTCATAGATTTAGAAAGAGTGATTTAAAGGTCGAGGGAAAATAGTCTTTAGTATTTAAATCTACTATTGTAAAGGTACCAACTGGAGTTAAGAGGAATGATCGTGAAACACCGATTACTTTTTAAAATGATGAAAGAAAGAAACCATCCCTAAAAAAAGAGGTCTTGCTTTTCACCTTTTCACTCATCGAATATTGTTCCAGTAACATGGCTGAATATCAGGCCTTGATTTTTAGGTTGGAAATAGTGGTGAATATAAAGATACCTTATTTTAAAGTTTTTGGAGATTCTCAATTAGTCATCAGACAACTCCTCTCATTTTATAAAGTCAAGAAACCAGAATTCATCCCATATCATAAGTATGCACTAAAATTGATGATATCACTTGATCGTGTCACTTCAGAACATGTACCTCGAAAAGAGAATAAGCAAAATAATGCTTTAGCAAATCTGGCGTCAACATTAGCATTATATAGTGAGGAAGTAAAAGTCCTTTTATGTCAAAAATAGGTCGTTCCACTAATAACTTATTACGTAGAAAAAAGAACAAGTAAGTGCAGTTTCTGTTTATAAGATTGAACAAGAAGATTGGTGCCAACTTCTTATCGACTATTTGAGACATGGTAAGCTACCTAAAAAACTATACCATAAGATGAAGGTGAGGTGAAGAGCTTCTCGCTTCATATACTTCTAAGGCACTCTTTATCGACACTCTTTTGATGAAGTCTTTTTGAGTTGTCTCGGAGAAGAATAAGCTACAAAAACACTAAAAGAAACACACTCGGAGATATGTAGAGCACACTAATAAAGTCCTAAACTTCATTTACAAATCAAAAGAATAGGTTACTATTGGCGTACAATGGTGAAAGACTGCAGAGATTATGCTAAAAAATGCCAAAGTTGTTAATTGCATGCTAATTTGGTCTACCAACCACCCAAACCTTTACACCTAATAATTGCTTCCTAGCCCTTTGATTCTTGAGGACTTGATGTGGTAGAATCATTGCCGAAAAGCTCCAGAGGGCATCTCTACATATTGGCCACAACAGATTACTTCTCAAAGTGGGCAGAAAGTGCAACATTAAAAGAGGTCAAGAAAGAGACAGTTGTAAACTTTATTTGAACGAACATCATATACCGTTATGGGGTATCGAGATATATCATAACTGATAATGGAAAAGAGTTTTACAATACAACCATGAACAAGTTGTGTACACAATTCAATTTCAAACAACATAACTCTTTTATGTATAATGCTCCAACTAATGGCTTGGTATAAGCTTTAACAAGATCTTATGCAATATTCTCAAGAAGGTGGTGAATCGATCGAAGAAGGATTGACATGATAGAATTAAAGAAGCGTTATACGCTTATCGTACTTCAATCCGAATGCCAACTCAAGTTACTCTATATTCTTTAGTATATGGGGTTGAAGTTGTTCTTCCATTAAAATGTTAAATTCCATCTTTAAGAATTGCAATCCAAGAAAGACTTTCTAATGAAGACAACGTCTGTCCATGCTTTGAAGAGCTTGAAGCTTTAGAAGAAAAACATCTTGAAGCTCAACAATAATTAGAATGTTATCAAGCCCAACTTTACAGAGCTTCCAACAAAAAGATGCAACCGTTTTTATTCCAAGTAGGAGATCTTTTCTTGGTAGTGTGACGCCTGATAATCATGTCAAAACATATGAGTAATAAGTTTCTTTCCAAATGAGATGACCCTTATAATAAGTTTCTTATATGGTTCAAGAAGTTTACACCAATAGAGCTTACAAAATTGTCAATGCGAATGGATTAAGGATTGGGCCTATCAATGATAAATTCTTAAAAAGATACTATGCTTGAAATCTGATGTAGCTTCTCGCCTACACAAGCTAAAACTACAAACAACACAAAAAAAAAACAAAGAAAATTGAACTACGTTATGACTTGATCATTTATCCGCAAAGATACATAGGCAACTTGAAACTCTTTTCGAGTACAATCATGTAAAAAAAAATAATTGATAAAAAATCCTATAAACTACGTTGTGACTTGATCCTTTATCCATAAAGGTATGTAAGCAACTTAGAAATTATTTTAAGTACAGTCACACCATCCTTTAAAACTATTCAAACTCATATGATTGTTCGCGTATGAAAAAAAGGGTAAATAAACCTGACAATATAATCATGACATGGAAACCTAGGTAATAAGATGCAAATGTGGGCAAAATGTAAATTTTATTAATTGAAAAAAGAATTCTACTAAATAAAGTGTGTATTCACAACATAAAGTCATAAGCTAATGTTACCAAAACTAAAAATCATTCCAAAGCATAAGAAACTATCATATACTATGGATTCCAACTATGTCTTTCTAAATTTATTTTTTTGGTCTCCAAATAGTCCTTTTAATTTTTGAAGAATGACTACATTAGTTTCACTTATCATAGGGGAATTGAATATTATAGTGATCACCGCTCGAATACCAGATGTGATTACTTTTCTCTTAAAAAGCTCTTCATCATGTGCCTTGAGAGATGACTCCAACTTAGTCTTTCTGCTCTGCAGCTCCATTAATTATTCCTGTATCTTTACTATCTTAACATGAGCGGTGGAAATAGATCTAGATGCCTTCTCCTTAAAAGCTTCAGAATTTTTAAGCCGTACTTCAAGCTTTTTAACGTATAAGGCTCACTATTCTAATGTCATTATAGGAGATAGTGAAGACTCTAAATGGATAAGATTTTTAGCATATTCAATCACCCTAGTCACCATTTTTCTAACAGAGGAGCGATCAACCTTTATATCTTTTATGGAGTGAAGGATCTTCTTAACTTCACCAGTTAAGTTAAGAATATAATGGATCGGTGTATGAACAAATTTATTTCTGATGCTCTTCCAACACTTAACAATAAATTCAGATCTTATCTCGCTTATTATATCATCAGCACAATACCTAGTAACTCCCGAAGGCTTAAAGGCAGTTGTAGGTCCAAAAGTATGCAAGTTAGTCCATATATTATAAGGACTGGTGGAGGTGATGCTATAGATCGATATTTAGACTACTCATGTGGTAAACTAGATGAAGGATGAGAATTTCCAATCCCAGCAACTAAAATATTGAAGGGATTATGGTTAGAAATAGAAGCAACATTCATTTTTGGCCTAATATACATATCACAGCCATTCCTAAGATCCTGTTGACCAAGCTGAAACAAAGAACAATAAAAAAAAGGTTAATATATGATAAGTAACATGAATTGAAGAAGAAAGAAAGTGTCAAACCAATTCATCAACATTATTTGGCATGATTGATGCACTAGGGACTTATAAAAAAACCCAGTCCACAGAATTGAAATTTTTTTTGGTATGTTTTAAATCTTTTCAATGATGATCATTATCTTTTTGTTCACCATCCTCAACATTTAAAATTGCTTTAATAACATCTTATTTCATCTTCTACACAGATATTGTTGTGAGCATCTTAGTTAAAAAAAATTAACAAGGCACATGAAAAAAAACAAGTGTTCATTTACTAATCGTGGAGAAAAGGATTGAGCAATCCCTTCTTGTGCCCCTGAGGAGTTAATGGTTTTTTTCTTGAGAGGATCTTCTGAAGCACTCACTTTCTTTGCACTAGGAATCACAAATGATGTCTTTTTTTATGTGGGCACATATTTGGGCACCATCATCCTTGCCTAAATCAACATCAACTGCCTGCTTGTCTTTTTTTTTGGGTGTGAGAAATTCTTTTCTTCTTTGGTAAATTAGGGTCATTCTTTTTTTCTATTTCCTTCCGAGGTACTACAGAAATATTAATAGGATTTTTTAGAATGATTTTCATCTCTAAAGGACAAATTTTCGACCATTTTGGAGTGAACCAGTCCATGTAACTTTTAGTAACCAAAGGAAGTCCAGCACTTGGGGGTAGTAAAAGCTTGCACTGAGAATGAGTGTTGAGTTTAGTAAAGCTATGTCAAAGTTGAAACGCATCTTCCAAGGTTGGAACCCAAAGTTCTCCCTCTAAAGTCACGGGGAATATGTTGGCAAAATCCAAATTGTTTACTGAATCTATCAGAACAATAGGGCTCAATACAGTCAAATAGACGAATCAAATACACATAATGTAGTCACTCTTAAGGACTGATAAGTTTCCATCATCACACAAGACAATAACTTTAGCCAGGGAAAGTATTGTAGGAGATATGATTCTCTTGAGATTTTTGAAAAAACAAAATTAGCTTGAGATTTATTGAAATTTTTTGCTAACCTCTCACCGGTATATTTTGTCATCTTAACTAACTTGATGGGGCTGATAGCTGTTTGATGAGTGCCAAATTTTTCTGCAAGCCAACTACTGAGAAAATGAATAGGAAAAGGGATGTCTCGTGCAGTCACATTTAATCCAGATTGGATCTCCTTTAGACCTTTGAAAATACTTGCTAGAACTGGTATTGCAACAGAGAATTGCCTTCCAGCTGCCATAATAGATGCTATTTTGAAAGTAATGAGAAAAATAAAACCAACATCTTTGATAGGAAATACAAATTTGCATAGCCAATATGAAAGAAAAACTTCTAAAGAAACTTCATCCTGAATATGAGAAGGGACATTAAGCTCTTTAAATGGATGCATGAATTTGCTAGACTGAATACGAGACTTGTCAATTGAACTAGATGGATAAGTAACCTTATTTGATTCTTTAGACATACTTATAGAGAAAAACACCATATACTCAAGTCATCTAAGAATTAAAAATCTACTCAATCTTGAAGAGTCATTAACATTTATTTGCCAATTATGATTAAAAAAGGATGCAAAAATAGTGTCTCGAATATGTGCCCTCTCGAGGATAAGCTTGTAGTGTTTCAAAATATCTTCTGTCCATTCCCAATACTTGGAAGTATACTCAAGTACATTAGATATTGGGAAGTAATCTTGCAAGTAGCATCTCCTGCACGTTTATGGTAGTCTAATATGGCAGATCAGCTGGAAAAGTTGTTGAATTTAGAAAGGAGAACTAAAGTTGTAAAATTTCTTGAGATAAACTATCATGAACATAAAGTTTATAAGAAGTCTCTAATAATCAAGAAGTTGAATGCTTAATACTTTCAGAAGATTATTTTTTAGTGAATGAACCAATGACATGTTTATATGCACGAAGACTTGTTTGACTATACTTGTTCACAATTACAAAAAAAAATTTAAAGAAAAAGGAAGAATTTTTATAATTGACCTTCTAACAAAAACAATAAAGCAAATAAATAAATATTTTATTTGTGTTGTACATCAGATATTACAATATTTTATTTTATAACTCAACTTTGAATAGTCGAAGTGACTTCTAAGGGGAAATATGAGATGGCATCGAAAAAGAGAAGGCAAATGAGTGTCTCGACAAAGTGTTTTGATGGAATTACTAGTGTGGCAGTAGGAACTCTTGGTCTTTACGAATAATCGTTGCTTGAGTCACTGACGTGAGATAGAAGACTGCTATAGAATTAGAAGAAGTTGTGGTGCACGACTGCTGCTTGAGTCACCGGTGAGAGATAGAAGACTGCTAAAGAATTAGAAGAAGTTGTTGTGCACGACTGCTGCTTGAGTCACCGGTGAGAGATAGAAGACTGCTATAGAATTAGAAAAAGCTACTGTGCATGAATAATCTCTTTGTGAAAGAATAGCTCCTGATGGGACGTTAATCAATAGGGAGAATCTGCTGCATCGAATGGCATCTTCTTCTATTGGCCTGGTAAGAGCAAAAGTGTGTATGACTTGCCTCGGTTCCCTCTGAGAAATCCTGTTCAAGAAGATGGTAATATTGGTGTTATTAGCGCAAAGAGAGCTTGTTAAGGAACACTAAATCGTTAACAGGGGCACCAAATTCTAAATTTGTTAGTGCAAATAAGCTGTTTTTTTAAGTAATTCTAAGAGAAATTGGCAAAAAGAATACACACTCATCAGAAAGAAATTTTTTTTGAAAAAGAGCCATGCATACCTGCTAGGACTGGTGGAGGCTTTGCAGACAGTAATGCTCTCTTACATCCACCTCAAGGATCCTTTCCTCATCTAAAACAATAAATTTTTCTGGTTCTGTGTGAGCAAAGTCGGCAAAATGTGAAAAAATTCGTTTCCTCTTCTAAACTAAAACGGGCACACGGGGAAGTCAAATTTTATTTCCTGTTGCAAGTATAATCGCAGTAAAAGCAAAAGGGCACAGTTCCAAATTGGTAAAGGTCGGTTGACCTATTCTGGAAATCAACAAAAAGAGAAGAAAAAAAGGCCTAATTCGTGTAAAAAAAAAAAAAAGTTTCCTAATATGTGCACAGGACAGCCAGACGTTGTTAGCTATTGTTCCTTGTAAAATTCAAGAAGCACCATTTCCTTTTTCTTGTGTTTTTCTTAAAGCGAGGGAAAGAAAGGAATTGTGAGTGGAGGCACGCAATCCAAGGCAATGGAGGAAAAGGGAGTCAAGATTTTCATCGGTTATACCTCACCCACCATTCATTGGAATTACGCAAATTGTATTCGAGGCAACGAAATCTTTAAAACAAGATGTCGCAACAACTATTCTCAGTGAAGGAAAAAGTCCCGAATGCCCGTTAAAATTATTGGTTATTATTTATACACGACACGACAACTTTTATTTGGATGCATGTATTGTTGTTTCAAATTTTACATTTTATTATTTGATATTTGATTTTATAATTGTGAAAATTTAGTATGATAAAATCATATTTTATTTTAAAAAATATGTTCAAATTATTAAATTTTTTTAACCATATTTTCGAGATGTACCCATTTATTTTTAAGTATAAGTAAACTTGTCTAAAGGAGGTGGTATATGTAGAAATAAAAATTTTCTATCAATTAAATTATACCATGCATTATTTTTATTTTATTTTTACATGAATGGATAAAATAAAATTAAAATAAATAACAAGAAAAATAAATAAATCTTCATATATGTTTTGGTCAATGAAAGGTTGACATTTGAAATGAGATATTCAAGATATCTTATCATAAAACAAGATCCTATTAATAAAGATTAACTAATAAAATCATGCAATGTAGTATTGAAAAATAACTTGGAAACCCCTATAATCCTTTATAAATAAAGGGTCTTAACCTAGTAAGAGAAAAAAAAACTCTTGGAGATACAAATCTTATTTAAAACAAACTTTTCAAGTAAGAAAACTCTCTCAAAAGTTCTCAAGCCTTCTCTATTTGTACTTGAAGTCTATAAAAAATAAAATTCTGTTGGATCAAGTCTAAACGCTCCTTGAGAGTTCTTCAACAACACTTTGAAGACAAATCAAATGTACTTTTCAAAATATCAAATCACTAAATCTCGCTTTACGATACATATCTAAATTCGAGTTCTTACAAAACAAAAATCTTGACTTGATTCCACAAATAAATTATGTTACTATATATCAAATTCAAGAGAGAAATCATAGGGTTGTCTTATTCTTTTAAAAGAATATTTTAGATAGAAATTTTATCCAATCTTATTTTATGTATGTATACTTGTTTAATTTCAATTGATCAAAATTATATATACACATACATAATCAGATTCTATTTTATTTGTCTTTGGCTTGTAAATTATATGCTTAACCAACGTGGTCGAGTTTGTTGGCTTTAGAAAAGCCACTTGCATTTGTGTGCATGCAAGATGGTTGGTCTATAGCTACGTGTAAAATTATTAATTTTGCAGAGCAATGTCGATGATGGTTTTGAACATAAGAACATGCATCTTCTATTCTTCATTTAGGGCGCGTCTGTGGAGAGTCTGAAAACCCAGTCTTAAAGACCTTTTGGATTGTCCCCAGCTAATGTTGCTTTGTCTCTTGGGATTTGCATGCAGATTTTATGCTTTTTGAATGCCCCCATCGGTTTTTTATTTTCACCGCATTTGTGATGAAATTGAACTGGCATTCACCTTCCCTTTTGATCTGCTTAGTTTGATGCTTGCTTTCACTTTCCCTCGTTCAATACCACTCTGCTACCCAACGTGAAAAAATACCCCCTTGGGCAAAGTAACTGGTTACTAGAAGAACAAATACTCGGCCTCATTTGACCACAGTTCTCATCAAAACAGGTTTTAAGCACCCTTTTTGGATTGCTTTTTAGACTTCTTTTCCAAAAGCAAACAGCAAACAAAGGGAATAATATGCTTTGTTTTCTCAGAATTGTACAATAATGCCACCCATAATGCTCATATTCCCTCTCTTTTAGTTGTTTGAAAGATTAGAGGGCCAACAAAAATCTGTACGAAAAAGCTATCGGATGACATTTTGAAAGACTTGGGAAACAAATGATAAACACATCGCCTCATGCTTTTCTACAAATGTGATCTCTTGTACACGTCTTATTTTATTTTCCAAAAACAAGAATCCATTTAATTTTGTTAAGTTAAATCAAAACCCTTTCTTGCGTCGTAACATGTTATTTATCAATGGGAATTTGAATGTCTAGGCTTTTCCACTGCTAAATAAGGGTGTTTAGTTCCAAACCTTTTCTCTCTTTCTAGGAAACACTCTAAGGGATATATATATATATACACGCACGCTGAGATATTCAACTCCGAAGACTACTCTTCCTGTTTTTACTTGTGTCTTCTAATCATTCAAGCTTTTATAACCCACTGTAAATGCACATCCCTCTGTGTTTAGATCCTATACCTAGCAAAATGGTTATCCAATTAAAAAAAAAAGAGAGAGAAGAAAAATTCCCATAGAGCAAATCTACAAAGGACGCGTGAAATCAGGTCTTACTCTTAAATTAATTAGAAAAAGTCTTGAAAAGAATTCCTTTTCCTCCAAGTTATTAGATTAGTAATTTCTACAGTGAATCGATCCCAATTATTTCTGGATTGAAACTAAGTTGCATTCATGCACATATACAAACAAGTTTCACCTTAATTAAATCAAGCTATAGTGGAAGAATATGCTTTTAAGCATGCTTTTAATAAAGCTAGAAAAAGGTAACCCTTTTACTTTCAACGTTTCATACATTAACTCAAACGTCAGAGAACATGAAGCAAACTTCATGAACGTTGATTGAGCTACATTGTTTTTGGTCAACATTGTGCATGGGGAAGTGCCATTGCAATGCGTTATTGGTGTACCTTAAATATGCCATCCTCAATTTCGTAAGGACTGTGCATGCCTGCATGGTATTCTTAGCTTTTCTTTTTGGAGATTAATTTGTGTCTGTACGTAGGCCACCTCATGAGTACTTGTATTGCTTTGCTATACCTCGTTTTGTTTTTTCATGTCAGAAACAATACTTCGCGACACAGTAGATTAAGTAAAATTAGTGCTGGCCATTTCTTAGTAACTAAATCAACCCTATAAGATGCACAGCAATGCATTATTTTGGCATCATTGCTTCAAAATTAATACAGTACAGCACGACTATATATGTTGCTGGGATATTGAAAACGTTTGAATTACTATTGTTTATCAGCTCAATTCAAATGATAGAACAAATGATGATGATGGTGATTGTTGCTGTAATGATAGCAAGTCAAAAAGGCAAAAATAAATAAACGATCTGCTAATGTTTTTCCATAATGTTGCAAATCTAGTTGACAGAAATGATGAAACGAAAGAATTTATGGACTTCCCCGAATCCTTGTTTTCCACTTTTGTGGAGGAACGGAATTACTGATAGGATTCGGCCCTGAATGTACTTCATGCAAGTATTTCCTTTGAACACGATCGCCTTGATCTGCAAATGACTGAAAATTCACCAGAAAGAGTATAAGAAAAACAACGAGTATTTAAAGCTTTGATGATTTCACTTGGACAAATGAGAGTAGAATATTAGATATGTTACTTCCTCTACTGACCTTGACTTTAAGATTTGATGATTTCATTTTGGTATTTCCGGTATCTGAAAAAAAGATAAAGAAAAAGAAACCAACAATTTTAGATGACAATTACTATCACACTCAGAGAGAGAGAGAGAGAGAGAGAGAGAGAGAGAGTTAAAAAAACCTTCAAGCTTTTCCATGGCCAAACTTGAATGAAGAATGAGGTGGGAGAAGGAGACAAACAGTAAAGTGAAAAGAAGAGTCAAGGGCAAATTCATGGTGTATCATAAGGAAGGTGAACGTGTATAAGGGATATAGGTTAAATTCTAAACGAGAGACCAACTCTTTAATGGAGAGCGAGTCTAAGCGAGACAGATAGGCTTTGAAAACACAGCTTAGATAAAAAGGATTGGCTCATTGATGAAAGAAGATTAAGATGATGGATCCAGTCAAGTAAGAGAGATGCTTTCTTGTTAGCACAGTTCTAGTCCGTACCCATGGCCAAGTAAAGGAAATCAAAGGACTGCCGAGGACCAACATATATATATGCACTCGTCACTTCAAACCAACATATGTGGGCTAATGGCTAGGAAATATTCCGTTTTGGAAACAAACAAAGGGTGGCCGGAATATGTTATCGGAAGGAGGAGGACCGTAGATCATTATATTATTATAATTATATTAACAACAAACACATAAATACACGGAGGATTTACTATTCAAAATTGTAATATGGATCCTATTCACGGTTAATATCCCTTTATATAACCTTTATATAACCGTGTTATAGGCAAATTTAACTTAATTTATTAGAAAAATGGTAAGATTAAAAGATAGGGAATTAACGTGAAAAAAGTGAAGAAAATGAATGATTTTTTTAACTTTAGATTAAATATTCATTGTAAACCTCATACTTTTTAAATTATAAATTCTGAGTCCCTTCAATTTTCAAGATTTAATAAAAAAATCAATTTTAATCCAAAATTTTAATTTTTTTATTTTTAAATTCATGGTTTTAGAGAAAAATGAGAAAGTCACCAGATTTCAGTGATAGAGAGAGAATATCATCATTGACATCAATCTTAGCCACCAAAATAATTGAGTTTGGTGTCAAATAGTTTTATTCGATGAGGGAAATTTCACTTAGGTGTTTTTTTTTATCTTAAAATGCCTAAAAAATAGATTTAAGCTCAAGAATATTTTTTTGTTTCGAGTTGATTTTAGGTTTTTGTATGATTTTTTTAAGATCATTAAAGGGTTTATCAATGTTTTTAAAGTGTTTTCTAAGTGTTTTGGATAAAAAATAGATTGAAAATTAAAATTTATGAAAACAATACCTAGGGCTTGATTTTCTAGTGACCCTTAGTCACGGGAAACTAGGCCAACAAATGACACATTATTTATTGCTTTTTTTAAAAAATAAAAATAAAAGGACAGAAGACGTGTTGTTTGCTTTTAAAAAAGAGATAAAAGCCATGTTATTTGCCTATAAAAAGAGGAGTCGATGACGCGTTGTTGGCAAAAGTAAAGGGCAAGCCAGACCTCTTTCATAGGTCTTGTACACGAGCCATGCTTTTTTTGGGCTAGGCACATAGGTAGGCCCATACATTTGGCCTGTTGTTTTTATTTTATTTTATTTTATATGTTTTTAACCCCATGAATTTTTTTAAAAAATACATTGTTTCATCATTTGTTTGGTTTTTAAAGATTTTTTTATTTGACTTGAAAAAAAGCCTCATTTTGTTATCGATCTTTAAAAAAATTAAGGTTGTTTTTTTATTTTAGTTTCATATGCAACCCCTATTTTTATTTTTTTTAAAACAATTATTGTTTGATATAAAAAAATCTTATGCACCTGGTTAGTGTATAATTAAATGAGATGTATGATCCAAATCACGAGTTTGACAGATTAATCCTGATTAGCTTTTTTTGTCATTTTTTTTAAAATTGAGTGTTTTTATTATTAACTTCATCCTTCAACTTTTTTTTTTTGACATATACTATAAAACATGTTGAAAGAGCTTGCATATTCATTCTTTTTTCTAGAAAAACAAATATTGGGCATGTAACGAAGCACGAGTCAAATGGCTAGTGAACACTATATACTCAATGCATCAAAAGACATTTAAATGAGATTAAAAGAAGGATGTTGTGTTTGGTAGCTTGTCATACCCATGTTCGATTGGGCTCAACAAGTAGCTCGTCAGATCCATGTTTGCCTGAGCTCAGTATGTAGTTAAACCTAATGATGTTGGGTTTGGAAGCTCTTTAGATCCATGTTCGTTTGGACTCAGTATGTAGCTGACATCAAGAACGTTGGGTCTGACAGTTCATTAGACCCTCACCCATTAGGCTCGGCCCAGGCATTGGGCTTCGAAGCATGCTAGACTCAAGTCATCTCGGTCTAAAAGTCTACTAAGCCTAGGGATATTGGGTATGGATGCAAGTTCCACTCACATATCATTATATTATCCTCTTAGTTCATCAGTTGTCTCCTGAGTCTTTATGTGTTTCATATGAAAAGACTTAAAAAACCTTATGAGAATCAACTGGTTAGTTTATCTTGTCTTCCCTATAAATATGACGCCTTGTCATATTGATTACACACTGTCGAATTATCTTTTCAAAGAGATTTATAACTTCCTTTTGGTAGCTGTTGTAATTAAAGCAGAAGGCACTTAGCCTACCTGGGATTCTAGGGTAGAACTACATGTCCTTCATTTATTAATGGAAGTGAGAAACCATGGCCTACCTCTTCTCTTTCAATCCTATTTTTCATTTTTGCCAAAATCTCTCTAAGATTTCTGCAACAAGAGACCTAAACGAGAAGATAAAGTCTCTTAGTCATTTTAAGAAGAGTTTTCTTCTAGGTAAAAACATAAACACTTTATTTTGTTCTTTCTCTATCGTACTGAAATGGGATTTTGTGTTTTGTTTCCTGAAATGTAAAAGTTTAATTATTTCATGGATTTTATAGGGTGTAAGTGATTACTTGATGGGTTGGTGATTATAGTGATGCTCTATGTTAAAAATTGTTCCTTTTTTTATCAGTGGATGGTTATTGATTTGTTTGTGAGTGTACTGGCACCAGCTAACTAAATCTCAATTTCAAAGTTGTTGGGGATGGTGGTGATGTTTGATAGATCCTTTTTCTTCTTTCTTTTCTGTTTCAGGTCCAAATAGCATGTTTATTAGTTTGATTGGATGAAATTGTTTCTGTTTGTGAGTGTATTTGGATAAAGTTAATTCAGATTATTGCTGGGGAATGATGAAATTGCGTTTTCTTTTTATTTTTAGGGTAGAAATATTTTGTTGTTTTGCTGGATCACAAGTTTCTTTGAGGTTATGGTTTAGCAGATGTTTGTCAATGAATGTTTGAAGTAAAGGGAAAAAATAATAATTTCTTAAAAAAAATTTTAAAATAAAAAAACAAAGAGGCTGTAAATCAAACGTGTTCCACCGTATACCTTGTGTTGGCCAAAGATTTGTTGAAAAATTGAAACTATTTTTATTAAAATATACCATTTGAAACGTATTTTTTTTTAAAAAAAAAGTGGAAAAGATGACTAAAAGCTTGTTTGATTAATAGTTGATGTTGTTCAAAAATTCAAGAATATAAAATAAAATGTTATTTGGTGTTAAGGATAGTGGTTAATACGTTAAAGTATTTGGATTTCTTGTTAATCTAAAGAACTTTAAATTCACTACGAAGGTTTGGAATACCTATAATAAAACAAGTCCAATCAAGGGGATTTAAAAATCCTCTAATAGTAAAGAGAGAAAAAAAAACAAGAATATTATAGAAAAAAATGCTCTGGAGATATAAATGATGTAGAGAATTGGTGATTGCAAATTTTTGTTCTAAATATCTCGTGGTGTATTTATAACCCTGTCTTTTTATGAAATTGAGGGTATGCAATGTAATTACTCTAATAGCATTTAATGAGGGATAAATATCTCTTATATCTATATTAATGTTTAATGGGAATATGGTGGGTCCTTGAATGACTTTTATACAACTAAAAAGATATAGAGAGATTTAGAGTTTAAGACGTCAAATATAGTTAAGCCTGTAGAAACTGAGTTTTTCCTTGAGGTTTAGATCCAAGAGAGATCGATCATTCCCCTAGACATGCCAAGGGATGGTCGTCACCTTGGACCTGGCGGATTGCCACGTCCAAGTGTCTTGGATCTTGTATGTTTTCCAGACCTATGTCATCTTAGATTTGGCTAACTGTCAAGTTCAAACGTCTTAGGTCCAGCATGTGTGTCATACCCAAATTAACTTGGACTTGGCTGACTACAAAGTCCAAGTATTTTAGACATGGCTGACTACTAAGTCCAAGCGTCTTGGGTCTGGCATGTGTGCTTGGACGTGGCTGACTGTAAAGTCCAAGTGTCTTGGATATAGCTGACTGTTAAATCCAAGTATGCGTGTTAAACCCACTTTCCTTGGACTTGGATGATTGTCAAGTTCAAGCGCCTTGGGTCTCGCAGGCGTGCCAAACCCACGTTCCTTGAAAGTCCAAGTGTCTTGGGTCTGGAAAGTGTGCCAGACCCACGTCATCTTGAGCTTGGCTGACTGTCAAATCTAAGCGTCTTGGGTCTAGTAAACATATCAGACTCACATCACTTTATACTTGGTTGACTTACAAGTTCAGATCTTGGATCTGCCATATTTATCAGATTCATATGTTTTAAATAACCAAACAAAAACTTAATAAAAAGTTGAATTAGTAAATTGTGTAAGGTGACCCTATTTCCTAAAGCAGTTGTATGCAAAATCCAAAACAATCAAATGAAATAAAGCAGGAATTAGCATGAATTGCACCTGTTGACAAAAGAGAAAGAACTTACATATAATCATTGGATCAATCCCCAAATAATAGAGTTTGTTTGTTTACATGGTTACTTCTGCGTTTGAAGCAACCACAACAAAACAAATATTTGGTTACATTAGAAACATAATTTATTTTTAGTGGGGTCCATTATAAATTGCATTCAAAACATAGGATTTGCCGAAGCAGCTCCAAGCTGCTTTTCCTCTTCATTGTTCAGTGTTTTAGTGAACAGTGCAATTCACTCACGTGAATAGTCGAGTGAATTGCATTGTTCATTTAAAACAATGAACAGTGCAAGTGAAATTTAATTCACTCGTACTATTCACGTGAACAGTTTTTTCCCGTGTTTATTTTTTGTACAGTTTTTTTTAAAAAAAACTAGTTCAAAGTGAATTAAATTCACTCGCACTGTAATATCAATTTTATTCTTAATAATGTTTTATATAATTTTATTGCACGCTTAAAAAATTATGGAAATTGTAGTTCTTGTCGGATGAATTTTATACGTAATGAAATTGTAGATGGTTTAATGGAATAATAAAAAATATTTTATATAAAGTATTATTTATTTCATGATATAATAGTAGTAATTAAATCTACAATATATATATATATATATATATATATATATATATATATATATATATAACCTCAATTTATTTTATAACCTCAATTTAAAAGGCATTATTAACCAAACACATTAAACTACTTTTTATTCAACCTCAATTTCAATTTCAATTTTAACCAAACATACATAAATACCAAATCAACCTTTATAAAATAATTTTTTTCAAACCATAATCACAACAATTACCGCAATACAAAACACAATATTGAATGCGAGATAAACCAGCACACAGAAGCGAGGACCTCATGCATTTATAATTTAATCTACTTTTCTTGCCAGACCACCTCACTCACTCCATTTCTCCATCCCTCTTCGATCAATGAGAAAGCATAAGAAAGCAATCTCTAGGAATCCTGAAAGAAATAGAGCACCAAACCTAGAAAGTAGCAGTGCAACAAATTTTTCAGGACACAGGAATATGTCAGGGAAATGTGATTGCAGACAACCTAAGCTTTGTTTTCGCTCCGGGATATTGTGCAGGCAAAAGAATTGAAGATGTGAAGGTAATAATTTGTGATCTGGACATGTTATTGTTCTCACCTTCTTGTTTGTTATAACTTTATATTGTTCATGATACATCGGTGCACTGCAGATAGGGGCGGAATCAAAAACTAAATTAAGAGGGTCAAAATACTGTGATTTGTGTGGTGTCTTATAAAAATACTAAAAATGAACTCAATGGAGGCTAGAAAAAATTTTTCCTGCCCCTGACTGCAGACAAGTTTGACAGTTTTCATATGCAACTTTCTATGTGTGTTG
The DNA here is from genome assembly GCF_951802175.1 of Populus nigra. Classification (NCBI taxonomy): domain Eukaryota; kingdom Viridiplantae; phylum Streptophyta; class Magnoliopsida; order Malpighiales; family Salicaceae; genus Populus; species Populus nigra. Next base: position 10,072,517 of record NC_084852.1, read on the forward strand.
CATGCATTACTTGGTGCCTTAATGCAAGGAAAGCTATAGCTCATCAAATCCTCCTAGTTACTTGTAAAAATATTCATATACTGGATGTTTTCAAACATGAAAATAGTAGTCACAAAATCAATTCAAGCATGATTGGCGTAAAAAAATCAATCTAAATCAAAAAATTAAGTAGTCTCAATCTTTTTTTTTTCTAACATATTTAAAGGGAACAATCACTTTTATTCAATTATTCTCTTTAAGACAAACTTGTTGACATTAAATTCGGTTTTTTTTTGTAGCTGGAATGTGATCGATCAAACTCTCTCTCTCTCTCTCTCTCTCTCTCTCTCTCTCTTTTCTAGCCACTCTCTTATATCTCACCATCCAAGGACTAAAACATAAAAAATAAAATTTATGACTAAAATATAAAATTCTAAAACATACAGGGACCAAATATTAAAAAATATAAAAATTAAGAGATCAAATTGAAATTTCCGACTTTTTTTGAACCATGCATATTAAAAAAATTGTTTATGTTAATTTTTGTTCTGTTTTTTCAACTTTTTTAATAATAACTTAAAATTCTAATTTGTAAAATCGATATTTCATTTAAAGTTGGGATTATTTTGTAGCATTTCGCATATGCAAGACATGTAAACCATAACAAATCACAAAATATAAAACCACCATAATATAATTTTTAAGGGACAAAACAATTAAAAAATAAGTTTAATAATCAAAGCGAAAAAACTAAAATTTTAATGAATCTACAAAAGAAAAATGACTCAATGAATAGTGATATTATACAAAACTCTAAAATGTTTAGGAAAATCTCTATGCATGCACTCCCATAGTGAAATTATTTTTTTGCCTTTCATTGCTAATTGATGTGTTGCTTGCTTTGCCTAGTTTTCCTTGATCAATGATCGTCGAAAAGTCAGACTTGGGGTGTTCAACACTCGAAAAATCTATTTAAAGCTATTTTTAGATCAAAAACACCTAAAAAATACTATAAAGACTAAATAAACCCGTTTATGCCTTTAAATAAAACAAAAAATGGTCCATAAATTAAGAAAAATCAACCTGAAACAGAAAAAGCTTCCCGAAATTCAATCTATTTTTTTCCATGCAATTTAAAGATAAAAAAACATCTTATTAAAACTTTTATCATAAAATGAAATTTGTAAATAACAAGATATAATAACTTTTTTTTGTAACATCAAAATATGGTGATTGTTTTTCTACCTCAAATTAGAGACGAAATAAAATACTTAAAAATAAGTCAAATGAATAAAACTAAAATACAAAAGTAATGTAATGACATTTTAATACGTGGGATCCTTGATTTTTTTATAAGAGAATTTTTGTCGTAATCTTACATTATTTGAACTTTTTAGACGAAAAGATTCATAAAATTTATATTATTTAGTTTGACAATTTACCAACATTCAAAAAGAATATTTAACAGAAAATGATTAATAACATGTTTTTTTATTCCTATTATTGATTTTTATTAACATCATATATAATTAAAAGAATGCTTTGAAATAACCGAAGCTACAATTGTCGCACTCTATATTTCGTTAATAGGTTCTTGGATAAAGTTTGTGTTCATATCATGCATCTTAACTATTTACATAAAATAAATATATTTTATTTGGATTTAAAGTGATGACTTTGTTGATAAAAGAATTTAAAAATATTATAATAATGATGACAGTCCTTGTGAGAAAAATATGAAAAACTATTAAAATATAAAAGAATTTAAAAGATTTAAAGGACAATGATTTTTTTCTTAAAAAAAAATTAAGAAGTCTCAATAATTTTGTTGGAATATTTCTTTTCTTTTTTTAATCAAAATATATTTTTTTATTCTTAAATTCACTTGCAATTTAAAACTAAACTTTTTATATATAGTTAATAGAGCACGTGTATCACACTCGTGCGACCAGTTTGGACTTCGCTTGAATACAAAAACTGGGCTTCTTAGAAAGTTCCCTGATCCTCTTTTAAGACCAAAGGAAAATTTGAAGGATGGCGTCGATTTCTCCGACCTCGGCAAGGAAAGGAAAGTTCCGATCCTCCTCGCCTTGCCACTTTACACTATATATATATATATGTATATATATATATATATGTATGTATTGCTACTTCTGACTGAAATAACGCGTAATCAATTTTTCTTTCCAAACAAACCCTAACGCTGCTGCTTAGATTGTTTTCCTCTCAGATCCCTCTGTTTATTGCTTCCGAATTCAGTAAGGAATTAGTAACTTTCTTTTTATAAATTGATAAACCCTGAGATCGAACTCCATCAAAGTTATATTTCTTTAGGCAACAGACGACATGATTATCAAAAAGAGAAGAATAGCTGTGCGAAGCCAGTCAAATTTTCAAGCCACGGTTTCGGTTTCTGATGATGATGAAAGCGGTGAGAAGTTGAGGATGAATATGGGAACCTGTTACTTTCCTAAAGATATCGAGTCGAACCCAGAAAGTCTAGGCCAAGACGCCCATTTTATTTGCCAAGAAAGACAAACCTTTGGAGTGGCTGATGGTGTTGGTGGTTGGGCTAAAAAGGGTATTGATTCTGGGATTTTTGCCAGAGAACTCATGTCCAATTATCTTACTTCTCTTCGATCCTTAAAGCCTGGTGGGGCTGTTGATCTAAAGAAGATATTGTTAAAAGCGCATTCCAAGACCGCTGCTATAGGATCATCCACTGCCTGTGTTGTTAGCCTTAAAGGAGACCATTTGTGTTATGCCAATGTGGGTGACAGCGGTTTCATGGTTTTTAGAGGGAAAAGGCTTGTTTACAGGTCACCAACACAGCAGAATTATTTCAACTGTCCTTTTTCCTTGGGGAATTGGGTTGGGGAGGGTAAGCGCCCGGTTTCGGTTTCTCTTGGTGAATTTGATGTAGAGCAGGGGGACATTGTGGTTGCTGGTTCTGATGGAGTGTTTGATAATCTTTTTGGCTCTGAGATTGAGGAAATTCTTCAAGAATCTGAAGGTAGACCTTGGCCTCAGGACCTTGCATGGACCATCGCAACTGTTGCATCCATGAATTCAACCAGCGAAGAATATGACTCTCCCTTTGCAATTGCTGCTGAGTCTGAAGGAATCGAGCACGTTGGAGGCAAAACTGATGACATTACTGTCATTGTTGCTATGATTGAGTTGGAACAGCCTAGGGTTAGCCAGGAGGAGGAGGAGGAGTAACACGCATTCATTCATGACACGAGACAAATTAGTTTTGTAGTCCCTGATCTGCAACTGTAAAAATTAAAGCTAGTATCTTTGTTTTTTCCGTTTCTTCTTTAGACTTGACTAAATTCACTGATTCTTTGCTACATCAAAGATTTTAAGTAAACATCAATCAGTGATGCAGTCAGGTACAGGATCATCACCATTGTTTAATGTATTTGCCCTCCTTTAAAGGCTCTTTGAGAAATCATCTATGTGGTCGAACTGATCAATTCTTTGAAGGGCACGATCAAATTCTTTCCATTTTAATTTGCCAATTGAGAATGAATATACACAGTTAAAACCTGAGAGGGTGGAAAAACTTTCTAGTTTGAAGTGCTTTGTGTCATGATAGAATTCTGTGCACCTAGATCACACACGCATGCTTGTTCTTGAAGCACCATTACGAACGCAGGTTCACCTTTCTTCCTCTTTGACAAATTGATTGCTTAATCAACTCCAGGGCCGGCCCAGTTTAATTATATTTCTGCTAACCAGAGCATATTCCAGAATTGGACTAGGAGTGTTTGGTTCTTATTTTTCACTACTACTTTCTTAGACTCGATCATTCTTTCTTCAATCTGTGCTACCCTATATATATATATATATATATATATATATATATATATATATATATATAGTGCTGTGATTAAGAGACGCTGTCAAATAAAAAATATCATCAAGAAGCCAAGTAATGGGCAATCAATTTTTTCTAAGAAAAACAAAATCATTGAATCATTGAACATTCAATGATTTTGTTTTTCTTAGAAAAAATTGATTGCCCATTACTTGGCTTCTTGATGATATTTTTTATTTGACAGCGTCTCTTAATCACAGCACTATATATATATATATATATATAGTGCTGTGATTAAGAGACGCTGTCAAATAAAAAATATCATCAAGAAGCCAAGTAATGGGCAATCAATTTTTTCTAAGAAAAACAAAATCATTGAACTTTCAATTTCAAGTCAATGAGCCTTAAGTTTACCACTATCAATGTCAAGAAGAAAAGAAAAGGAAGAAGGAAAAAAAGATGTAATCCAAAGAATTGAGGACTATACTTTTGGTCAAATAAGTGGGATTTTCCCATTTATTTTGAGGAAAACTGAATCATTTTCCTCACTTTTTATTTCTTTGATAACTTTAAACAAAAGTTGATCAAGGAAAAAACATTTTGGCTTTAAACAAAAGTAAGTGTTTTTATTTTAATTTTCTCCAAAAAAAAACCCTCTTTCCAAGACTTTCAAAAAACAAAAAACAAAAGAAATGATTAAATATTTTTTTATTTGATTGTTATTTATTTTATTTAAAATTAATTATAAAATTAATTTTGTTTTTTAATTTAATCCCCCTTCAATTTTTGTATCTATTAAATAAGATTTTTATTATTTTAATTATTATTTATTTTATTTGAACTAATTTATAAATTAGATTTTTTTAATTTTGTTATTATTTATATTTTAATTGTCAAATTTAGTTCTCATTATTTCAATAAAATTAAAAAAATATTAATAAATTAAATTTTTTTATATAACATAATCGAACACCAGAAATGCTCTTTCAATTCTTTTTCTACGAGACAAAAGTAATTTGCTATGTATAAATTTATTTTTATAAAACTATTTCCCTTGAAAATCACTTTATAAAAAATAAAAATTATTTTCCAATCATTTGTGCCAAGTCATAGAAACTCAACATTTAACTTCTACATTTCCTAGTCTAACCCTCAAGTGGTTGTGTTGGGATTAACGCAAAGTACCAGATTATTACCCACCTACTTTCCTTTTCATTAAAACAAAAAACAAAGAAAAAACGGAACCCACCACCGAACCAACCGTTAATTAAAACAGAACAGCCGTGTCTGCCTCCCTGCCTTTTTTAGTAAGAGAAACAAAGTAATTAAGTGTGAATTAAGAGAGAGTGCAAAAAATTTCAGTTTCTCTGTCAGTTTTTAGAGAGAGAGACAGACAGAGAGACGGTGGGGTTTGGGTTTTTTGAGGTTTCTTCTGATCAAGAAACAATAATAATGGGTAGTGATAATAATAATGTGATAAACAGAAAAGATTACATTTTGCTGAAAGATTTCAGAAAGGAAATTGAAGTTGAAAATGAAAAGGATTTTTCTATTTCTTTTTGGGTTTATCTTATCAACTCCTCCACCGCAGCATTTCCTGCTACAATCATCAAACAGGTTTGGAAAACACTGCCCTTTTCTCGCTACATTGTTTGTTTGTTTTCCTGCATTTAGGTATTCAACTGAATCTTCAAGTTTATTGCAACTTCTAGCATCTATTCCTATCACTTTAAGTGTAACCCAGGTTTAAATTTTTGTTCTTTTGATGGGTTTAGTGTATTTTAGTGGTGGGGCAAAGCTTGTATCTTTTTCAATGTTTGGATGTAATCATAGGCCAAATCTGTGTACGTATTCGGTATGTTGTCAATTGGAGTGGCATCTAAATCCTGAATTTTGTGTCTTTTTGATGGACTTGTGATGTTGGTATTGGTCAAGTACATTACAAGTTTTTTGCTGGCTCGTTATTTTGTATGGTTTAAATGTAGCAAAGCTTAGCTTTTTCTTTATGGTCATGAGCCGGAGTAGTGTCATTCCTCATTAAATTTGATAAGTTATCTGCTTGATAGATTTTATGATTTCCAGAAATCAGGCATATAGCTACTCACTAAGATGAAGGGAAATTTTTTTGGCATTGCCACGGCTGATATCCTTTTTGTTTGAAGATTTTTCTAGGTTCAGCTCTCATCTACGTATAGTGAACTTTTTCCAAATTCACCAGCTCATTCCACCTCTTTCTTATAGCCCTGTAGTCCTCTGTCAAGTCTAATTAGTAGATATTAATGAGTAAGCGAGCTTTATCAGCTCTAGTAGAGTCAGTCAGCAAAACCAAGGAGCTGAATAATGTTTTTGATTTTTCGGATATTGACAATCATCTTTAATGCTATAGCATAAGGGTGGGAATTCTGCATAATCCATAAATCTTTGTTAATCAGTGATTTATGTTTTAAAATGTGGTGTACAAGTGTGTTTTGCTTGTTTGACAATTTTTTTCTTCCTCTAAAATGAAATGCTGAACTAAATAATTCTGTTTGCAGGTTTACTCGGATATTAGCAGCGATGCTCCTTTTCTTGTTCTAAATGAGAAGAAGATAATGACACTTTTTCCATTCCTCCATGCTCACAAAGAAACTACAAATTTTAGTAATTCTACATCTATGGAGATTGAGTTTCCTCTGGAAAATTGGATTCATGTTGGATGTGAGGTATGTTTTAGAAGTCAAGTCACACAATTAGTCATTTATGAAATTTATAGCATGGGGGTTACTTTTCCATCATTGAGTTTTCATTTGTTACTTGTAATTTGCCTTTATTTGTATAATATTTTTGTTCTCTCCCTTCCTCCTTCTCTCACTTTCTCTCACCAGCTCTCTCTAAAGTTAAGAAATGCTAAATGTTATCTTGCTAATTATAGGTTGTTACCGATATGTTGCGGTTTCACATTAATGGGAAGATTGTAGGAGAGCAGCCTCAGTCATTCTCCCTTGACAAAAGCTCGAACTCCAATGGACTGAGGAAGATAACATTAGCTGGTGCTGGTGGAGATGATGGCTTGCAGGGTTATGTTCACCATGTAGAAGTCTTGCCTTTAAGCATGTCCATTAAGGAACACTATGTTAAGGTTCATAAAAGATATTTTTTTGAATTCTGTTATTCTTTTTTATATCTGCCTATAAATTAACCGAATACTTGACAAATATGCTTATGCTATGATAGGACCCACCTGTACGATTATCGATTGATCTCTCTTCAACCTCTGAAATCGATGAAGACAGTGATAGAATTTGGAATATTGTTGGAGGCAAGGTTAGTAATTATAGGGAATTTTGATATTATGTTTTCCTAAGGAGTCATGTTACATCTTGAAACCAGCTGGCAAGCCACTGGGGCATGGGTGACTTGATTGTCACTCTTTGTAGGCCTTATTTTAAGGTTGCTGTTTCTTTTCTTTTCTTTTATTTCTGCAAGCAGTTTCTAATAGTTGTATGCGAGAGCTAGGCAAGTAATTCATCTAACCATTTTCACTGTATTCGCAAATTGAAGAATAATAGTTGTCATCTTGAGTTAGTAAGATGCTTCACATATCAACCTTCCTTTTGTGTGAGAAAATGATTCATAGGCAGCTTAGGCATAAAGGCTAGGTTTCAATGCATGTATTTGCAATTCAATCTTTCATAGGCAAAGAGGACATGTCTTTGCCCTTGGTTTGCTAAGTTGGAAGGGGAGTGAACAAGTGAAAACTTTTAAAATTAATTTTGTTCTCTTGTTTGGTCTTAAAGAAAAGAAAACAAAGATAAATAGTTGGGATTATTTACAGTAAGATTTTATCTCATGCAGCGTAGCAAGATTTCCGGCCTAGATAGGTGAAACTTTGAAGGGAAAATCTTTTAAAACAGAGTACATCTATAAACAATGAATTTGTAAAACTTTCCTTCCCTTGCCTCTCATCCTACTTACATATGCTTGGTTTTAATATAAGGTCAGTGCGTGTGATGATTTTTGCCAGTTAGAGGAAGAAAAGGATGGTGTAAAATTCCAAAGACTGGTTAGTGAAATATGCCCACGTGTAGGATTGGGGAAAAATTGCTGAGATTAGGACTGTAAAGCAAGAAATTGTGATTTTTTTTGTCCAACTTACATATATTCCTAGATGGTAAACACCTGGAGATTAAAAGTAGTCTTGTGGGAAATAATTTAGGTTATACTAATGATCATCATTTATTACATATGAATCTTATCATATCATGTTCTATTGTAATTGAAAAAAGAAATCATATTAAGGAAATGGAAGAAAGGAGATCCACAAATTTAAAACTAGCTGCTAATACTAGGAGGTTTGTCTTGAAATTTGTTTGGTCAAACAACTTGTGATCTGGCCCAACAAATTAGGTGAAAACCTTAAATTAGGATTTATTACTTTTGGTTGTATACAAATGTGTTTCAGGTCGTATTGTGGTTAATTTAGAACCTCCATTGTATTTTCCATTCCCCTCCTAATTTTATGGTTGAATCAATGCTCTGTGGTGAACCATGTAAATTTTGTGGGCATTTTCTGCTTCTCATTTCTCATTTCTATTGCTTTTGTTTTGCTGTGAGGCGTTCTACTAATGTTAGCCTTTTATTACAAGTAGAAAACTGCTTCCAGTCTCACAATATATCAGGTTAGAAAGCGCTTGGAAAGCTTCAGTTGTAGAGCACCATAGGAAGCCAAGAAAGCCACTCTATACCAAATTAACTGATTAGATAAGAATTGATTGCTATTTATCTCGACATTTTCTCTCCAAACATAGTTTACCAAATAATTGAAAGCATCGCACAACACCATCTCTATCTCTCTCAAACTCATAAATTGGGTTGAATAAAATCCTCTAGAGGTTGTGAAGTGTGGACAAACAGACAATTAATTTTCCTACAGGTTATGTTAACGAATCAAATAGCAGCATTCTAAGATTTTCTTCTCATATTTCTGTTTGCAGGCTTCATGTCGAAGGATTTTTTCCTTGGATGTGGTTTTATTAAATGCAATATGCCAGGCTGTAAACAAGGAATTGGAGGTCTGATCTCTGGGTTTCCAGTAGTGCATTTTACTATATTTTACTTGTATTTTTAGCATTTCTTCTTGCACTAACATTTGCACATTACTTGCTTTAATAGATTGTTGCTTCACTGGTTTATGCGGACAGTGGGCTTCCTGTGGAGAAAACATCTGATGATGAAGATCCCCTTTTGGCAAGCTGTGATGGGATAGAATTTGCTTCTTATGATAGACCAGGCAAACTATTGCATGGGCATGCATCCTTGAAGCTCAAAATATCCCAGGTAGTAATGTCAGACTTGAAAAATGTTTCTGGTCACATATCCAGTGTACAAGTGCTCTTCTTCTATGCATGGACAAGATGAACATTCTTATGTTCATTTCCACTATTATTTTCTTCCTCTCAGTTTTCCCAGAAAATGTCTTTAGCATTCTATATGCATTATTTTCCCACAAGACTGAAAGTTTAAAGAACACTATCATATTGCTGTGGTTATCTGAAATAACTCTGCTTACCATATATACCTCTAATGGAGATTGCAGCAATGGGACCAACCTTATCTGCAGCTAACTTGCAGCTTGCAGTCTGATGCAGTTGGCAGCTGTTTCTTGACCTTGATCATTCCGTGAATTTGCATTATAAATAAGCATACAATTATTATGATTTTCCATCTGGTCATGTTATATCCTAGACATCAATCTGTAGATAATTCAAATGCTGCTGCATATTTGCAAAAAGTTTGTGTTGCATATTCACAATTTGATGAACACTGTATTAAAGTAGAGTCGTTTACATGTAGCTGAAATAATCATCATTATTGTTCCTGAATAATAACGTAGATGTTTCCCATGTTGGGTGTACTCAACTTGAATGAGTCTGTGAGTTACTATTTTTTTTTTTAATTAAAAAGCAAAAATATATCTTATTTAGGCTGATCTTACCTTCTTGGCACATCTTGTTCTTTTTTTCCATTGTTACAAGTATATTTTAAATGCATACAATGCTGGTCTTGGGTCTCCTTGTGGTTCATGCCCCTGCTCTGGTAGGCAAGGCTATTAAAAGTCTTAACACCAAAGCAGTATGCCTTTTGGTTTGGTACCTGCCCATGTGCCACGAAGCAGTATTCTGCTTATGGTGCAAGGAAATTGTTAATTTCCAGAATGGGATTCTGGATTCGCAAATTCACAGGAGATTAAATTTGTTTACTTTGCAATTTGGCTTCTTGCTATCAATATTTATGGAATTTGCTAGTGATTCTGCTTTCATTCCCATGTCAGCTTTCATCGAAGTGTGATAATAGGCTTTTCCGCATTAAATTAGAAATTCCAAAATTCAGTGGGTATCATTTCCTAGAGGCATTTTCCCATCCAATCCGTTGCATCTCTCGAAGTCGTAATCCTCGGACATCTCTGACATGGAAAAGGCCAACCTCTGCTGCTGACCCTTTAAATAAATATCAATCATTTGGACTATGTAATGGATCCTTGGAATTGCAGCAAAACTCTATCCACAAAATAAGACCTAGTCCATCATCAAAACGGATCAAACTGGGGCAAGAAAGGACATCTGCAACGGGGCAGCCAGATGCGGCATGCTACTCTGATACTTGGACAACTAATCAGGTATAAAATGAGTTTACTTTTAATTTTCATTACAATCATCATTCTTTCTTGTATTTCTCATTGCAATCATCATTCTCACCTTCCTTGTGATTGTAGTAGTATTAGTATGAATAGTTGAATGACTACTGGAAGCATAACTATCCATCCATAGGATATTTGTGGAGATCACCTTGTATCATTTATTTGATTGTTCAAATATCTGGCTCCCATATCATTAGAACTTTTCTACTATGTTTTTTGCTTAAGGTATCTTTCGCTTTTTACTCTTGTTTTTTCTGTCTTTTTTTTTCTTTTTTTTTCTTTTTGTTCCACATGATTTACAGAAGATTGTTTGGTGCCTGTTTTTTATCCATGGGGCCCACTGTTGACATGACCAAAGTTGGTGCTTGAAATTATGTCTTTAGGTAAGAGAAGGACAAGTGATTTTCAGAAAACATGTAATAACTGTGGATGAAATAAGCATATAATCTATGATATTTACTTTTATTCTCCAACTCTCAACTCAGTACCATGAAGTTGGGTACTTTGTTTGCTGTATGTTGTTCTGGATACAGAAATCCCATACCAAATGTGCAGCATGGGTGGTGGATGATATTTTTTCTACTTGGAAAACATTTTCCTTGCAGGCCCTTTCCTTGAGATATTGTATAGTTTATCAATTTTTTTTTTTTAACTGTGATGTTGGAGAGACTCATTTATTAAGAAATGTTTGGTTGGAGGTTGAAGTTTATTCTCCCTAATTTCATTATTGTATTATGTTGGCATGATTCTAACTGCATCACCATTTTTTAATCTAGGTTGCAAATGCAGTAGGGACACAATTAGCCAGGGGAGCAGAGAATATTGAAGAAGCAGACAATTCACCATCTGTATCAGACAGTATTGAAGAAAGGTTATCGGATTTCAATATTATGTCAAGTGGCGGCTATTCAATTTCTGATGTGATCATTTTTAAATACTGCCTGGGAGGCTTGACTGACAGGGCTCTTCTGCTGAAGGAGGTTGCAACCTCTGCCTCTGAAGAAGAGCTTTTTAGACTTGCAAATGAGGTTTCATTGTACTCAGGATGTTCACACCACAGGTATGTAAGGGTTTCGTTCATTCTGGACACAGTTTTGTTTGGGTATTCTATGCCTGATTAGTTATTAGTAGGTTAATGTAATCATAATCTTGGTGCCTGTACTATATCAAAATCTCTATGAGTTCTATGCTATATTTTTTATAAGTTGTGTTCTTGTACTCTTGAAAAATGATCAATCAAGTACATTTTTAAAAAATTACTCTGTTCATGAGTATTTAAACCATTGCCATATCAAGGGTATTTTCAAAATAAATGTCCTAATTAATCAATGTTTAAATTTATAGGAACTCAAATTGAAAAAGCTGTGGTCTAGGAATGGATATCTGACAAAGTACAGGAACTGATTTTGTGATTATCTCTTAATAGGTTTGTTGAAACGTGTCTAGCATGATGATCCTTTGCTAATGTTTTTTGATGACAGCGATTTGGATGATTTTAGTTACAAACAATTCACTTCACATTTTCATGTCAAACTCACTGGATTTCTTTTGTCTGCTCATGTGTGGGCCAAGTTTTTTTCTCTCTTCTTCTACGATTTGCAAGTTACAACAAAAAATCATGGTAGCCCTTTGCACTGGATTGAAGTAAGGCTGAGCATTGCATTGTTGCCTACAACTCTGAAGTTGACCAATCTTACCTGTGTGAAATTAACTTGGGGAAGTGATCCAGCTTCATGTCCTCTTCTTCATTATCTTTTATAAAAGTTAGAATAGGGGATAGACATTTTGAAAGCTCAATGGCTCATAATTTGACTAACCTAGTGGTCATTGCTAACTGTTGCCGCTCCACACAAGTAGAATTTCTCAATCATTTGATATGTCTATTGTCTAGTTTTAATACTCACAATACCATCTTTCTTGTTCAGGCGACAGATAGTGATATCAAAGAGGTTGATAGAGGAAGGAACCAAATTTTGGAATTCAATCTCACAAAACAACCGCCACATTCAATGGAAGAATGTGATTTTTGAGATTGAAGAGCGATTTATGAGGATTACTTGCTCCAGTACCAGATCTCTTACCGAACAGGTTGCCTTTTCTTTTCCTTCTTCATGTCCTCATTATGAGAACACACAATGCTCTGCTTACAAATTGAGGTTCATGTACTGGTGGCTTGGAAATAATATTACTAGTTTTGGATCATTGTTAGGGGTGCAATGATATGGCCTCATGCATGAGGCATGTGTATTTTCTGGCTCATTATAATTTGAATCTAAGACATCCAATTTGAAAGATTTACTCTAACATGCACTCTTAAACTTAACGAGCCCCTTTTCATTCGAACTTGTAGTCAAGGTATAGTTAAGGTTATTCAGGCAAGCTCCTGCCCTACAGTACTTGGGGAGAATAATGGGAGCATGTATCTTACTGTTGATTCACTAATTGTTGAACCAATGAACTCCAGAAGAAGCTTTTTTTATGCTGAACATGCTATAATGGTGCTCAAGCGTGACTTGTGCACAACTTGGAGACATAGTAACTATTCGGAGTTAATAATTGTTTCAGGATTTTGAGCTCTTGAGGAGAATTTCTGGATGTGGGGAATACATGGCTCAAGAAAATTTTGAGAAGATATGGCGTTGGTTGTACCCTGTTGCTTTTACATTAACGAGCGATTCAATAAACACAATATGGAATTCTACATCACCAAAGTGGATAGAAGGATTTATTACAAAGGAAGAAGCAGAACTGTCACTTCAGGGTCCTCGGGGTCTTCAAGAGCCTGGAACATTTGTACTGCGCTTTCCTACTTCAAGGAGCTGGCCCCATCCTGATGCAGGTTGCTTAATTGTGACCTACGTTGGCAGTGATTACACTGTTCACCACAGGCTTCTTTCCCTTGATTATATCTACAGGTGTGTTCTTCCATTCTTATGTCTTTCTTCCTTTCTCCCCCCTATCTTAGGTGATAAATTATTGAATATATTCATCCCTTTGGTTATTAAATTATCCAGATATTTATGTGTGCATTGCATCTATATGTCTAGCTTTTGTGTTTTTTTTTTTTTTTTTTTTTTATGGGGGAGAGAGGATAGAAGAAGAGAAAGAAGCCCTGTTTGTTATTGACTTGAGCATGCGGTTGCCTTTGTTGTGTCCTTGCAGTTGTGAGGAAAGCGAGATGAATGGGAAATCACTAGAAGACATGCTGTTTGCCGAGCCTGAGCTCTCTCGATTAGGAAGGCAAGATATTTTGTTCTTGATTTATTTTTTATTTTTTTTATGATGGAGATACCAAGTAATGCTTGTTCTCTCGGTGGAGGGGGCATCATATTGCCTCTCATGGATTAATAATTCATTAATTGAAAATGCAGGATAGTAAGACAACGTCAATTAACTTGATTGAGGCTTAGAGGAATATCCTTCCGATTTTGCTTTTTGGTGATATGGAATCATCATCTCTGTATATTCTTAATCCTCTTCCTGGCTGCTGCTGCTGCTGCTGCTGCATCTTTTTCCTCTTATTTAATATTTCTGCTCCTCTCTTAGATTCTTAGATGCATGTCTGTGATGCGCATGAAGCAGAGGGGGGAATGCTGTATTGTCAGCCGTAGGCGTTTTAACAAGATATTCTCCAGTCAACTTTTGGCTTTTGTCAAACCAGGCCTTGTCAATTCAATTCTTTACATTTCAAGTATGAACCAACACGAAACCTGTCTAGTTCTTAAGTAGACATTAGAATGATTGATCCTTTAATTTCATTTTAAAAAAACAGCGGTAAGAAATCAAGATGAGAAAGGATTTTGGATCCTTGTATAACTTCTCATCTAACCGAAAGAAAGGAAAAAGAAGAGAAGAACAATAAATTCATTAAACAAAAAGTAAAAGAAGAAACTGGAAGTGGAGAAGAGCAGAGCAACTCAACCACTTCAAAGCTCAATAATTGCTTCGATGATAAACTCAGCTCAACGCACAGCTTTCGAACTGATCCACAACAAGATTGCCAATGCTGACTTTGAAAATTCCTAACTCCCTCCCACTTTGAATGGTAAAGGCTTCAAGACAGGTGGGAAAGATTACATGGAGAGAAAGCAAGTACTGAGTCATTCTTCGCTTTTGTTCACATTTTTTTGTCAGCTTTCTGGTTGCCAAAACATCCGCAATCAATGACCTTAATATTGTCTTTACGATTTCTTCAATTTATTTTTGAAACGATTTAAAAATATTAAAAAAATTAAAAACACTGTTTCTACGGGAAAAAACAAAAATGCATTTAGTTTTTATTAGAACTATTTACACGTTAATGTCGAGGGATTGTGTTTTATGAGGAGTCTGTATCAAGATTTTCTTCTACATACATCAAAAGTTATTAACATATAAGCTTCAAGTGCGTTATTATATTAGTAATTATAAAATAATTATAAAATTTAAATTTAAAATTATATAAAAAGTAAATCTTTTGATTTCAAACTCTTATCATTAAACCATTTTCTAAATAATTTATCTATTTACAACTTAATTTTTATTTTTTTTTCTTTTAGCAATTTAATTGATTTTTTTCATGAAACATCCTTCATTTCTAATATAATTTTTCAACCTCGTCAATTAATTATAGAAAAAACAACATTTAAAAGTGATAACTTAGATTGAAAATAAGATTTAGTAAAAGAAATAACTTATAATTTTCAAAACTAAAAAAAGATAAACTTGTAAAATTATAAGAAAAATATACAAGGAAAAAATTATAATTTTTGAAGTATTTAAGTGAGTTTTAAGGGTGTAATCATCATTGTTATTTTATTAAGAGGTTTTCTTAATGAATTAATTTTTTATTCAGACAAGACAATTGAAAAGCATAAAATAGGGTTTTGGCTAATATATCGGCGATCTCCCCCTTGAGCTTTCCTCTGCATGTGAAACAACAATAACAAGACGGGGAACTAACTTCTTCAGCCTTTACCGACATCACATCTTTCTCTCTCTCCACGAACAGGATCAAAGTTAAGCACGTGTCATAAAGTACATAGATACGCATGATGTGGCAAGCCACAAAGTAGAGTCACGAGTCAAAGAATGAGTTGTGAGTGAATGGAAATGACAAAATGTCAATAAAAGTATACACGAAAAATAGAAAGAAATTAAGAAGAAGCTGTCGAGGCAAAGTTAGAGCCTTGTAATAATGCTTCTCATGTGTGTCAACAATCCCAATCACACTACAATCTTCCCTCCCTCCCTCCCTGTCCCTGTCCCTTTCACCTTCGTTTCTTTCTTATCTTCCTTCTGAATCCTAATGGAAATGCCATGACGAACAGAATCATCTCTGCTTCTAAGGTCAGTTAGTGCATGGCTCCTTACCTTACCTTCTTCTCTTTACTCCCAAGTTACTGTTGGTGTTTATATCTGATTCTTCATTTTACTTTGTTTTGTTTGCTCTTTAGACTTTCTTTGTTTAGATTGTAAGTGGTTTTGTAGTTTTTGGTGGGTTGAAGCTATTTGTGAAGCAAAAGAGAGTTCTGTAATAAAGATTTGCGTTGAGCTTAAATAACAGCGTCCAGAGCTTGTTCTAGCTTCCTATATAGTTTACTTACTTTCATTCTCTAGAAATGGATTCTTGTTGTAGGTACTCCACTGATGATGAATCTCTTACTGTTATACCTGTTAGCTGGCTGCCTTTTGAGTGAACTGATTTTGGTTTCTCATTTATGGTGGAAGATTTACATCTCAAAGCTCGGTTGACATTTATCCTAGCTGCCTTGGCAGGCTCAAATGGCCAAGGCTCAGTATATCGCATTCTACATCACAGTATGCTGCATTGCTTTTATAGTATCAAAGATAGTTATTTCAGTCCTTCTCTACAAGCGATGGAAAAGAAAGCACTTGATTTATGAAGAAGATGGCTTTTCAGGTACACTGACCACTACATAAATTTAATTGCTTGGAACTTAAGATAATTAAACAAAGATTAAAATGTTATGATGACAATTCCAGGTGGGAAGATGGTGATGTTCAAGTCTGCAATGATGCAATCTCTAAAATCCCATGAGCTCTTCAAGAAGACACTGAAATTGAGCTACAAGGACATAATTGGATCCGGAGGGTATGGGACGGTGTACAAGTTGATGCTAAACGAGTCTACTGCATTTGCTGTGAAAAGACTAAACAGGGGTACTGCGGAAAGAGATCGAGGATTCGAGAGAGAGCTGGAGGCCATGGGGGATATAAAGCATAGGAATATTCTCACTCTTCATGGATATTGCACTACGCCTCAATATAATCTTCTAATATATGAGCTCATGCCTAATGGAAGTTTGGACACGTTCCTGCATGGTATGCACATAATATAGCTTCAAGTAAAACCGCTAATCATTTTCTTCCTAAATGTTTGTCAGCACTGAAAATATGATATTCTCTAATTGAATGCCTTGTTCAATGTTCATAGCCAGTTCTGTGATTTCCTTATAGACTAGAGTTTTATCTGAAGTATGCTCGATTTCAAAGGTATTCAATACTGAAGTGGATGATGATGCAGGAAGATCAGTAGAGACTAAGCTTTTGGATTGGCCTTCCAGATATAAGATAGCACTGGGTGCAGCAAGAGGAATATCATACCTGCATCATGATTGCATCCCCCACATAATTCACCGAGATATCAAGTCAAGTAATATATTGCTGGATCAAAACATGGAAGCTCAAGTTTCTGATTTCGGATTGGCCACATTGATGGAACCTGACAAGACTCATGTTTCCACGTTAGTAGCAGGAACTTTTGGATACCTAGCTCCTGGTATACCAAAGCACCAGATAACTGTAAATCCAGTCTCTTCCCTTATTTTGATTTAACAATTAACATATTCAAATATGTGCTTCTGCAGAGTACTTTGATACAGGGAAGGCGACCGTGAAAGGGGATGTATACAGCTTCGGAGTTGTCCTGCTCGAACTTCTAACTGGAAGGAAACCAACAGATGAAGAGTTTTTCAAGGAAGGAACCAAGCTTGTAACATGGGTGAGTCTACTGAATTTAATCTAGACTCTCTTGTGGGTGAGGAGAGGAGATTATATGAATTCCCAAAGTGCTTCTGCAGGGAATGCCCTTTTGATTTCCATGATAATTAATCATTCAAAAATTGCCATCTCAAACAAATTTAAATATTAACTAACACGTGCAAGAGAATGGTCCATGGAAGCCATATTGAATACAGAAAACTCATCTCAAGTGCATCAAATCCTGTACTGTAAAATAAATCAAGTTTCATGGTACAACCAGACATGCCTGTCAAGTTTTATGTACATTTAGAACAGGCTATTTAACAGGGAAAAGGGTGCCTCGACTACTGGTTTCCTCTAGTATTGGTCTGAAAATACCTGATATTACATATATTGATATATTACCTGGTTGTGTATGTTGAAACTTGGAACAGGTGAAGGCAGTTGTCGAACATAAAAAGGAAGAGTATGTCCTTGACAGTAGCTTAAAGTGCAGTCCTGCTGATGAGATTAGCAAAGTATTCAGAATTGCATTCTTGTGCCTTGAACCAGAGCCCTCCAAGAGACCTACCATGGCTGATGTTGTCAAGATGCTTGAGCAAGCTAAATCAGAGAGGGTTGTGGAAGAGTATTATTATTTATGTATTGACTAATCCTTTCTCTAGAAAATTGGATGTGTACTTTATGGCCAATTAATAGATGTTCATTAACAGACAACTTGACTTGCTTTAAGTTGTTTCCGAGCATTACGAGTACCAAGCCTAATATGAGCCAAAAACCTAGAAGAGAATCTCCATGGGAATAATGAGATGCTAAAAGGATAATAATGTTTGTTAGAAAAATACCAACCCCTGCATTGGATTCGTAGGACTACATTTTACTATGGTTCAAGTAAGAACTACAAGGAAGGAGGCCCTATAAAGATAATTCAAATCTGCTAAGCTTTTTTTCTTTCAGAGTCTTTGATGTTACAAACAATGCAGAGACATCAGGTTCCCAACAGTCTTAAGTTACAATTACACGAGATTAGCAAGATTTACCAAAGCCTCAAGTAATCAAGAAGTTAACATGCAACAATGAGAAAATACAAAATTGAAGAAACTAAAATGCAAAAAATTGAAGTGACATAAACTTCAGGAAACCAAGTCACCTTATTCACTTCAGGATTGTTTCGAGGCCATTAGCTACTGAGGTTTTCAAGGAAGGAGAAACTGGAGCATCTCCAAAAAATACGTCAAAAAGGGCAGAAGTAACATTTTCCGACTCAATCGTAGCATCTAGACTAGATGGAGTTCCATCAGATGAGACATAAACCTACCAATCACAATACAGTCTGAATTAATACGCAGAGAAGAAAAAACTGAAACAGAAGAAAAATGAAAGTAAAATCCTGTCACCGAGAAACAAAGAAGAATTACAAAAGTGCTCATGATGCATGTACAAATTCATACTTACTAGCATTTTGGAGGGGTCCAGCCCAGTGAAAAATATTGAAGTTCCCTTTTTAAGAGGTCGACCTTGGAAGATGCTTCGAAATGTGGATAGAGCAGACTTGTCAAGTGAAGTGGCTTCTTTGAGTCTTGGGGATATGGCTTCATCCAAGGCACCCTAGAAAGTTTTACCATCAACAATCTGTATTGATTTTTCCAAAGGAGCTGCAATCAAGGAATAAGGTCAGTTATATTAGCGAAATGCATATGCTCTTCCTCTTCGGAGTAGTACGTATCTGATGAGATCAGTTACCCCGGAAAATCGAACTAAACAAAGCTAAGTTCTCTTGAATCTCACTAGCTGATTCTCCTTTCCAATTGCTCAACGTACTTAATATGGACGGATTTACATATATCCCTGCAGCATGGACCTTAACACCAATTATTGCAAAAACTTTCTCCCTGTATCCTGAATTCAGTGAAGATCATAGTTACAACAACAGGAAGACATCTTAAGCAACAAAAGCCACGATTAGTCTTCAATAGACTTTGGCTTAAATATCACCTTCAAAATTATAATAGACCCATTTAAGTTTTAGGGTGAGTGAGGAGGCTAAGATTTATATTATTCTCTAACATAATTTCTCTAAATGGAATTTTTATTGTTGAAATCCATACCAAAAACATCAAGGTTCAGACAGTATCAGCAGCAGGAGATTTCAGTCACTAAAACCATTAGTTTTCCAGTTATATTTGAAGCACCTCCTCAAATAGATGCATTAACTAATTTAATCTTGAAAGCTGGCTTTTTCCACCTGAGAGTTCTCCCATTGCCATTGGAAGACAGAGAATCCTCCACCTCTAAAGGGAGGTCTTTCCACTGAGCTCTCCTAAATGATTACAATTGGAGGTAATTTTACAAAGCACCTCTATGCAACCACCATCATAGATACTAATGGTTGTACTAGGATGAAGTTTATCGATATGCATTGGCAATCGACACCAAAGCTTTCGGATAGAGATGAAGGTTCTATAAATAAGCTCTTAAAGTTCCTCCACCCATTATGAGAGCTGGGAATTGTTGAAATAATTTCCTTACAATAAGTGTGAAATAAAAGGAAAAGGAAAAGAAAAAGAAAAGGCTGTTTGAGGATAATACATCAGTTAAGATAACTTCTTTCTATTTTCCTAGATCCATTTTCCTACATTAAGTGATAATCAGATCAGCTCTGACAGTTAGATAGATGCTAACACCAAATGATTTTTAGATAAGTTCTACATAGTCTCTCTGCTGGAAATAAATTCTTACTAAAGTAACTGACCAGTTCCAAGCAATGATAGCGAGGTAGAGCAGCCGGGTAAGTTCAAGGATGTCTGAAATCTTGCTTTGGTTGCAGGTTCCTCTGTGTATTCTGCACTTCCAACTGCAGCAACGGGTTAAGAGAGCAAAAGGTGTCAGGATTTTGTGATGATTGCAAATGTCAAGAAAAAAGAAACTAAAAGGAAAAACAACCAGCATGTTTGTATAAACTTTTTTTTTGTCTCATACTTTCAACCTGCATTTATGTGTTTCTTTAGCACAGAAAAAATATGGAATCTGAATAACCTTCACTGATTTCAGCCTGATTCCATTTCCTTATCTCTTACTATTATTCTCTCTATTTCATTACAGCATTAGATGAAACCACATAGAAGGTGTCATAGTGATAAATGTCTAGTGTTAAATAGTGTAGGTACAGTGGCCCCGACCCACAGAAACACTTGCAAAAAAGAAAAGCTCACGCTTTTTTTTTTCTTTTTGACAAGCAACATCAATTCTCATTTCTGCTCAGTTCTCCCTTCGTTTTTTGCTTTCGAAATTTTGATATGCTGCCGATGGCTCACTTTAAAAAGGAAGATGATGTTTTCCGAGGTCTTAACTGTCTAATTTAAGGTTTCAACAGGCACTATTCTGTCATCAACTTACAACAAGAGAACTTCAAAAATCCTACTCTAGTGCTCTTGAACCTTGATCTCTACAATTATTAACTCGCTCAGCCCCATAAGTTCTCCTTCATAAAGAAGTAAATCTTCATAAGTTCAGTACTTTGATGTTTTTTTATTATAATTTCTCCATAAAAAGAAAACTGACAACCATATATTTCCTCTCTCCAATTCCATTTTTCCCACGGTTTTAAAGATTTTCATTGTCAAACCTTTTCTTCAGATTTTATTATCAACTTGGAAACCCTATCCTCGATGTCCTTAAAGCTAGGCGACATTTTCATCAGCTTACTATTGATACATGAATAGAGCAAACATAGATTCTCGAGTTAGATTGGGGCTCATGTAACTACATTCGCCAATTCGATTCACAAAAAGCTACTGTTTCAGCCGTTGAGCAGGAACAAGTTCCTCAAGTTTGGCCTCTCTGCCATTAAAGCAACAACTATAGAATGGCATTGAGAGAATGAGAACTTAGAGTGGGTTTTATAGAATGGTAACGAAACTGGACGGTATGGAGATTTGAAGGGAAAATGATGGGTTATGGGAGTTGACCGCATCGTCATTGCCCCGACCATGTCTCAGTTCTGCTGCATTACTGGATGCCATGCAGAAAGAAGAAAAAGGTAACAAAGTGTTCAAAGAGATAGTTAGGAAAGGGGCTGGGGGGTTTCTTAATTCTCAAACAGTTGATGTTCCTCATAAATTACTGTTACATGTTTCCCTCACTCAATTAATTAGATTTTTCAACTTTTCTTCTCCCAATTCAATCCCTTGATGTGTACTCGTATTGATGTGTACTCGTATAGCTGTGCAGCACTCACCATTATCATTTTTCACTCTACTCCAAAGACAGCAAAAAAAGAACCCTGTGAATATTTTTTGCCGGTGGGTTCGGATCATTCCATTTCAATCGAATGGAAGAAACGTTTTGTTAAATAAAAAAAGACTTCACCCGTTGAAATAAAATAACTTTTTTAAAAAAAATGTGTGTTTGGATTGAAGAACAAGAATATAATAAGAGAATGTTTAAGATGAAAATAACAAAGATAATATATAAAATAAAATAAAATAAACTTTATATCTTTCAATTTTATTTTACTTTTTCTAATGATCGCTTTCTCAGGTTATCCAATCATCAACAGCAAGATAGGGTTAAAGCGGGGTTGGAAAGGTGGAGTTAGTGATAACGTCACATGACGCCTGTCGGACTTTTCTTCATCCCAAGAAATTCCCCACCTTTCCGATTTTCATAACGGCTATGCAATCAATATAGCCGTTATACCTTCATTTTTATTTAAACCTAACTGCCTTTCATTCCTTTGTACAAACCTCAAAAAATCAAAATCATTGTTACTCTCATTACAAAAGTCAGTTGCGAGGTACAGCAGAAACAAATCAATGGCTAAAGCAATGGCAGCTCTCTCTCTTTTGCTCCTACTACTTTACCTCAGCTCAGGTATAATGTCTTGTCTCTAGGTACTTTAAAGGGATGATGCTGTAGTCATTGCTTCTCTTTCACTTTTATGCCTACTTCCTTTTTTGAAAGCACAATGTGGTGGGATTTCTTGTGTCTTTAGATCTGAGGTGGGTCTATATATAATGATTACATCAATAAACTGATCAGTTACTTGGCAAATGGCCTGATTCTGGGATTTCTTCTCTGTTCATATTTTTGCAGGGGGGGATTCGGTCATGGCTAATGAACAGGTAGTTAGTACTATCAACTTCTTTCTTCACACAACACAATACAAAGTATCCAACTGCGTTGTCCTTATTCAGAGAAATTCTCATTGACCATAAATAATATTACAGAAAACTTGGTGTGTGGCCAAGCCATCGTCAGACCAAGCAACTTTACTAGCGAATATCAACTACGCATGCGCTCACGTGGATTGCCGGATTCTACAAAAGGGTTGCCCTTGCTTCTCTCCAGATAGTCTCATAAACCATGCATCCATAGCCATGAATCTGTATTACCAATGTAAGGGAAGGAACCACTGGAATTGCGATTTCAGGAACTCTGGCCTCATTGTCGTGACTGATCCAAGTAAGAACTACATGAATGATGCAATATGTTAACCTGCTGGCAATAATCATGTCATGCTTACGACAGTTTCTTGTGTCAACTTGCAGGTTATAGTAACTGCATCTATGCCTAATCCTTGGTCCAGGAAGTAGCGTTTAGCCAATTAGAAGTTACAATGGTGGTGCCTTTTCTTTTCTTGTTTGAACTTGTAATTCTCATTTGCTGCTACTGGCAATATATGTATTGCTGCAAAGAAGCAACAGAATTAAATCTGATATACTTTTTTTCCCAATGTTGTCAAGCCTCATTTAGTTGCTAATCATCTTTAAGAGTGCATGAACCTCATAAGGAATCCAAGCTTGAATCACAAGCTCATCAAGGATGTAAATACGTGAGTGAAATGAGAAAAAAAATCACAAATTCACAAGTGCTTTGCCTGAACATAAACTATGATAAGCGTGCAAGGGTGTGGGATACAATTAGCAACTAGCGATGTGTCTTTGGTTCAGGGTTAGGTCTGATGCATCTAGACTGTTAATGGAATCCATCTAGGTCCCTGTTTGGCATCATCCACGCTTTTTGAATTTTTTTTCTTCTAATTAATATTTTTTTAATGTTTTTCAACTGTAAACTGTGTTCTTGCAAAGACATTAGAGGCCCGTACAAGGACGTTAATGGAACGTAGAAAAAGTTAGCTTAGAGATTTAAATTCTAGTGATTCTTTGGAAAACGATGGTGCCATTAATGTACTGGGAGGTCTGTCAAGAGAGCAGTGTGTAACTGTTGCAAGTGTGGCTAATGCATAATTGGGCCAAGTTGCATTGATCATTTACTCCAGTAATGCTGGCTATGATTTTGTCTCGAAAATAAATAAATGGCAAGGATGTATAGGCTATGGTTTCAGTTACAAACCATTTGTGACTTTACATTTCTTTTTATTCAATAATATCTGATTTTTTGAGTTTTTTTTCGAACTTTTTTGGTGAAAGAAGTAAATTATTTCTAATTTGCTATGTTGCCTAAGTGATATTTCTAGATGTTTTAGCCTAAAACTAACTGAAGCCTACGTTGAAGGTTGTACTAGGTTTTTTTTAATGTATAAATTCTAAATGAATATTATTTTAAAATATTGAGATAGTGATTTATTAAATTAATTAAGGTTAATTTGTATTATAAATTTATGAGTCAAATAAAAATAATATATAAAGACTAATTCAAAATCAAATAAATAATGAAAGATAAAATTAAAAACATATTAGAAGCTGAAACTAAAAAAAAAAAAAAACATGTTGGGTCTCCCATGCAAACAAAATGAAATTAAATATTATAATGTTGAAATAATGTATGTAAGAAGTTATTTATAATTTAATTTTTATAATTACTTGAAACTATTAAATAATGATAATTAAATCAATTAAATGATGCCTTATTCATCTTTTTTTGCCCATGCATTTGAAGTGGTGAATATATTGATTACTATATTTTAATTTTATTTTTAAAAAAAATTATGTCTTAGCAACTTAAATATATCTTTAATTATTAATTTGATTGCAAATATATATTAGATTGTGTATTTTGTATAGCTGTTTTTTTATATAAAGAAAAACAAAAATAAATCTTGATTAGAAATATATTTATATTTTCTCTTGTACGTTGTTTTTTATATAAAAATATCCCTCAAAAAACCAAAACAAAAATTAATTTTTTAAAAAATAAAACATAAAATTAAAAAACTTGAAAATCCTATAAAACAACAAAAAAAAAAAAATCAACCAATAAATACAAGAAAGAAAAAAAATAAAACAAATCTAGGTTTGTGGGATTGCCTTAGGTGGCTCAGCATATAACCTTGTTTTTTGAGTTTTAAAAAGAAAAAAAAAAACAAACAACAAATTATATGTTATTTGAAATCCAACCACCAAATAAGTGGCCAAAAACTCAAAGGAGATATTTTTGGGATTAAAATTTTATTTTTATCTAAAAACACCATAAAATCATTTCTAAATAACTTAATAACCCTAAAAATGCTAAAAAAAAAACAAAATCAATAAAAAAAATCCAAACTGAACCTAATTTTATTTTTCATGAATGCTTAAAAACAAAAATCACCATCATGAGTAAAACCCATCGACATTAAAAACAACGATTATCATTGCTAAAAAATGATTAAACCGATAGCTCTCTCTCTCTCATTATTTTCAAGAAACTTTGTCTCTTTTCTCTTTAACTTAAGTACTAAGATGCAAAGAAAATGAATCTTTGAATCAAAATTGAAAATTTTAAAAATATAAGGATTGTAGAGAAATAAACAGGAGAGTGCAAGAATTAAAAAAAAAAAAAAAAAAAAAAAAAACTTTTTCGTTTGAATTTTAAATTAACCATGTTGTTCTCCTTGTTTTACTTCTAGATCCTTTTTCTTTGAATTGTCTATCCACAAAAAATTTATCATGAAATTAAGCCTATAAAGCTACAATTGAAAAAAAAATAAAAAGTTTAAAGACAAAACTGGAAAAAACACTGCTACAGTGCTTTGCCCAGTAATGTAACAAATACCACCATCTTTGTAATTCACTTCTCTTCTTTTCAGACCTCTCTAACTCAGAAGCTGGAACTCTTGAAATTCCAATATTTTCGGATTGTGAAATCATATTCATGTTATCACCATGCATTGTGAAAGTGTACCACAGCGAAATTGGTGAACAACTGCAAATTTATTTGGAGTGAATTTTAATCATTCTTATTTTTTCCTGTAGCTATGTCAAATGAATATCTGGAACTCCCGCCCCTATAGCATATCAGCAGCAAGGAAGACCCAGGTAAATTATCACAGGCGCCATCCACTTGATTGAGGTGACGGGTTCCAGCTAGAAATCCCAGACTGGCTTCTTAACCATGAAACACTGCAGCAGGAGTGCTTAGGAACCTGATAAAGGAGAGGAAGCATGGCAGCATTTTGAATTAGTAATCATTCATTGCATGAGCGATATTCTGGAAAAGAATTAAAATATGAAGTTGAACACGACTTTAAGATAATGGCCTGCTTCAAACTTGTTCAGCAAATGCAGAAATGTTCAACAATAAAACTCCGCAGTGCATAACTGTAAAGGAGAACTGGAGATGTCCATAAGAACAATTTCAACCTTCTCTATAACAACTTTTGTTTTTCTTTTTTTGTCATCATTAGCAGTTCTTCCACCTTTAAAAACCTTTCACTTCCAAACTGGCAGCGCCAGCTGAAATTAGTTCACACAGGAATGGTGTGCAGTAGTGTTGCTTCCCGGACATATAAATAAATTGTCAGTGAAGAACATACAGAAGCGAAGATCCTTGAAAGAACTAGACACAGATAAGCATGTAAACTCAACACACTAATGGAAAATATTGATTATTTAACAGCAGCAAAACCAAGAAGGCATTTAAAAATAAACATGCTTGAAGAAACTTTTGCTAATGTTGCTGCGTATTAAGCACAATTAAACGTGAACAGAGAAGGAGAAACAAGTTGAAGACCATTCAGAATGCAGTTATTTTACTTGCTATCATTATCAGTATCATTTCTTCCTTGAATTAGTTCTTATACTGGAGAGATGAAACCATCACGAGCATTGGGTAATTGAATCAACACTGAAACTTGAAGAGTCTCAGATGACCATCGTGAGAAATTTGAATCCAAAATCATCATTTGGTTTCAACACATCAAGAAGGACTCTCCAAACATACATAAACAATCACAACAGAGGAAGTGGAGTGTGTGAGGGATCAGACCAATTTACTAGTAGCACTGCGTAAGAACAAGGCTTGAGTTTTTTTTTACACTAAATTACAATACCGGCAAATACTTTGATCAGGTTATTTTAAAAGAAATGCACATCTCTCAGAATTATTTTCTTCATTGACAGATATCAGTCCACTACTTTTAAATTTCAAATCGTTCATCATGCAATGTTCAATCTAGCATTGAACAATAAAATTCTGATGGGCTCGACCCCAGAAAATGAAAGCACGCGTAAGCAACCGTTTGAATCTACCATGGAAAACATATCTCAACTTTCTGAAATTTTTTTCCTGAATCGTTTTGATACGAGAACATATCCGCTAAACTTTCCTTTGGTCATAATACCATAATTCCACAAAGGCATTTCAGAATCTGTCGGCAAACAAAGTCCCCTGTCCCAACCTAACCTTTTCCATTCAACAAACTCATTTAACAGGACATGATTCAGCAATGAATATCATATAATAGTATAATACTAGAGTTTTTTGCCCGCTGCGTTGCAAGGCGATTCATTTTTTTCAAATATAAAAAAAAAATATTTAAATAATAATAACCGAGGCCATCACACACCTCCCCACCGTATAGAGAATGACGTGATGCTTTGGACATTGCCGTTAAAGGCTACCAACGACCACACTGTGCACAATACACAGCAGTAAAACATTGATGAGTTTTAGTTTTATTTATAATTTCACATGGAATATGGATACGAAACAGGAAATTGCAAGCCAGTATGTTATAGCAAACAAGCAAGAGTGTGTGGATCTTCTACGACTTAAGATGTTATATATAACCTGTACAAATAAACAAGAAAGATCAAATGTATCCCTCAGATGCATTATTCATCAAGCAGAATCAGTCCACTACTTTTACTTTTAGTTCTATTCTTCATAGGGACACAAAGCAATATCACCAGAAAACCAATAGCAAATGGAGGTATATGCACATACACAATTTCATTCAAGAAAACCACACGTTTTCCACGGTTTATCTTGGACAAGCAAATATTCCGTATTGGGAAACAATAAAATGATTCACCAATCCAATTCACATTGTAAAATCCATCAAAGCAAACGATAGAATCTAAAAGTAAAAAACGGACGTTTCCAATGGGTCCAAATCATGAACTTTTTATGCTATTTTGAATGAACCCAGTAAAGAAAATCCGACTTAAAGCAAAACCCAAGACTTTGTTTAACAAGAAAGCTACTTTGCAAACATACTGAACAAAGAAATGACATAAACCAAACAGAAAAAGTGGCACATCCCTCAGAATTGGTTAGTGATCATCAATGGAGATCAGCCCACTACTTTTAATTGAAAAATCAGTTCATTCTTCATAGGGATACAAACCAAATGGAAAATCTCACTAGTAGAGTGTTAGCGAAGAAGATTGATTAGCTTTTGTATTTGAAGATAGAAGTACACAAATGGCAGCGCTGGTGAAGAGAAGCTGAACTAGGTTTTAGGTTTTAGACTTTAGAGGCACTATATACAGGGAGTGAAATAAGAGGATAACCTCCATTTTAGTCCCTAAAGTATGAGAAAGTTACATTTTAACATAGAACACTTGTAAGAAACTTTTTTTAATCATTATATATAAATAGAATTTAAAAATCTGTTTATATATATATAAAAACTCATTATTTGTGTGTAAAAATCTCCTGGTTTTTGGACATTTGGGAACTCGAAAAACAGGCTATGGAGTCACAACTGAGAAATCTGGTATGTGGTCTTTTTTCTTATTGTCAGCAATCTTGGTTTCTGTTGTACCTGAGATCAAGTTTTAGAAGGTCTCTCCCTCATCTCTCCTTCCCGCTCTCTTATTTGGTTTTGTATGTTGGACTAATGTGTTCTTTAGTTCAATTTTTGAAATGGGATTTTGTGTTTTGTTTCCTGAAATGTAAAAGTTTAATTATTTCATGGATTTTATAAGGTGTAAGTGATTACTTGATGGGTTGGTGATTATAGTGATGCTCTGTGTTAAAAATTGTTTTTTTTTTATCAGTGGATGGTTACTGATTTATTTGTGAGTGTACTCGCACCAACTAACTAAATCTCAATTTTAAAGTTGTTGGGGATGGTGGTAATGTTTGATGGATTCTTTTTGTTCTTTTTTTTCTGTTTCAGGTCCAAATAGCTTGTTTATTAGTTTGATTGGATGAAATTGTTTCTATTTGTGAGTGTATTTGGATAAAGTTTATTCAGATTGTTGCTAGGGAATGATGAAATTGCGCTTTCTTTTTATTTTTATGGTAGAAATATTTTGTTGTTTTGTTGGATCACGAGTTTCTTTGCGGTTATAATTTAGCAGATGTTTGTTTAATGAATGTTTGAAGTAAAGGGAAAAAATAATATTTTTTTAAAAAATATTTTTAAAATAAAAAAACAAAGAGGCTGTAAATCAAACGTGTTCCACCACATAGCTTGAGTTTGGCCAAAGATTTGTTAAAAAATTGAAACTATTTTTATTAAAATATACCATATGAAACATATTTAAAAAAAAAAGTGGAAAAGATGACTAAAAGCTTGTTTGATTATTAGTTGATGTTGTTCACAAATTCAAGAATATAAAATAAAATGTTATTTGGTGTTAAGGATAATGGTTAATACGTTAAAGTATTTGGATTTCTTGTTAATCTAAAAAACTTTAAATTTACTAAGAAAGTTTGGAATACCTATAATAAAACAAGTCCAATCAAGGGGATTTAAAAATCCTCTAATAATAAAGAGAGAGAGAAAATATAAGAATATTATAGAAAAATATGCTTTGGAGATATAAAGGATGTAGAGAATTGGAGATTGTGAATTTTTGTTCTAAATATCTCGTGGTGTATTTATAACCCTGTCTTTTTATGAAATTGAGGGTATGCAATGTAATTACTCTAATAGCATTTAATGAGGGATAAATATCTCTTATATCTATATTAATATTTAATGGGAATATGGTGGGTCCTTGAATGACTTTTATACAACTAAAAAGATATAGAAAGATTTAGAATTTAAGACGTCAAATGTAATTAAACCTATAGAGATTGAATTTTTCCTTAAGGTTAGACCCAAGAGAGATCGGTCATTCCCCTGGACATGCCAAGGGATGGTCGTCACCTTGAACCTGGCGGATTGCAAAGTCCAAGTGTCTTAGATCTTGTATGTTTTCCAGACCCATGTCATCTTAGATTTGGCTAACTGTCAAGTCCAAGCGTCTTGTATCCAGCATGTGTGTCAGACCCAAATTACCTTGGACTTGGCTGACTACAAAGTCCAAGTGTCTTAGACATGGCTGACTACCAAGTCCAAGCGTCTTGGGTCTGACATGTGTACTAAACTCACATTACTTTGGACGTGGCTGACTGCAAAGTCCAAGTGTCTTGGACAAAGCTCACTGTTAAATCCAAGCGCGCGTGTCAGACTCACTTTCCTTGGACTTGGATGATTGTCAAGTCCAAGTGCCTTGGGTCTAGCAGGCGTGCCAAACCCACGTTCCTTGGACTTGGCTGACTGGTAAGTCCAAGTGTCTTGGGTCTGGAAAGTGTGTCAGACCCATGTCATCTTGAGCTTGGCTAACTGTCAAATCTAAGCATCTTGGGTTTAGTAAACATACCAGACTCACATCACTTTATACTTGGTTGACTTGCAAGTTCAGATCTTGGATCTGGCATATTTATCAGATTCATATGTTTTAAATAACCAAACAAAAACTTAATAAAAAGTTGAATTAATAAATTGTGTAAGGTGACCCTATTTCCTAAAGTAGTTGTATGCAAAATCCAAAACAATCAAATGAAATAAAGCAGGAATTAGCATGAATTGCACCTATTGACAAAAGAGGAAGAACTTACATATAATCATTGGATCAATCCCCAAATAGTAGAGTTCGTTTGTTTGCGTGGTTGCTTCTGCGTTTGAAGCAACCACAGCAAAACAAATATTTGTTACATTAGAAACACAATTTATTTTTGGTGGAGTCCATTATAAATCGCATTCGAAACATAGTATTTGCCGAAGCAGCTCCAAGCTGCTTTTCTTCTTCACTGTTTAGTGTTTTAGTGAACAGTGCAATTCACTCACGTGAATACTGCGAGTGAATTGCACTGTTCGCTTAAAACAATGAACAGTGCAAGTAAAATTTAATTCGTTCGCATTGTTCACGTGAACAGTTTTTTTCCTGTGTGTTTATTTTTTGTACAGTTTTTTTTTAAAAAAACTAGTTCATAGTGAATTAAATTCACTCGCACTGTCATGTGAACAATTTTTTTTCCCGAAAAACTAGTGTAGAGTGAATTAAATTCACTCGCACTGTAATATCAATTTTATTCTTGATAATATTTTATATAATTTTATTGCACACTTAAAAAATTATGGAAACTGTAGTTCTTGTCGGATGAATTTTATACGTAATGAAATTGTAGATGGTTTAATGGAATAATAAAAAATATTTTATATAAAGTATTATTTATTTCATGATGTAATAGTAGTAATTAAATCTAAAATATTTAAATTTAAAACTATATATATAACCTCAATTTAAAAAGCATTATTAACCAAACACATTAAATTACTTTTTATTCAACCTCAATTTCAATTACAGTTTTAACCAAACATACATAAATACTAAATCAACCTCAATCAAAAACACTTTTTATAAAATAATTTTTTTAAAATCATAATCACAACAATTACCGCAATACAAAACACAATCTTGAACACGAGATAAACCAGCACACAGAAACGAGGACCCCATGCATTTATAATTTAATCTACTCTTCTTGCTAGACCACCTCACTCACTCCATTTCTTCATCCCTCTTCGATCAATGAGAAAGCATAGGAAAGCAGTCTCCAGTGATCCTGAAAGAAATAGAGCACCAAACCTAGAAAGTAGCAGTGCAACAAATTTTTCAGGACATGGGAATATGTCAAGGAAATGTGATTGCAGACAACCTAAGCTTTGTTTTCACTCCGGGATATTGTGCATGCAGAAGAACTAAAGATGTCAAGGTAATAATTTGTGATCTGGACATGTTATTGTTCTCACCTTCTTGTTTGTTATAACTTCATATTGTTCATGATACATTGGTGCACTGTAGACAGGGGCGGAACCAAAAAATAAATTAAGGGGGTTAAAATACCGTGATTTGTGTGGTGTCTTATAAAAATATTAAGAATGAACTCAATGGAGGCTGGAAAAAGATTTTCCTACCCCTGACTGCAGACAAGTTTGACAGTTTTCATATGCAACTTTTTACGTGTGTTGCATGCATTACTTGGTGTCTTAATGCAAGGAAAGCTATAGCTCATCAAATCCTCCTAGTTACTTGTAAAAATATTCATATACTAGATGTTTTCGAACATGGAAACAGCAGTCACAAAGTCAATTCAAGCATGATTGGCGTAAAAAAATCAATCTAAATCCAAAAATTAACTAGACTCAATCTTTTTTTTCTAACATATTTAAAGGGAAGAATCACTTTTATTCAATTATTCTCTTTAAGACAAACTTGTTGACATCAAATTCGATTTTTTTTTTTTGTAGCTGGAATGTGATCGATCAAACTCTTTCTCTCTTTTTTTTTCTAGTGACTCTCTTATATCTCACCATCCAAGGACTAAAACATAAAAAATAAAATTTATGACTAGAATATAAAATTCTAAAACATACAGGGACCAAATATTAAAAAATATAAAAATTAAGAGACCAAATTGAAATTTCTGACTTTTTTTGAACCATTCATATTAAAAAAATTGTTTATGTTAATTTTTGTCCTGTTTTTTCAACTTTTTTAATATTAACTTAAAATTCTAATTTGTAAAATTGATATTTCATTTAAAGTTGTGATTATTTTCTAGCATTTCACATATGCAAGACATGTAAACCAAAACAAATCACAAAATATAAAACCACCATAATATAATTTTTAAGGGACAAAACAATAAAAAAATCAGTTTAATAATCAAAGCAAAAAAACTAAAACTTTAATGAATCTACAAAAGAAAAATGACTCAATGAATAGTAATATTATACAAAACTCTAAAATGTTTAGGAAAATCACTATGCATGCACTCACATATTACTATTCACTTCAATAATGAAACTATTTTTTTGCCCTTGATGGAGAAAATTTGATGTTTTTTGTTTTTTTTTTTTTTGTGTGGGGGTAATTCAATCTTTTTTAATGGCCCATTAGTAATTAAAAGATTGTCTAGAGGTATACGTGTCATTTCAACTTTTATACAATAGTAAAATGATTAATTTATCCTAAAAGATAGAACTATTGACCCAGGGTCTTTCTATAATTTTATTTTTTAAAACAATCAAATGACATTTTTGCCCCATGAATCAGGAAAAAAAAAGGCCGTACATATAGGGGAATTTAATCTACTCTTCTTGTTAGACCACCTCACTCACTCCAGTTCTCCATCCCTCTTCGATCAATGAGAAAGCATAAGAAAGCAGTCTCTAGGGATCCTGAAAGAAATAGAGCACCAAATCTAGAAAGTAGCAGTGCAGCAAATTCTTCAGGACACGGGAATATGTCAAGGAAATGTGATTGCAGACAACCTAAGCTTTGTTTTCACTCCGGGATATTGTGGAGGCAGAAGAACTGAAGATGTCAAGGTAATAATTTGTGATCTGGATATGTTATTGTTCTCACCTTCTTGTTTGTTATAATTAACTTCATATTGTTCATGATACATTTGGTGTACTGCAGACAAGTTTGACAGTTTTCATATGCAACTTTCTACGTGTGTTGCATACAGTACTTAGTGCCTTAATACAAGGAAAGCTATAGCTCATCAAATCCTCCTAGTTACTTGTAAAAATATTCATATATTGGATGTTTTCGAACATGGAAACAGCAGTCACAAAGTCAATTCAAGCATGATTGGCGTAAAAAAATCAATCTAAATCCAAAAATTAACTAGTCTTGTCTTTTTTTTTTGACATATTTAAAGGGAAAATTCACTTTTATTCAATTATTCTCTTTAAGACCAACTTTTTGACATCAAATTCGGGTTTTTTTTTGTGGCTGGAATGTGATCGATCATACTCTTTCTCTCTTTTTTTTCTTTTTTTTTTCTTGGTGCCTCTCTCATATCTCAACATCCAAGGACTAAAACGTGAAAATAAAGTTTAGGATTAAAATATAAAATTCTAAAACATATAGGTACCAAATAAAAAATATATAAAAATTAAGAGACCAAATTAAAGTTTACGACTTTTTTTGAACCATGCATATTAAAAAAATTGTTTATGTTAATTTTTGTCCCTGTTCTTTCAACTTTTTTAATAATAACTTAAAATTATATTTCTTTTAAAGTTGGGATTATTTTCTAGCATTTCCCATATGTAAGACATATAAACCAAAACAAATCACAAAATATAAAACCATAATAATATAATTTTTAAGGGCCAAAACAATAAAAAAAATAAGTTTAATAATCAAAGCAAAAAAACTTAAATTTTAATGAATCTAGAAAGAAAAATGACTCAATGAATAGTGGTATTATATGAAACTCTAAAATGTTTAGGAAAATCACTATGCACACACTCACATATCACTATTCACTTCAATAGTAAAATTATTTTTTTGCCCTTGATTGAGAAAATTTGTTTTTTTTGTTTTTTTTGTTTGGGGTACTTCAATCTTTTTTAATGGCCCATTAGTAATTAAAGGATTGTCCGGGGAGATATGTGTCATTTCAACTTTTATACAATAGTAAAATGACTAATTTATACTAAAAAAATAGAACTATTGACCCAAGGTGTTTCTATAATTTCATTTTTTTAAAACAATCAAATGACATTTTTGCCCCATGAATCAAAAAAAAAAAAGTCATACATATAGGGGAATTTTAGTCCTTTCATAGAGGCTTTTTTTTTTTTGTAAATTACATATTTATTGAAGGTTTTTTAGTCTTTTTCACTCAATAAATTAAGATTTAATTTTGAAAAGCCTCTTAGTTAACAAACTTGTCCTTCCACCATGTTGTTAGAATTTAGAAGCGTTGTTACATTCTTTTCCTCCTAATATAGCGCATATTGGCAGATGATAGGCGGTTCATCACCGAATGATCTTTTTTTCTTCCTATTCTCTATCCTCTCCATGTCGGTCCCATTTGTTTTTTGTGTTTCAATTTCAATTCTTATTTTTTTTCTTGAGCCTTTTTAAAAAAAATTATTTGTTTTCAATTTAGTACTTTAGTTATAATTTGTTATATATTATCCTTTTCAATTTGATCCTTATTCTTCTGATCTCTATTTTTTTTTTCTTGGCCCTTTATTAAAGCTTTATTAGTTTTCAATTTTATCTTTCATTCAAAGTTTATGGTGAATTATTTTTAATTTAGTCCTTAGTCTTCTAATTTTTTTGTTAAAGTTATTTTTTTTTTCAATTTAACCATACAATCAAATAATTTTGCTTGCCCTCTTATTTATTTTTATTTTTATTTTCACCCTCATTCTTTTAAATATAAATTTTTTATTTTTATATATCCTTTTGTGTAATTCATTTTTTTTCTCAGTTTTGTCCTTCAAATGTATTAGGGATTGATCTTTATGATTTTTTCATTTATGGTTTTTCCAGTCTAATAACTCAGGTCACGAGTTTGAAATGTTAACATGGGTTAACCTTTTTTTTTTGCTTATTTTTTTTTGGTTTTATTGTTCGACATTTTTTTTATATAAAAGAAAAGATTGGCTTTGTGGTTTTCTTTAATTTTTTTTTTAGCGAGTTATCTCAATCTCATAACTTGGACCACAAATCTTATAGGTTAACTCGGGTTGGCTAACCCCTTAATACTAAGTTTACATGTCTATTACGCTAACTCGGGTTAACTTAAGCTTTTTCTTTTTTTTTTCTTATCCAATTTCATACTTCCAAGTTTTTTTTTTATCATGATCTTATTTTATATTAAAAAGAATTGTCTATTTACTATTGTTGTCTATTTTTTTATCATTTAATTAAAAAAACAACTTATTAAACCTGATCGAGCTTGTAATCTAAGTTGTTTGTTTTTCTTATTTTGTTTTTAAATGCGCTCGTGGCACCTAGACTATTGTTTCCTTTTTTCTTATTTTTTATTATAATTTTGTTTTTATTATAATTGATACTTTTTTATGTCTTTTTTAAATGCTTTTTAAATTTATGTCTCAATTAATATCCCTCCTCTATGGTTTTTTATTTTGCTTGTTTAACCTATTTTTTATAGAGATTTTTTTAATGTTTTGTGTGTTTAATTTTTGAAATATAATTTTGATTCATCTATATTTTTTATATATAGATGAAATTTATTTTTAAAATAAAAAAATATTTATTTTTTGATAATATTTTTAATATGTGCAGCCTTGCATAATGGTTTTTTTCAATCAATTTCATATGTATGTTTATTTCTATTATCGTTTCATTGAATAAAAATATTATTTTAATAAATAAATTCATTAAACATAATCAAATAAATGTCTCATGTTGTCAGATCAAATATCTTAATCTACTTTAAACTCTTGATTTTTCAAGTTTTGATTTTAGTTATTGCTACTAATATTTTTTATTTATTTACTTATGCAGATAGTTATCAATTTATATAATTAGATACTTACATAAGCTTTTTAATTTATATTTTAAAAATTTTATATAAAAAATACTTTAAAAACAGCTTACATATCTATATTTTTAAAAAAATCAAAATGGCTAGTAAATAATGAAATGAAAGTGAATGAATCGGTAAATATATGCTTTGTTTTACTTTGTCTCTGGTAATGAACAAGGGACTAATTGTACGTCCTTGGAAAAACTAAGCTTAAAAACATTAAATTTCAATCAGGAATTCCCTTTTCTTTTTTACACAATAATCAACCAAATTGGAGCCCCGAAAACATCAACCATAAGCCAACGATGATTGATTCTAGTCACATTTCAATTAGAAACTCACTTTATAATTCCTCGTGTTATGTCATGAATTGAATCAATTTTTTATTAAATGTACAAAAAAAATATTCAAGTGTTGTTAATATATTTTCTAACAAAAAAAATTTATAAACAAGTAAAAAAAATTATATTCAAGTCATTAACTCAACTAAATCTAATAAGATCGAGTAATTTAATAATCTGATTTAAACTATATATAACAATAATATACGAACTATAAAAAAAAATGACAATAATCAACCAAAATAAATGAGTAACTGATATTACAGTTGGGAGCAAAAAAAAAATATATTGAAAACCACTATCATTCTATCATGGACATCACTCACCACAAAAAAAAAATTAAAGCGAACAACTATCTATATTAAATAAATCAATTCTAGTTAATTAAATATTAAAATTTATTTAAAATAAAACATAATAAAAAATAACAAATAAAAAGACTTTGTTTAAAAAGAGCACAATCTATAATTAAATAAACATTAAAATAAAAAATAAAAAAATCATTAACTTTTAAAAATGTTTTTACTCGTTAATAACTTTACCCCTACTCCTTAATAAAAAAAAATCATGAATAAAATGACAAAAACACCCTTCAATCTAAGAATTAAATCATTTGACATAAAAGGTGCAAAGGTGATTTGACTGTGCAACATGGTTGGATATTATGGAATGGCCCTCCCTCTGTTTTTTTTTTTAGCTTATAAGAACAAGGAGGTATTTTTACGGTGAAACAAGCATGTAAAAATTTAAAACTAACCTTGATAATAAGGAAAAAAACAAAAAAAATGTAAAGGTTAGTGTTGTAATTTCAATGGATAAAAAAGCAAATTGCCCATATTACCCCGACTCAATTTTAAAATATCAAAATTGTACACGTGGAAGGATAATTATACCCTTAAAACTTGTGCAATTTTTTTAAAAAGGTCAACGTTAGAAAAACTTGTGCAGCATCTTTTAGGTTTTTTTTTTTTTTTAATTTTCCTTATTTATATTATCTGCAAGGAGTGGCTAGACAAGTCTAATCAATTCCCCTTTTTTTTTTTTTTATTAATGTTACTGCTGCACATGTTTTTCAGCTCTGCAAATCTTATAAAGTATCACAGTACAGGTCAGCAGAGATCCTGCCCTGGGGGCTCCAGCATGCAGGCATCATCAACCGTCTATTATATTATTAGCTTAGATTTTTTTTTTAATTTAATTTTAATTGTTCAAAATAAAAAATTGCCGATGGCTTAGGTTTTACCATATCTTTTATATTTATTTGGGAATCCGTTGAGCGATGGTATGATGGAATTTTTCTCTAATAAATAAATAAGGATGGGGCGTCATGTTCCATGGAGAACTCAACAGAAAATTATTGAACTGACTATTAGGATTAATATAATACTTTATTAATTATTATCAGATTAATCAGTCCAGTTTGATCCTTTTATATTTTAAAAATAAAAGGAAAATACGTAAGCCTAGTCTCCTAAGCCTAAAAATAAATATTTATCTAAATTAACAATTACAATGTTATTTAAAAAATCCAATTATACTTTTTAAATGAGATGAATACTTTTATAGTTATATTTGCAACAACTTTTTTTATTAATTATATATGATCCTAACATTTAATAAATTGTATAAAAATGAATATTCAATGAGAATTAAATATATTTTTATTGTTAATCTTATATGGTTTTTATGAACTAACTATTCTTTGATTTTTTTTTCATACAACCACATACAAATTTTATGAAGACATTCTTTTTTTTTTAATTTTTATTTAAAACTTGCCTTTTGGATTATGATAATTATTTTTCTGTAAGAAATATACTATTAATAAAAAAAATCATCCAAGAAAATAAATTAATAAGGAAACAAACACCCATCACAAATTCTTTATCCTTATTTGTCCTCGTGAAATCACCCACACAAGAATTACAGTATTAAAAGAGAAAAATCTTAATTTGATATCTAACTTTTTATTATTTTTTTATTTGAGTTTCTCACTTTTTATTTTACGTATTTAAGTTAAATTATCTTTTTATTCCTTTTTAATTTTGACATCTATCATTAATTCATCTGATTTATTCGTTATCCTGTGACCCGTGACACCATATCTAAAAAGCAACAAAATTATTTTTTAAAAAAACTTTTAGGGACTAAACATTGAAATTCAGCTTTATTTTTTTAAATGTTTTTTCCTCAATTTTTTAATTAGAGTTTAGTTTTTACCACGTGATATAAGATAACAAATATATTAAAAAAAAAATTTCGTTCTTATCTTGGTATCTTCACACCTTTTTAAAAAGTAAAACTAGTTTCGTTTGGGGTTCGTGACTGTATTTTTCAATAAGTACGCTTTCTAGGGATTGAATTTGTGTTCTCTTCCTTATAAAGATATAACAATATCTTAATTATTAGACCAATACTTCATTGATACAAACATATCAAGATTAAGTTAATAACAATCACCCATCTACTAAAGAAAAAACAATAACTCAAATAAAAAAATAAAAAATAAGATAATAAAATAAAAAACAATAAAAAAAACACAGGTTTCTTATGGTAGCTTACTTTTTATCACATGTCACAAGGTATAAATACTAAATATAGAAATATGGTGGTAGTAATTCTTCTAATCTGGTATAAGAAAAAAACAAAATAAAAGTCTTTTCACAATTTTGTTATCATAGAAAATCTCCAACAATTCTTTGAAAAAAAATTTAAAAATTGATGTTGATAAAAAAAATCTATTTCAAAGAATTGAACCTTCTTGAAATATTTTATTTTAAAAATTAAAAAACTTTATGTTAAAGTAATAGATGCTAATAAGAATAATAATACTCGTGGATCCATTTTTGTTTCTCTCTTATCAAAATTATTGACATCAAAATTATTTATAATAAACTAAATTAACAACAAACATTAACAATAACTCAAATACACAAAATTATAAATGAGATACTTAAATATAAAAATAATAAAAAATTAAACACCAAAAAAACATTTAT
The DNA here is from genome assembly GCF_951802175.1 of Populus nigra. Classification (NCBI taxonomy): domain Eukaryota; kingdom Viridiplantae; phylum Streptophyta; class Magnoliopsida; order Malpighiales; family Salicaceae; genus Populus; species Populus nigra. The sequence goes on from NC_084852.1 coordinate 10,112,126, forward strand.
TTCATATTAAAACAAGCCCATCCAACCTGGCAAAAGGTGCAGAAAATTAAATAGTACTCCACGTGTTGTCGATCAGTATCTCCATAATAGACGGTAGTGACTTGCCCAACTAGTTATTGAAGTTTATATATATATATATATAACTTGCAAGTATTTTTTTTCTTCAGAAGAATTATTATATACTAGTTTAGTTTGTATGTCTTTGTTATACCGTTGAGATCGGTTTTTTAAAGTAAAAAAAAAAAAAATTAGGTTTTAAATTTTTTTATATTGTTATTAAACATTAAATATTCATCTTAGAATATAATAATTTTAACATAAATTATTGTTTTTGTTAAGAAAACATTTTATGATTATTAAAGTAAATTATTAAATATTATTATAAATTTTTATTCTGTTTTTATTTTTTTGTCACTCAAAAAAGTTTTTTACCAAATTCACTTACTCTTCAATTTAAACATAATTTTTAAATACTATTATAATTTTTTATTTGAATTATAACATGATTGTATTATATTTATGATTTTTTTAACTTTCAATCACATATAAAATACAAAAATACTATAAATTAAGCTTTTAAATTTATTTTTTTACATGCCATTGTTATTTTCCTTTTTTTTTAAATTTAATCTATTGACAATCATTATTTTTAAAATCATATAATTAAATAAAATTATTTTATTGAAACTAGTATAGTTTATAATATAGTATTTTTTTAAGTTAAAAAAATTCAACACAATCCACGATGAAACATGTGACACCAATCTTGATAGGACTTGCATAGATGGCAAAGTGCGGTGTTTTTTTTTTTAAAAAAAATTAATTTTTATATGTTTTTAAATTGTTTTAATATATTAATGTTAAAAATTATTATTTTTAATATATTGAAAAATATCAGGGATATAAGAATTTATAAATTTCATTTAACTCTGGTTATTAAAAATAAAAAGAAATAAAGAATAATGTATTTTATAGGTAAAGAATATCCTAAGGACAGTAGAAATCATTCAAGTGGCAAAAAAAGTATCTAAGCCTTTTCTCGAAAAGAAAATGAAAAAAAGATGGTGATTAATATGAGGTTGGATCTGTGGCTCCCATTTTTTTGAACGCCCACAGATAAGCCCTTCCGTTGCCTCCTTTCATAAATCTTTCTGCTAGCTACATCATGAACACAAACGAGACACAACTCTCTTGATGTCCTGACAACACTGACCTCAGAACTGATAAAGAAATCAAAGACAAAACAGTGTCCTATGTGGGCTTATTGGATCCACTCAAATGCGTACTCCAACTTGTGCTCTCAATGAAATGAGGAACTTCTAAAAAACTGAGCATCCATTTCTTTCTTTCTCTTGAGTTTTGAACAAGACCCCTCTTGTTTTTTTTCTCGCTTTATTTCTCGGTGGCTGCTGGTTGTAATATGGCAAATTGAGCAATACTTGCTACCTGGATTCTCCAATTTGAGAGCAAAATTTTGTCTCTTTCTTGCTTTTTTGGGGTGTTGCTCTTGAGAATGATGTCAATGACATGCCATAATCTTGATTTTGGAAGGGCTAAACTTGATTTGGTGGCTTGTGGCTGCTCCTCCAATGCTTCAATAGATAGGTATTCAGTGAGGAATTATGCTAAGTCTGTTTCTAAGAGCTGTAACAGAGATTATGGTTCTAGGAGACTGGTTTGTAGCAGGCGAGATATTGCTAGGTGTCGAGTTTCCCCAACAAAGACCCCTGAGACTTTACCTGCGGGTACTTTTCTTATGGCCAAAGCACCTCTCTCTCTCTCTCTCTCTCTCTCTGTAATTTGGATTTTTTGTTTTGCTAGGTCTTTTTGATATTCACGGGTTTTACCTGTATCGATAGGAGCTGTATTTGCTTTTCATGGTTTGGTTGACAATTGCTCATTGTGACATCTTGCAGTATTGATTTCGTGTCTTATTGATACTTGAACGTATTTGTAAATTTGTTGGATTATAGTTTAGTGTCTGTACCCAGCAGAACTAACAATCAGTAAGTTGTCTTACTGATACTGATTGGATTTGCTTTAGTGTAGCACAATTTGGTGCCTTTGATTAACTATTTCTTGGCTGGTCACAGTTTAGTGCTTATCTAATTCGTGATGATTGTGGTGTACTTACATTTAAGAGCTTGGTCTCCATTAATGAAGCACCTGCCATTGTTGTAATGATATGTTGTAATGCTTGAAATGCTGGTATTTTTGTTCATTTTTTTTGGCTGAATACAGGAGTTGCTGAAGGTCCTACAGGACTTCTGAAATTGAAGAAAGATCCGAGAGAATCAATTTCAATAACAAATTTGTTTGAAGTGGTTGCAGATGATCTCCAGACTCTTAATCAAAATCTTCAGTCGGTGAGTAACCATTATAGATTTTTTGGTGTTGACATATGTTAGGACATGATTATTGCACACTTTTGAGTCATCCATGCCAGATGTGATACCTGCTGAATTTTCATATCGAGTTTTATATCAGTTGATGGTGTTTTATGGTTTGTTGACTCTGGGAACACAAATGTGGTTTTGCTTGAAAATGCTATCTAGCATTGCTGTGTTTGTCTGTGGCTTTGGTAGTTGTCTTTGTATGTAACTTATTTCGTTGGGAATCACAATATGATTTATTTGAATGTTAGGACAATGCTTAATCTCTGAATAGTTAATATTTGCTTGTAGTAGGATAAGGTGCCACTAGATATTTTTTGTATTTTAAAAAATAGTTGTCAGGGCACTTACACCATAGTAGATCTATGCAGAATAAACTCTTACAAATATATTAACCATTGGTTAGCTGATTGACCACTACAAATGGTCTGAGTTGATATAAGTTGGCATAGCAGGTAGTTGGTAAGAATTTAAAGTCGGCACCGAGTCCGCACTGTGGTACAAGTAAACATGGTTATTTTGGCACAAGATGAGCTAACAAAAAAGGGTCACTACATTCAGATTTTTACCTGCTTCCGTATTCTGCTATTGTCTGTTTTCTATTATCTGTTGCCCTTTATATAGCTGAATTGTGTACCGTTTTGCACCAAATCAGAATAGTTTGTTTCGTTCCTTATATCCAATTCCTGTATTTCTGATGAAGATTCTCTCGTAGATTGTTGGTGCAGAAAATCCAGTTTTGATGTCTGCAGCTGAGCAGATATTTGGTGCTGGTGGGAAGAGAATGCGACCAGCTCTGGTCTTTCTAGTTTCAAGAGCCACGGCTGAAGTAGTAGGGATGAAGTAAGTTTTACCCAGTATGTGAGGGCATTATATGGTGCTGAGTGGAATAGAAAAAATTATATTGCATTGCTGCTTTGCAGGGAACTTACAACTGAACATCGACGTTTAGCAGAGATTATCGAGATGATCCACACTGCAAGTTTAATACATGATGATGTACTGGATGAAAGTGACATGCGAAGAGGTAGGATTTCAAATTGATAGTATAATCATTATGATGTATCAAAGCAACTTGAAAAATCTCATTAATGTCACTTTATCATTCACCAACACATGCTTATTAAAGAAACCCAAGCTATTTTAAAACTTCCAAAGTATATGAGGACCTAATGTTTCCCCAAGCACCAGCAAACCCACTTACAGTTTGCATACCCTAGACTTCATATCTGCAAATCTTCCTTGGTGTGAAATGGTAACAGATTATCAACCTCTATTTGGTTATTGTAATATGCTTACATATACTCTTGTATAAAATGCTTGATTAGAAGAGTTCTCGATCAGGTCATCAGCATTATATTCTCTATTGAATTAGGTCTTGTGTTTTACAACAACTAGAGGATAAATTTAGTTTATTGAACATGTATTGTTATTCTGCTCCTTACATTAGCTACAGTTGAAGGATTTCTAAATGAGTACGTTGGACATATACAAGAGTTGAATATGAAGGCTCTCTGAAATGTATCTATGGATTATACGTTTTAATTTCATTTGCCCTGTTTAGAGTTTTACAGAACCAGTCCAAGGCTGAAAAGAGAAGTGTTCTTGTAGATGGATGACCAACAGGTCACATATAGTTAGACCTACTTTAGCTGTGAGATGGAAAATATGATTCTGTGAAGCCAACATTCTATTGTTTGGACTTGTGCATCGACCTGGAATCCTACTCCCCTTTAAAAAGGAAACTGAAACTATCTATTATTCTCCCAATTAAGGATTGTAAAGCAACATTTGATTGTTTTTATATGAAGATCTAATGTGCTATGTTTCCCTTCTTTCTTAAATGCCTATAAACTTGTGGGACTGATACATCACTGTATCAGAGAGTATGTCATAGATGAGTGAGAGCTTAAGCTTTCTTTCACTGTATATCACTATGCTAGAGCCTATTGACATGACATGAGCTTGAATGTGCACATCCAATGAGATGTAATACACTGCTTCAACTTTTGAATGAATTGCTACCTAAGCAGAGATTATAGACTGAAGGAAATATACTATAAGTAGTGACTGGTATTATTGAAGCTCTTATTTATCACATCAAGTAGGGTCGCGAAACTGAAATATTTATAGAACAGTTTGTTGCATTTTGCAATTTCTTTTGTTTTCTCGTTTCATAATTTCCATTATGGGCCTACAGTAAGACCTTCTCTGACTTTCTGTTCACTGCTGCTAATTTGCAGGGAAGGAAACTGTTCATCAACTCTATGGTACAAGGGTAGCGGTACTGGCTGGGGACTTCATGTTTGCTCAGTCGTCATGGTACCTAGCAAATCTTGAAAATATTGAAGTCATTAAGCTTATCAGCCAGGTAGGTCTGCAATTCCATTCTATACATGAGCAGTAATAGTCCGGTCCAGTGTTTGATATATGATATGGAGTTTTTGCACCTCACTATATATTGTTAGTTTTACAAATTGAAATCTGAGAAACAGGAATGGGGTCAAGATGGTGTTATCCTGGTGAATTGAAGTTGATTTACAATTATACTTGCTCGATGGCAGGTTATTAAGGATTTTGCTAGTGGTGAAATAAAGCAGGCATCTAGCCTATTTGATTGTGATGTTGAACTTGAAGAGTATTTGATCAAGAGCTATTACAAGACAGCCTCCTTGATTGCTGCTAGCACCAAAGGAGCTGCTATTTTTAGCGGGGTGGACAGTAGTGTTTCCATGCAGATGTATGACTATGGAAAGAATCTTGGTCTCTCCTTCCAAGTTGTGGATGACATACTAGATTTTACACAGTCAGCAGAGCAGCTGGGGAAGCCAGCTGGGAGTGACCTGGCTAAGGGGAACCTGACTGCTCCAGTAATATTTGCTCTAGAGCAATCACCAAAACTAAGAGAAATAATCGAGTCTGAATTCTGTGAGAGTGGTTCCATTGATGAAGCTATCGAGCTGGTTAAGAGCTCTGGGGGCATTGAAAGGGCGCAGGAATTGGCGAAAGAGAAAGCTGATCTTGCAATTCAGAATCTCAGATGCCTTCCTCAGGGCTCCTATCAATCAGCTCTCGAGGAGATGGTGCTGTACAATCTCGAACGGATTCATTAGTATGATACTTCTTGTTGTACAAGCTATTCGTTGGTCATCGGAAACAATAAATAATGTACAACAGCAGCGGAGCCATGTAGCGAAAATACTATGAAACAAGCCTGTACCGGGTGCCGGAATTCATACTAGTCTTGCAGAAGAGAAGTCCCTGAAGACTCATCATTCTATATTCTTTAAGCTACTGGGCTAAGATTTCAGCTAATAATACTGCGTATTCAGCTACAGGTTGATCACAGTTGTCCCCAGAAAAATCACTTTCTACTATTGTGGTAGAATAAAGGAATTTTTAGGCCGTCTTGCTCAACTGTATCATAATCTTTTTTGTTTCTTTGTTTAGTATTTTTTTTTTACTTTTTTTTTAAATTACACTTTAGGCAATCCAATTCATAAATTTAAATAAAAAAACAAATCCATCCTTATATATAACATTACGCTGCTCTCTCGAGTAAAAATCTCAATTTTTAACGCTCAAATCTTAATAATCCAAATCTTATAAACTAATATTCAAATATTGTTTTTAAATGGTTTTTTTTAATATATTAAAATATATATATTTTTAATTTTTTTAATACTAGAATATTAAAACCATCCATAAATACTAAAAGATTTAATTTTAAATAAAAAAATCTAATTTTTTAAAGACGGGGGTTTATGCTGAAAAAAACAATTAAGTCTATTTCTCACTCACCCTCTGTTTTTGATCATTTTGTGAGTAAGCAAGTGATGCAACCTCAGAAATCTGGTTCTCATGGTTCAGCTCATAAATAGCTTCAACTCTCTCCTCTTCATTTTACCCTCACGATAGAGTGAGATGGGAGGAAAGCCGTACTAGCGCATCTTCTCTCTCCAAGGCAGGGTCTCCAAAAATGTAGCTTCAAATGGTTTTGATTATAAATCTAACCATCGAGTTGACAAGGGATGCGATTCAAATATTGTGTCTTTGGCTGCATCTTCTTGAAGGTGGCTTGATGAAAATCAAATCGGAAGAAAGAATTCAGTAATTGATGACTGTGATGCAAAGTAGTCTATACATGTTCTTGGATGCAAAGATTCAGTTTTGCAGATCCAAGGTAATTTTTATACCATGTGAGAATATACAAGTCATCTGTGGATATTTCGTAATATCATGTTCTTTGTTTAGAAATCCACAAGCAACTCAATTGATTCTCACAATTTGCAATGAAAACAATATTATAATCGACAAATTGTCGGGGTTGATCGGGCAGACAGTATGGGTGGTGGCTGCTGTTGTGGTTGAAGGAGAGGAGCTGTTGCAACGGTAGTGGAGGGGCTAGTTCGCTACTTCAGAAAAAAACTATTTTAAGTTTTTTTTTTTAATAATTTCTATTTTTTAATATAGATAAATAAAAAAAATTGTTATGATTGTCGTGATGTATTTGAGAGAATAATAAATATTATATTTTAAAATATTTTTTTGATATTAACTTTTTTCTTCTTCTTTGTTTGTTTTATAAGAAATAAAAAACCACAACGAAACTAAACGACACCGAAAATAATGAAATATTTTGGATCAAGTTGTAAAGCGGAATTAAAGTATATTAAAAAAAGGAATAATGCTTTTTACTATGGGTAATACAGTCATTTCACCTATTTCATGCCAGACACTTTCCTCCTCTCTACAGGTCCACTCCGCCGCCGCCGGTTCACCCTTTCTTTCTCCCCAATTAACACCAGCACCGCACAGCACCCATATACATATAAAGAAAAAGAAGACGCGATAGAATAGGTCACTCACTCAGTCTCCCCAAAGAAACTAATTAATAATTGAAATCCATGAATGCATGGAAAAGCATAGCCAAAGAAGCATTCACCCAAACTTGTCTAGTCGCCAAGTTCCTTGGCTTCCTTCACCTCACCAACAACTACCTCATCTCTCCCACTCTCGTCCGTACCGTTACTTCTTCTTGCTTGTAAACTCACTTTTGGGATTCTTCATCTGACTCATCATCGTCCTCTGCTTTCAGGTTTACGGCCCTAGCATGCTCCCAACGCTAAATCTAACGGGCGACGTCTTATTAGTGGAGCACGTGTCTCACCGCTTCCAAAAGGTGGGTCCAGGAGATGTGGTACTGGTTCGGTCACCTTTAGATCCTACAAAGATGGTCACTAAACGCATTGTTGGCATGGAGGGTGATCAAATCAATTTCTTGCCCGATCCCTCCATTACTGACATCTGTCGCACCATCATGGTATGGATATGATAACATTAATTTCTTTTTTCTTCTTAATCTCATCTCATTGTTGTGGTTGAAGCGTGCGTGAATCTGGTTAATGAGTTGTTTGGTATTTGGGGTAATTGGAATTGGTAGGTACCAAAGGGGCACATTTGGATTCAGGGCGATAACATGTATGCTTCCTGTGATTCACGGCATTATGGGCCTGTTCCATATGGTCTTGTTCAAGGCAAGCTCTTTTTCAGGGTAACTTTTTGTTCCTTTACTCCTTTGTTCGTTTTTTTTATTGTGTATGTATGATTCAGATCAGACGAGAGTTGATTCTTGAAACAACCATCAGCGTATGAAATGATATTTCTTGCTTGAGGTTTTACTTTTATAGGGTTAAAGTTTAGGTTTCATTTCTCGGTTTACATGCATTGCATGCATGTGATTCAGTATTTTTAGGCCTTATTTCTAGGTTTATCGATTGCTTGGTCTAACTGCTTCAGACTTCCTTCTCAGGATCGTACTTGTTGGGACCGGACCGTAATCAGACTTAAATTAAGACATCTGTCTTGTAGATGTGGATTTCAATTTTAAAGAATGGGATATGAGTCTTTCAGGGGTCTAGGAGGATACTCCAATGGCTGTCTGACTTAGTACTATTTCTGATATTAACTTTCTTTCTTTTTAAGCTTTCTTCAACACTACGTGACGGAGATACTGGTTATTTACTATTGCGAGTTATAAACCTTTTTTTTCTAACCTGAGATCCCATTGGCATGGGGGCTTCACAATGAGAATCTCTTTCTTGTTCTCTCAAAGGGTTCTTGAAAAAAATGAATTTGCATTCAAGAGCCGTTTCCGAGTGTATGTTACCAAACCTTGTGAAGTTCTATATTCTTAAGTAAGAGTTACGACTCTGTTCCCTGAGCGTCACTTGAAGTTGCAAATAGTGTAGTTGTATGGTTGTAGCTCTTGGATTCAAATCTTGAATGAAATGATTTCCTTGCAATATCAGGTGTGTGTGCATAATGTGGGTCCTGATCATTTGATGACAAAAGATTTTTTTCAAGTTAGGTTTCAAGTGATCATTAATGGTTTGAGTGATAGTTAATACACAGTTTCTTTCTTTTTCTTTGTGATTTTCTTTGGCTAGTTGAGTATTGGTAGTGTTAGTGAATCATTTTGTAATATCTCCGTTTGTCATTAGGTATGGCCACCTTCTAGCTTTGGATCTTTCGGTCAGTGACCAAAATGAAGAATATAAGTTGGAGGTATGTTTATTTCCACAGTTCCACTGGACTATATTTAAATTCTGTGCTTAATATCCATTTGTTATGCTGATAAATCAATGGAAAACTTGTTAATATGCTCATGTAAGAATCATCATAGCCTTGGGAGCACTGAATATGATTATTGCCAATTTATCTTATGATATTTCGTTGTCTTCAGATCTAAAGTTTTTTCCACTTTTTTTTTCCCTGGTTGGTGATGGTTTATAGCTGGTTCTGCACAACAAGGTCATGCTCTGAATTTCTAAAGGACATCGATCATGACTAGTGAAGTAATCAGCATCTCTCTTTCTTTGCCATGTCATCTCAAATTGGAGCATTTTGTGCTCTTGTAACGAAGCATTTAAATAACATATGTCCTCTTGAGCTTCTTCAATCATGTCACCAAGTTTGTGAGATGCTAATTTACATGTCACGAATGGAATGTGGACTACCTGGAATATAGAAGACTGGAAACCATAGTTGCTGATTATGTCCATGTGTGGCAGCATTGCAGTGAGTATTCATTGCTAGCAACCCCACGAATCATGCAATATGTTGGAATGCATTTTCCTTGGCACACATGGTTCTGAGGTTCAGGAGGGGTGTTGGTAGTGATCCCAGAGTTTGTGCTATTCTTTCAGAAAAAGAATCTCATGGTTGCAGGTTTAAATGGCTTCAATGCCATTTTGTAATCAAAACTACGAATTCTTAAAGGGACCAAGCACCGAGTTACTTCATCTTGATATACACTGTCTGTTTTTTGAAGTAGCATTGCTTTATGAATTCTCATTCAGCAGCCAAATTTTTCTGATGGTTACCCTCCCTTTTGTTGAGTTGATGAAACGCCTGTGTATATAAAACACCAATGCTCTTTATGTTTTGATTTTCAGGAATTCCGTGAAGCAGAGGATCCCAATTTTGCATAACTTGTACATGACAAATCTTTAGCTATTAAACATCATGACAGTTTTCCAGCTGTCATTTCGCCGGAGATGCAGTGGCCAGAAGCAACAAATGGATCAAACTCCAGGCATCCTCTTATGTACATTTTTTTTGCGAGAGACGAAGTTGGCCTGCTTGTGGATTGTTACAGTTAGTAGTTGATTAATTATCGCCCATACACTGTTTTTCAATTTGAAACTGCAACATACAGTTGACCTGCCTGTGAATTTATATTTACTTAGAAAAAAACTTGGGAACAAGTCTTTGGAAGCACTATTTCTTTATTCACGAAGCCACTCTCCTTACAATGAACGAAATAAGCTTAAAGAACTGGGATGAGATTGTGTACCTGCCTTGCTAAAAGAAGCTAGCCTTAGAGCAGGTTTGACAGTATGGTTAGGGTGTTTTTTAAATAATTTTTCATGTTAAAATATATGTTAATAATGTTTTTTTATTTTTTAAAAATTATTTTTGATATTAATATATTAAAATGATAAAAAACATACAAATCATATTAAATTTTAACAAAAAAAATATATAAATATTTTAAAAACACAGCTGTAGCTACATTCCTAAACATTCCCTTACAAGAGCCCAGAATAAAAATTACTGTTGTTAACTTATATTTAGGAGAAAAGTTTCTAACTTTCCACCTAGATTTTGTAAGATTTACTTTATTTTATATTTTTATAAAAAGAATAATTTAAACAGGTAGCATTCCCAAAGAAAAATAAAAAAATAATATTATTTTAATTTTTTTAAATTAAAAATTCAATTTATTTTTATAAACTTAGATCTAGACTCTGAGCTTAGGGTTAAAAATGTAAAAAATCTAGATATATTATTAAAGATGTAAAAAATTTAGATATATTAGTGTTTAAAAGTAATAATAATTTTTTTTTAAAATATTGTTTAGTTTAATATTAACATTTTAATCGACTCAAAAACATAAAAATTATTTATAAATAATTTTTTTTTAAAAAAATAAATTGAACTACCTAACCAACATATTTTTAGACGGTATAATACCAATAACAAATTAAAATAAAATCCAGGAGGTCAATGAGGCAGGATATTAAATGATTAAATTAATGAATGTTTTAAGGGACTAATGGCAAGATGGACAATTCGTCCCGAGCCGAACTAGCTATAAAAGGAGAAGCAGTAGGGTTTTGGATCTCACTGCCTTTGAGAGAACAGAGCGTGAATATCCTTCGTGCCGCTCTTGTTCCGTTGCGGGCATACAGCAATTCCCATGATTCCTTCCATTGATCTTTGCAAGCAGATTGATTCTCTCTCTTGCAGTTGCATGAAAGGTGTTATACATCTCCATCATTATTTTCTTGTTGTTTTAGAAACTTTTGCTTTTCAAAATATGGCCGATCCAATGGGCTCTCGCTTAAAAAATGGCAGAAATGCGCGAGAGCTCAATTTCACCCGGCCTAGAGTTGAATAATGGGGCAGCCTCAAGGTTTTTACATGTTTTCTCACTCGTGTTTTAATTCAGGAAATTGCCCTAAATATTTCTTTCATTATTTCCTCTTTTTTCAAATCCAAACATTTATTGACCATGGCTACTCTTATAGATCTGAGCCCCCCTTTTTTTATTTTCTGGATTTGTTCAGCTCTTCAGTATATTAATGGATTCTCGCCCTCGTATAATCATGTTGGTATCTTTTTATCTTACCTCTCATTTAATTTCTTAGTTTCTTTTAACTAATTGTGGTGTTATTTCGTCTCCACTTACAGAATTTTTGCTAGAGCTGTTTTGACTTCAGTCATGTCAAAGTTTTGCAGCACGTCTTTAACTTTCCTCTGCAGACAGTTGCTAATCTTGAGGATTAGACTCAGTAAAATGAGTAGATGCGGAGTAGGATTGCTTCCAATCTGGTTACCTGAAAACTCGATGTCCGAGTCAAGGATCATCAATGGCAAACCCCAAAAATGACGGGAGCTAAGTTTTCCACTGCTGTTGAAGAAACCAACTAAACATCGACTTCCCTAAAATCAGGTGAAAAAGAAGAAACATGGATAAATTGGGCAAATAAATGATGAAAATGACTTTAAATCAAAAGGTTACTTTTTGATGAAATAACATTTTTTTTAATGGGTTTTTTTAAAAAAAAATTATGATAAAATTTTAATTATATCACATTTCAACATTTCAAAATCATGATAACAATGAATTAGTTTATTATAAGGATAATCTAGACAACTTTCAAAATTGCTAAAACCAGGGATCAAAACTGTTAGCTATACAAAATTTGTTAAAATCAGAGTTTTAGGACACATTTTTAAAATTTAAAGGTTTAATAGTCAGTTTGGTGATTTTAAAAATTCAATAATGGTTAGAGTAGTGATTTTATAGTTGCTTTTAAAAAATTAATCTTTAAAAATTTACATGCGATTAAATAATTATATAAAAATATTATGGTTTTTTTAAGTTGATATTTTGTTGGTGTGACTAAATCTTCTTTAAAACTTAAATCTATTTTATTGGTCTATAAATAAATAGATATGATAAATTATTTTTATAATTTATCTAAGATATATCTTTATTTAGATATAATAGATCATGTTGTGATTACTTTTTAAAATTTTAATTGAAGTTTGTTTTTTTTAGTTTATTTATATTTTTATTTATAAAATATATTTAAAAAAAAATCAAAAAATTATGGTTTTTATATAAAAAGATTGATGGGTTATACAATTATATTCAACCGTTCGATGATAATTGTGCTTTAAAAGGACAACATATTTAAATGTTGATATTCAAAAACGCGATCATTATGACAATTATCATAATAATATTTAATAAATATTATATTTTAAAAAATAATAAGATAAAAAGATACTATTTCACTACATCTTTTTAAATTGTATTATCCTATGAAAGTTTCAATTTACTATGCAATTAAAACAAGAATTCCAAGAAACAGTTCAACAGCTACTAAAATGGTTGTAATGTCTCTTTGGACATTGTTGGCTTGCAATGGAATTACACTTTGTGCCCAAAAGGCTACCATTGGCAAATGTACAGAAAAGCATGTTTCATGGTTGAAAGTTGAAACAAAATCCAAGACCAATTAACTGGTCTTGCTAGGAAAATCTCAAATTGAGTAAGGAAAGATGAAGCATCTGGTTCCCTTGCAAGTCCACTATCTGTTGCATGTCAGATCAGAGGAAAGCTAGCTCAGATGTCATCTCCAAAATGAAGAAGATAAGACATCATCCTCCACTTGGAACATGAACTGAAGTCACCAAAGAAATTAATGCTTGTATACATTCTGTTCAGTGCTCTCCAGAAAAGTTTCATGTCAATTGTAGTATGGTACTGATATTCAGCCTTGAGTGGAAATCCAGAGAAGCGAGCTCGATGTTCTAGTTTGGCATCCGTTGAAAGACTGCAGTTTATCCGCGTTCAAAACTATAAACCACCAAGTTCAGTTTCTTGATTATACCTTCAACTCTTAAAGACATGGATCCTTCATGTTCCCAGAGATCTTTGAGAATCATGCATAGCTGTTGTTGGAATGCTGCAGATCGTTCTCTTTCGCGCTGAAGCTCATCATATATGCCCTGGATCTTCTTATCCTTTTCCTTCTGCAAACATGGTTGAACATATCGAAGTTAGGCGAGTGAAGAGAAGGAAAATCTTGGAAGAATCCAGTACTGGAATCTCATCATAAATACAATTTCACAATCAAAGATATTTCCTGTATGGCATGCTACAATGTCACATTGTTCAATCTTGGAGCCTTCAAGATGAGGAACTGTGCTATATGTATCGTTTCAGTAGGTTTAACGCACCTGTAACATATCTTTAAGTTTCGTCCATAGGGTAAGCATCCTCCCCACCATTTGCGAAGCAGACAAGTACCACTCTAGCTTAAATGCAAGTTTAAAGCTTTGCAATCTTTTTATAGGCAGACAATAATTACTAACTCACTCGAAGAACTTGTATACATGGAGTTATCCCCAATTTAATTACAAATGCAAATAACACTGTTTTTGTATTTTTCAAATTTTTTTATAATCAAAACTATATATTTATTGGATTACAAGCCTACCGATTATCACCACCGACAAGATATAGCTTATAAGCAACCATCTAATAAATGATATAGTGGTAAAAGTTTGGGATCAAGAAATATGTATCTTTTATGATTTCAAATTCTATGTGGTTGCTAATATAAAAATCACTAAAAACTTACATGGTTGTTAACTTCAGAACCCGTGGGATTAGTCGAAATACATGCAAGCTAGCTCGAACACCTATATTAATAAAAAGAGAAAAAGAAAAAGAAAGATATAACTTATAAGCTATTTGCCTACAAATTATCAGCTCTTGAGATTACAAGCCTACAAGATTACAAGTATACTGACAAACAAATTATGAAGATCTTGCACACTTGAATTAATTGCAGAGCAATTGTTGTTGATTTGTTTATTTATTGTTGTTGTTGTTTTTTATTTTTTACTGCCTTTAATCCTTCTTTAAACTTTTGGCCTATTAAAATAATTTTCCATCAAACCTCGCCGCATAAAAATTTTATATTTCTCATCAAACTTGAAAGCTGGCCCAAAAATACACTGTATTGACATAGCCATTACGACAGCAGCAATGCTCTTAATTATACCAGACAGACATGGGAAACCTAAAGTAGCTTACTACCTATTACAATAAGAGGTACGTAGCTTACTAATTTTATTGTGGTTATATACGTTGGCATAACAATTATTACACTAGAGATAAACCACTATATATTTCGAGGATCAATTTGTATGACTTCAAAGATTGAAGGGGTCAAATTACACAGACCAAGACTTTATTACACTTGTTTGTATGATCTCGAAGATTGAAGGGATCAAATTGCACAGACCAAGACTATATATGTCGAGGATCAATTTGTATGACCTCAAAGATTGAAGGGATCAAATTGTATAGACCAAGACTTTATTACACTTGAAATAAACCATTATATATGTCGAAGATCAATTTGTATGATCTCGAAAATTGAAGGGATCAAATTGCACAGACCAAGACTATATATGTCGAGGATTAATTTGTATGATCTCAAAGATCAAATTACACAGACCAAAACTTTATTACACTTGAAATAAACCACTATGTCGTTGGCATAAATTAGAAGATTTTTTCTTTATTACATTGTAAACTCTTGTTACGTAATTGTTTTTTTTTTTTTGGCTATAGATTAATTTTTTCTCAATTTTTATATCATTTTAATATATTAATATAAAAAATAATCACTCTATCAAAGGCCAGGAGCCTGCGGGTTTACAAGCTTCTATCTTGATATTCTATCTAGCTAATTAATCAAGACTATTAGTCAAGGAAAATACTATTCTTGCTTAATTAGGATTTTGTTTTACTTGGTCAAAGCTCAGGTTTCTCTATAAAAAAAGAAAAAAGAAAACCCTAGCTTGTAACAGACCATCTTCACATATCAATAAACATGCCTTTCCATCATACAGTAAAACAAAAAAGATAATGTTTATTTAGGAATTAAAACATGCCTTATCATTGTAAATAAACTTAGAATGGATCAACGTAACTCGACAGAGACTCATTGAATGTGAGTGGTGAGTCCATTTTAAACATAATCAAAATAAAATAAGTCAAAACCCAATTTAAAATTCACCAAACTCTTGAATTCAACACAAGTGGGAATTGAATTTTATTGCCGGTCAAGATCCCAAATCATAATCTTGGATTTTAATAGTCTTTTACCACAAACTATATTTATACTAATTTAGGCAAACTCTCTTCGTGTAAGTACAAGAATCACCCTCCATTTCCCTCGACTTTGATGACTAATAGTTCAGGTTCCGCTTCATTTCCATCATTTTTAAAAACCCACTTATCTTTCGAGATCTGAAAGATTTTAAATTAAAAATAAAGTTACGCTGAGCATACGTGGGAGGGGTCTATTCCAGTGAGTTATATCAAGACATTCAAGAAAATCATCATAACGTAAATTTCCAGCAATGTAATATACATTTGCGAGCTCTGCAACAGAGAAATCTATTTTGTAATCTTTACTGGCACAGGAAAAAACCGGACGCAAAGAAACTGTCCCAGGATGCGCAAGGGAAGGAAGAGGCACTCGAGGCATTATCTTCGTCAGTTATTCATCTAAATACCTAGCATAATAACAAGAAATTTCTTCGTGCTCTAGCTGCATTTCTATACCAAAGACCTGAACAGATGAACTAACTGCAACTCTACCATAATCCAGTGACTCTTCATTCTTTTATAATGCAACGATTCATTTCTATAACAAAAACTGCATCAAACAATTACGGAAATCTTCTTGTAAATAACTGGCAGTTTCCAAAGTTTACGGCACTCATAATAAACAACATATTTCACAAGCAACCATGATTCTGTTCACAGTTTCAGTCTTTCACCTTTAAAATATAATCTTCAGGAATAGAAACATGTTTATACATCCAGTTTGCAACCTATAAAACTCTTGCCCAGTAGATTACCACTCATCAGCTCCCTTTGTTGCACCAAGAATAATTGCAATTGTTGCAAGAATAGCCTGCACATAGAATTCTTATAGTTTTAGCCGAGAACAGGCAAAAAGACTTCATATTTGATTGTTGCCCAGGAAACAATTAACAACGCACACCAACAGTGGCAAATTACATGAGAACAAGACAATCTTATCCACAGAGAGATATAGTAGTTGCAACTACGCATGAAGTATCCAGATGAACAAAATAATATAACAGTTTGACGGCCAGAATTTTATCAAGAGTAAGAGAAGTCATGGCTATATATATAGAAACAAACAGGGAACCTCATCCTCCATCATTCATATAGAAGGAAAATGATTCTAAGTTCCAAAGTAGATAAAATATCATTCAGGAAAAAAGTATTTAATGACTAGCCAAGCCAAGAGGGATCCGATGGAGGTTTATTGAACTGTTGGCATTCCCATGAGAAAACATGCTAGCATCAATTCTGAGTAATAACATTTTAAATAAAAAACATTATGCACCATGAATTAGAGCTTCCCCTAACAAATGTTGGCTTGATATACAGGTCCTTGCAAAGAATAAGGTCCATTTAAAATTACTCCTGGCTCTTTCATTGTCAAAAGAGCTACTGTTAAGAGAAAGTGACGGACAAATGACTGATAACATGCATAATAAAATTTTAATACGCTAAAATAATGTAGATGGAATACTTTATTCAGTAAAATAAAGGTGTAAAGGCAATCTTACTAAAAAATGAAGGGTGGATGGTTTTTTCTTTCTTTAGTGGTTTCAAAGGGTAAAAACAAGCATCAATCGGGATTCCCCTAAAGGGTGTCCCATGTTTGTTTACCTTTACACAGAAACTGTGCAATAGACACCTTGTTTCAATGTGGCACTCATGCTCAACAAGATGTTTCCTTAGCTAATTCAAAAGTTTTCTACAGAAACAGCACAGCATAATAGTCCACAAAATAAAAATAAATGATAGAAGAAGTTACTTACAGCAATGGTGCAAGCAACATATCCAGGTTTCTCTCGGGGATCTATCCTCATACAAGCTATGATAAATAACCCAATATACCAGGGGATGGCACCCAGAAAGAAACCGATGATAAACCTTCAGAAAAAGCATACAGCTCCTCACAATCAGTATATAAATAAATAAACTATCAGAATTATAATTTACAAGTGGAAATCTGAACCACAAAATGATAAATATGACACCATTTGATAATCAACATGAAAAGCCTAACTTGTAAGTCCAGCCATTTCAAGTAGAAAATCAGAGTCAATTGCTTTTATTTGAAATTTAAAGTCTTCTAAAGGTCATTCACGTTCTGGGATGAATATTTAAGCTTGTAACCATCTTCTATAACCCACAATCACGATACAAGCTTATAAGAAATACTCAAAAAAAAAAGAAGTAATAATAACATCAGAAGTTAAAAGAAACAAACAAATTAGAATATGTTCAAATGGATTGACTTATCAATTTAAACTGTGGTAACATAAAATGTGGCACTAAGGCATAAATAAAACTTCAAATCTCCAATTTAAGAATCTAACAGCATTAATTGCAAAATTATTCAGACACAAAAAATGAACTGAGATAGAGTCAGTAGCATGTAAACATGATGTGATTACGAAATTTGGCACTCGACTTTGGGTTCGGCAAGCTAACCCAATTTTAATTCATTAACCAATCAAATCTTCAGTGAAACAGTTATTTTAATCCAATTCCAGTTACATCACAGTCAAACCTATACTTTCTGTGGCAGCTATGTAAAATCGAGTTTGCACATTGGAAACCTAAAAATGTAAAGCCAATGTGGGAAGATAAATATGAATAATTCCAAAAGCCGAAGCAAACAAACTCATTTAAAAACCAAGAAAACAGAAAGGAGCAAATGTCATATTGATAGCAAACTTACAAGAACCAGCCAACACCACAACCGCAACAAGGTAGGCGACGTTGTCTCACAGGTCTTCCTTCAGCAACAGCATAACCTGAACAAGCATCACAAACAACCATAAAGCAACAAACTTTAATCTAAGAATAGAGAAAATTAAATAAACATGAATATCTTACTTTAGAATCAAATAAGGTCCTGGTCTTGCTTTACCAAAATCTAAGCGCATAACTAAGTCAATCCTTGTAAACCCATTTCACAAGGATTCTTTGATGGATATAAAATAAGCTCTAAATGCCTAAATCTTTATGGTTACCACATAGATCAATAAATCCTCTTTCCAAAAGGAACAGGCCTTCATAGTGACTTCTGGTAAATTAGCCAAGAAACGGCATAAATTGAACATAACACTTGATGGTCAATTAACATACAACATATATATCGAACATTGATTGTTGTTGTACCTGGGACGGTTTGGTAGCCCTGAGCATAAGGTTCGGCGGTGATACCAGGAGGAGGGACAGGCTGAGGAAAGCCGATGACATGGCTTTGAGAAGGCGGTGGATAATTGGCAACTCCTTGAAAGGTACCATATTGGGGCTGGGGTGGTGGCGGTGGCGGTGGCGGTGGTTGGTCTTCATGGTGGCGGTGGTCTACAACAACTCCCCTGTTTTTCTCTTGGTCGCTCATTGTCATTCAATTTGGATTTTAGAAAGAGGAGTGAATCAGAATCGAAATCAATGATTGTGGAAAGGTTCGTTTGTTGATGAATAATTAGAAGAAGAAAAATACTATAATTGGCGTTGACTTAATTTCCGCTGGGTGAACAAATTACTCCCAACATTTTCTTTGTTACCTCTCATTTACTTAAACCCTAAGCTTTTTTTTTTATTATTTGTTTTTAATAATGATAAGACCATGTCACCTCTTTAATCCATTCATTCATTAGTGATGATAATTACAATTTTCTATCCGTAAATGCTTCCATCCACGTAATCAAAATAAAGGTGGTCACGGTTTCGCCGCCTAGCAGTCCTGATGAGAAATTTTCTGTCTCTACACTATAGATTTTAATATTTGTGCTTACCTGTTATTCTCCTGATTTTTTATATATTTACTAGGCTTGCAAGGTATTTAATAAATTTAAAAATTAATTATACTATGTGTAAACTAGCATAAATATTCTAGATTATAAAAAAAATAAATAAAGATGGTCAGGTAAGAGTTTAAAATTAATATATTTATTTTTTTTGTGATTTAAGATTTAAACTCTATTATTATTAATATGTTCACTGAAAATTTATTTGATCGTTAATTTCAAGATTCATGAGGATTAGTTGAGGTTTACGTAACTGGTCCTATCATCCCCACGTGAATTAAAAAAAAACTTAATTTTGTTCTAAAAGATAATTTATAGTTCAGACTGTAAATCTATCTCTAAATACATATCCATGAAAATTAAAAATATATATCCTTCCTCTGAATGTTTATAATATCAACAAAAAATTTAATTTAACCCAATATATCAAACTTACTCATTTCTAAAATTAAATTAAATTAAATTAAATTAAATAAATAAGGGTTAAATTTATAATTTATAATTTATAAAATATACTCAATTATAAAAATAAAATAAAATAAATTAGAATTAAATTTATAATTTATAAAATATTAAAAATTAAATTAGACAAAATTATAAATTTCAACCCAACCCAACTATAGTAATAAAAAAAAAGCTTTGTTGTGGTGCGCTCTTATGAATTAGAGATACGGCAAATCTTTCAAGTACCACTAATCTCTATTCATTAAATATAATCTTTTAACTTTTTCACAAACCTATATAATATACAATATATCTAAATTATGTTCCTTTTTCATTCTATGAATTCACCGACACGAACATGAGCACAGAAATAAAATAATTATTATAAGTGAACTCACTAAAAATTTCTTGAAATTTAACTCACTATTTTGTTTAACATACTTATATATAATATTAAATATTTTTTTAAATGATTGTATTTAAGAAATCACCGACACGGTTCATAAAGTAAAGTTAAAAAAAAAAAAACTTTCTGCATCAAAAAATGAAAAAGAGTAAATTCTTCTTAGTTTAAGGAGGTTTACTTCCTCAACTTATTATATCTAAAAAGCCAACACCTCATAGAATTATTAAATTTCTTAGGAATACATGATCACAACTTGAAATGCTCAAGAAACATTTTCTGTTCATCATTCACCTTTTGTTCTTCGTTTATTCAATTGTTCAGTCATTTATTACATTTCTTCTTACATCAAGGGCCATTTTATCATCATCATGTCACAGGTTAAGGAAAGTCCATCAGGCTTAAGAAGTCGTATCTTGCAAGCCACAAACCATGTTTGCAGGGACTGCAATGCCCATCATCTTCGGATATGCCAGGTTCAGATCTGCAGTTTCATTATTATAGAAGTTAGTGTTCTAAAAAGTCGAGTTATGATTTGAGCCTACTGTAAAGAACTCCACTACTTACTTTCCATGATGCCTTTGAATGTTTCCTGCAAAAGAAAATGGAATGGAGCACATTAATTACTATTGCAATGGAATGAATACTGGAATTCTAAGAGAAAAGGAACCTTATGTGGGAATACATGATCACAACCGGAATGCAAAATTGACTTGCCTAGTTTAGGACATTATGTTCCAAGTCAATTTTAGAATATCGATCAACACATTTATTCTCATCTGTCTTTTTTGCATGAAAATGGACCTCTACCTGTATGGAGCATCGACATGAGAGGTCTGGGCTCATGTAACAAGTAAAAGGAAAGCCAGGCGAGTCATGGTTGGTGGTAGGATCCAATCCATGACCAAGCTTCGGGTCATTGGGATGATTAGAGAGATTTGGCATGGAGGGTTCACAGCAGGGTCTATCAAGGATGGTCCATTCATACCTGACCTTCTTTATAGCAAGTAGGAGAGCATAACCACGTGTCTCTCTAGAAACAAGGCACCATTATGATCCTGGGTTACTAAGCAATTGGTGTCGCCAATAGGATGAAGAGCATATTTCAGAAAAGTGGCTGGGTAACCCAATCTTTCCTTTTCCCTGTTCCTTAAAGAAAGACCTTGTTTATCCTTGTTAATTTTAAGAACAACACATAGCTTTTACTGAACAAATTATTATCCATTCAATTCTGCTGCAAGCATAAATGCTACTGTGAAATCCCTAAATTCATTTCTATAATTATGATTTCACTACACTTTCAGCCATTTATACAGTGAACATGTTTCTGCATAGATATAGCACCACAGAATTACCTGATTCTTTGTTAGGCGAGGATTATAGAGCATTTCTTCTTCAACTGTGCTTACCTGCAACCAATAGACTTCAGCTGAAGCAACCACCTAACATTGAGGTGCTAAATATTTGCTTTCCTAGTAGAAGATCAGGTATTAAATGTATCATTACCGAAAACCCTTTGTAGTCATGAGCTGGATAGATCAATGTGTCCTTGGGCAATGTAAAAATCTGCTCACAAAATAAAAAACATAATTCCATCTATTTCTTTTCCTCTAGATAAGAATAATAAATCTCAAAGACTTGCCTGCGAATGCACTGACTTGTAAAGCTGCATTGAACTACCACCCTGTGACAGAATTTCCGGTATTAAACCTTGATGCATAAATATTCTTCCTCAAGAATATAAATGCCATAGCATCACTACATGCAAATTTGACACTGTAAGAGGAAAAGGAAATTCAGTATGGTCATTCCTATCACTACAGAATTTCAGTTTCCATAAACTGTCCAAATGTGAAATCAGAATTTGCACTTTGAGAACAGTTTAGTCAAACTCAAAATGAGAAATAAAAGGTGAATGAAATCCTTATTTTATACATTTTTCAGTGTCTTGATAATTTAACATTACAAAAGGAACTGATTACTTCTTTCCACTCTACAGATCAGTTTCAAGACACAATACCTGAAAATCTGTTCTCCCACATCCACGTATCAATAGAGCATCACCAGTGAATGCCATCCGAGGTTGAGGCTGATCAGGTCCATCTCCTGTGACATAGGTAACACAACCCGATGTATGGCCAGGTGTGGCACGAACCTGAAATTATAGATAGATCATAATTCAGGATGCTAAATATGTTGTATCCTTATAATATTGTCATACAGAATAGGTTTACTATGCAGTCAAGTGTCAACAATAACAAAGTCTAAACAAAATCATATTTACTGCATTAGTACTGGTCCTGAAAAAAAATCAACTCATTATGCATAAGAAAATGTCAGGAATATAGGCTTCAAAATTATAATGAAAAACATCCCCAACCCAGTTGAGCATTGGAAAAAGAAAGAAACATCGAGGGTGGGTGTAAAACATTACTGTGCCCTTCAGCCTAAAAATTCAGTTTCTATTATAGAAGCTTAAAACATCAAAGAACTTGCAACAAAGACCAGCTGTGACAATGTTTTGATACCACGATACACATTCCATGCTTGCTTGTGGTGCATAAGAACATGCCATATAAGCTTGTCAAGCATCCTTAAAAACAAAGACACAACTTCCAAAAGTATATCAAAGATATAGGCATAGTTAGACCGTTAATTTACAATTTTGTCTGAAACTTTAAGTTCAACCTAAACATGGAATGGTAAGTTACATAAGCCAAATCTTTAGAAGTTTTCTTTAAAAATTGGATCAATGCACAGTTATGAAATCCATCAAGAAGTTGTTATTTCTATATTCAATTAGTTTAAAATTTTCTGATATGAAACCCTAACCATGTGCTGGGACTAAAGTAATTCTATTCCTCACACAGAAGTCCAATCTTTACTTAGTACCTTTGATTTAATCACTTTCATCACGTAATACAACTTTTTGCCTCAAATTATTTTTAGGCACAGAGACTCTGGTAATCAGTGAAGTTAGAAATTTAGAAATTGTTCTTGATAAAAACGAAATCATAGATTTCCTTGTGAAACCTTAGATATCCTAGTCTATAATCAACCATATATATCATTGCTTTGTTAAAGGAATAGCTCACCATCAGCACAGCACACTCATAGATCCTAACAAAAAGCAAATTCAATGAGACAAGCATCATCATGCCTACCTCAAGGAAAAGATCCCCAAAAGATACTTTATCACCAGGTTCAACAAGAACATCAGCTTTGGATCCACTTGCTTTTGAAATAATAGATTTCACACCTGGAGATTTAGTCTGCAAGAAAGAGTAGCATTACAAAGAGAAATACTACTATTACAAGGCAATAGCAAAGATATAGTAAACAATTGATGACAAAATTGATCTGTGGCAAACCTTAATGAGGCCTGTTCCAGTGATATGATCAGCATGAACATGGGTGTTCAGGGCATAGATTAGCTTCAATCCCAGTTCTTTAACAAGAGACAGGTCTCTATCAACAGTCTTGTCTACAGGGTCAATCAACTGCAAGATAAACCAATACAATTCCACATCATATCTAAAAGTCCACCCAGTAAATTTGAATCAAAACTAGGACCTACCCTTAATTTTTTTCAATCATATGTTCCCTTCTGAATGCAATAATACCATTCAAATTTGAGATTTGACCATGTACATCAACAGAAAAGAAAGTCACGACTTCATTTTTCTTTTGAAATAAGAATTTGCATATGGCATGATCTTATACTCACTGATCAAACACGAAACCTACATAGGCCTGACATGAGTTCCGCTAATTGAAGCAGTCAAGGAAATGGATCTACCAATTCAAAAAAAAAAAAACTGACTTTCTTTAAAACCCCATTAACGTTTGAAGATTCTAACAAAAACGAATCAATTCCATTCAAGAAATCATGACCATAAAAGTTATTCACACGCTACAAAACAAAAGGAAAGGCAATATCAAAGTTAAAGAACTCACAAGAGCGGGTTTGTCAGGATGAGAAACATCAGCCAGAAGGTAAGTGTAGGTGGAAGACTCCTTTTCAAAGAGCTGGCGAAAAAACAGCTTCGATGACTGAGAAGAAGCCGTGTAAGACCCCATTGCTAGAAATCTGAGCTTCGTAACCAGAAAAAGAGTTCGTAGAAGATTTTTTGGTGATGCAAACAAAGAGGATCTTATGAATTGAATTGGCATTAGAGTTTTTTATTGTTTTATAGATTACTATCCAACAAGCAATAAGAAAAGATTAGTGGGTTTCATTTACTTATAGTTAGTTGTCATTTGGTTTTTTCTTCTTTAAAAATAAGGGTTGAAGATAACGTCATTGGCGGGTGATCATGGTTTCCTGTACATTGTTCTTGTTTTTTTGTGACGCAAGAAATATGATTTGAAAGTGAAAGTCTGTTTGCAACGAATATTTATTTATTGTTCTAATGGATTGGTTCGTTGATTCTAGCTTTATTGTTTTTTTAAAGTTTTTATTTTCATAAATATATAAAAATAATATTTTCTTTTTATTTTTTAAAAATTATTTTTAAATAATTTGAAATGTAATTTCAAATGACATATATCATAATAGTTATTGTATTTTAAAGTAATTTTTATTTAAAAATATATTAAAATAATTTTATTAATTTTTTAAATGTATTTTTTACATCAGTAAATCAAAACAATTTAAAAACTTAAAAAATTAATTTGAAGTAAGAACAATTTATAAAAAAAACACTTTTACACCGTAAAATTAAAAACACACATTAATTTAGTATTTTTTTAAAAAAATTATTGATATTTTTATTTATTTATTTATCTATTATGGGAGGTCCAAAGGAAAGCATAATAAGCAAGAATGATACCAGACTTGCGTGGTAATAACCTGCTTTTCAAAAGAATAACTCCCTTTTGTAATAAAAAAGGACTCAACTTGCAGGAATTGCACATCTTCTGCCATGCCTTTCGAATAATTTGTTATCCTCGTAAAGAAGACATAAAATTACTGAAAGCCAGTTAAAAAGAGCAATTTTTTAACCCAACATTCTGTATAATCCACGGTAAATCAATGAAGCAAAAATCGTAATTTTCTACATGAAGCTTGCTCTGTTTGATCAAGCATAGTAATATGAATTAATCTATTGTTTGATATTATGGTAGTGATTATAGTTTAAAATATTTTTTTTTATTAAAAAATATTTTAAAATAATATTTTTTTATTTTTAAAAATTATTTTTAATATCAGCACATTAAGACAATATGAAAACATTAAAAAAATAATTTTTAACAAAAATAAAAAATTGAATTTTAAGAGAACGCGGTTTCAACCACATTCCCAAACGCACACTATTATGGTCTTCATTCAGCTACTTGGAGGTTTTTGGAATTATAATGGAGGATATTTTTTAAAATAGCTTTTCGTTTGGAAATACATTAAAATAATTTTTTTATTTTTGATATCAACACAACAAAACTATTAAAAACTACTAAAAAACATTAATTTGATATTTTTTTCAAATTAAAAATATTTTTAAAAAACATCTAAAAATAAAAATAAAAGTTGTGCCACCACCTCTACCCAAGAAGTTGTGGTTGGAATGGGTTTGAGGTACAAATCTCAAATACAATTATTCTTAAAATGTGCATTTCCCCATGGTATCCTAACATTACACTATCTTTTAAAATCTAAATTTCCATGTTAGATAGTATGGATGCAATTACGTATTGAGAGCATAACATTACTTGTAACTTCAATCACATGGTTAGAAGAAATTTGCCGTTAGGTTCGTAGGCCCAAATCATAGAAGAAATTTCTATATTTTAGAATCTTTGAAAATTAAAAAAAATAAATAGATTTCGTTGATGACAAGCTTGTATTGGAGTTTATTTTCATCAATCCTAACTCAAAGGTAGTGAGTTATTCGTTGATAAATTTGTTTTTAATTTCTTTTTATAGGTTGAAAAGTTAATATTTTAAATTAGTTAAAACAAAATTTCAATATTCAAATGTAAACTACAGTTAAAAAAAATAGTTTTTAATTATTGTTTCAAATATGTCAAGTTTTATGGTAATGAAAATCAAAAGTATAATAATTTTTATTTTATTTTATTATCTTATATCCACCGTCAACCAAATAAGATATGAAAATAGTTATTTTATCTTGTATATCACTACTAAGCACAACTTTATCTCTACCTCCTATTCTATCTCGTCCACTCTATTATAACTGTCTTCATTTCTTATGTATTGAGGTACTAACCAAATGCTATCTTAAGCCTTTGGTCGTGACTGTTGAGTTTCTGAAGATCATACACGTAGCGAAAACTATGAAACAAAATTATTTGAGAGTTTCTAAGATCTTATTAGATAGATCTAGAGTTGTTTAAGGATTTATTACATGAAGATATGGTATTCTTTGGCTTTGAATAATTCTTTAAATGCTGAGTTGTCGTATACCACAAGTTGTCAAATTGTCTGATCTTCAATGGTAATCCATACGAACCACCAATGAGAAATCTTCTAAATAACTCTCATTTTGTGTTTACAAAGTTTTTCTGTCTAACCGACAACAACTCTTAAAAATATAAAAGGTATGGCTTGCTATTTATAGGGAAACATGAAAAACCCTATAAATTCACAAAATATCAATTTCCCCCCTTAATAATATCCACATATTAATTCAGGATAATTTTAGAAATTAACTCAATCAAGTCCTTACTTGATTTTTCTAGGTTTAGAAATATAATCCATGTATTAATTATATTCAAGTACTTAATTTCTAATATATATTTTAATCAAGTCATACTTAATTAAATCATCTCAATTTAATTTTTGACTAAAAGTTCTTAACATGTGTGGCCCATTAAGTTCCTAATGTGTTAGCCCAAATATAAATTATAATTATAATTAAATAGAATTTAATTTATTATCAATTCAACAATTGA
Source organism: Populus nigra (assembly GCF_951802175.1). Taxonomy (NCBI): domain Eukaryota; kingdom Viridiplantae; phylum Streptophyta; class Magnoliopsida; order Malpighiales; family Salicaceae; genus Populus; species Populus nigra. The sequence goes on from NC_084852.1 coordinate 10,139,306, forward strand.
TTAATTTATATATAAAGATCAAGTGCATCGTCTAACAATGTGTTATGATCCCTTAAATATTAGAAAAGTCATTAGTGGTTTGACTTAACCTTTTAGTGACTAGTTTCTCAGTATAATTAATATCCTTTTATCAATAATGTTTCGATTTAACGTTAAAGCATGAAGTATGTCTACTATGTTAAATCATGTTTGTTCTCTGCATAATAGTCGTTGATTGTTTGAATAAGATTTTATACTCTTTTCAAATCTTATTCCACCTTTCTCAATGATTTCTGAATCAATACTATTTGAGAACATATGAAACATTTTTCCTAATTCACCTAGGGTGATGAATCATCTCTTTATCACTTAAGAACTTTCATATAATTCATGTTATATCAAATGTCTGTCCTTTCGTTACCTCGATTAGGATAACGTGTAATATGATCAAATGATAACATTATTTATAAAAGATGACCCCCCCCCCCCACACACACACACACACACACATATATATATATGATCTCTCTATATGAAATTCTCATACGAGTTAGTTCAATGTATATGTCTTATGACAAGCACCTCCATATTAGTTATATGCATCACTTATACCTTAACTTATGAGAACAACTACTTCATTTTATAAAGGAAAGAATATAATATGTGTCAGTCTCTATGACTCTAATGAATGCCCAATATTTAAGAGAGCATCGACCATGAATATTTTAGGAACAATGCTTTGATGTAATAGAAATCCCATAATTATAACAATTTTGTAATTTTCTTTGCAAAATATTTTTGTTCCATGGACTTTATCTTTACTCTAAATTCATTAATCTAATATTATATGAATACTAAAGATAAATTAAACCTTTATTAATAGTAAATATGTATTTACATGAATATAATAATACCACGTGTAACTAATCGATTGACTACACGGCATATTAAACTAATAGTAACAACCTGTAAGTTGTCTAATTATCTCACCTCTAGAGATGATCCATGCAGGAATGAATATCAATTCCCATTGCCAAAAATCTTTTGTATTAGAAAAAAAGTTATTCTGGAGTTTATGCTAGTTGTACTCCAAGAACGATCAACATATAAAAAAAGATTAAAAGGACAACATGCCTTTTTCTTTAGAGAAATAGTAGAATAGGAAAAACTATCTATAATTTTGCATGTTTTTTTCCCATTCTCTTTAAAATTTTGGTTTCTTCTTTATTTAAACCCTTATAATCTAGTTTTTTACTTTTTGAGTTTCAATCATATTGAAACAGGTTGTGTTTTGTGCTAATTCAAGTTCCTCTTAAGATAATACATTTAATCCTAATTGGACTGAGGTTATATATAAGCTCAATCTCTTGGGATTGTTCTTTCGACTCCAGATGGGCTCTTAAACCTATATGGATTGTGATGAGACAAAGTTATCATATGAGCTTAACAGACCTATATGGATAACAAAGTCTCCAGCATAGCATGTGGGCTTCCAAGGCCTATAAACCTAACTAGTTCTAACTAGGTTAAATAGCCTAACATATCAATCATAAAATCCTACTTATATCTAAAGTCTTTTTTAGAGTCCTAGTCTAACTAGGAATATAGGAATGAATCTAAATTTCATTAGGATTCTAGTTTCATATATAAAACTATGCTTCTAGTTTTAATATGATTTCTAACCCTAATCTCATTAGGACTTTGATGTAGATGGAAACAACATAAAAAAGAAAGCAAGCACAAACAACACATAATTTTATCCAATAGGGCCACCACATGAAAACCTTAATTCAAAATTTTATTGCTGAATATAATTCCTAAATTGAGTGATTCCTAAACTAATTAGAAAGAATAAAAACACCATAAAGGAAAATATTTTTTTCAACTAAATGAGAATAAAAATAACTAAGGAAATAAATAATCTCCCCTAAAAATCCTCCTGCATGATTCTCCCTGGTTGGAAGAAACTCATCCTCAAGTTCAAATTGTTCTTGCCTTGATCTTGTGGGTGTCCAATCAAGACTCTCCAACCTCTATTCTTTCTTCGTTTTAAGTGTATAACACTTTTAGATATCAACTTTAATCCTTTCACATTAAACTTTGGATAAAAAATATCAATTGAGAAATGATTTCTCCTCCATTAGCTTTTAATGTAATGAATTGCAACCTCATACTTACTTCATCAACATATATTACATCCATAAAACCCTTGAATAAATCTTTCATTGTAATAATTGTAAGCTTGTAATAAAAGGATCATTACAACCTAAATAAAAAATTTTCTTTTATTGAGCTCATTTCATATTCTCTTTATACTCAACCTCTAACTTATTAATGAGCACACTATTAATGACATCACCACTGCAATTATCATTATCAACAACTTGCCTCTATAATTTTATCTAATTGACAAGTCAATTCTGCAATCTCCATTCACATATCTTCTATCACTAGTTCTTGAACATCTCTTTTCCTAGGAAGAACCTTCTCATACCTTTCTATATGAGCATGTCTTGTTATGCAACCACCTTTCCTAGCCATGGACATTTAACAACACACAACAACTAATCACTAGGAATCGTTAAGTTCTGATACCAACTAACTCATATGAAAATAACACAAAAAAAAAAACAAGCTCAAGTAACATAAAACTTTATCCAATATGGTCATTACATAAAAATCCAAACTTAAAATTTTATTACTGAATATTTCTTTTTAAAATGTCTACTAAAATACAAGTTAAAACCCCTCTATTATACTAGTCCTAGGCCTAAACCAAATAAAGTAAAATAAGATTCCTAAACTGAATGATTCCTAAACTAAATAATTCCTAAACTAAATAGAAAGAATAAAAAGGCTATAAAAAATATTTTTTGAAAATAAATAGGAAAAAAAAAAAACTTTCCTTAAAAATCCTTCTGCATCAATCTTTTTAAGTTAGAAATCACATGTTCTCAAGAAAATTGTTCTTGCTTGCCTTGATTTCGTGAATGTCTAATCAAGACTCTTCATTCTTGTTTCTTTCTTCACTTCAAGTGTATAAAAGTTTTAGATATCAACTTTAATCTCTTCACATTAAATTTTACGTAAGAAATATCAATTGAAAAATAATTTCTCTTTTACTAGCTTATAAAGTAATGAATTGATCCATCAATATGTATTGTATCTATATAACCCTTGAAAAAATCTATCTTCATGATAATAATAAACTTGTAATCAAAAGGATCAACATACCCTAAGTTAACAATTTTCTTTTCTTGAGCATTTTCTATATTGTCTTTGCACTCAACTTTTAACTTATCAATAAAGATACTATTGATGGCATAATCATTGCCATTATTGTCATTATTTATACTATCATTGCATAATTGTCATGAAAATCTTGATTATTCATAAATTTTTATATGGCTCAACATATACCTAATAACTAATGTATGTGTAACCTTCAAAGTATATCTAAAGAGTGTCAAAGTACATGGTTTTCAAACAAGATAACCTAATAACCTCAAGTCAAAGAACTAATTACACCCATCTTTATAAGATTCCCTATAGGCAATATGCAAATGCCAAATGGGTTCTCATGCAGACCACATTTTGATAAACTAATTCCCTAACAAGCATCTACATATTATTCTTAGTATAATTATACTATAGAAATGAGAATCTCTACTATCATCATATGATAAAGATATAATGCATACTAATTTTACCGTTTATGTTGATGTCTAGTCTCAATAAAGTTATGAATAAGGATATATAATAGTATTATTCATAGTGTATGAGATATGTCTCACAGCACATATCATACATATATCAATATATGGAATTTTATAAAATAATAAGTGCATAATGTAATTAAAATAAACTTAAAAGATGAAGGAATGCCTTAGTAGTCTCACAACACATATCATACATATATCAATTTATGGAAATTATTATTTTGCCTTTCTAAAAAAATAAGTTGTCTATTATGGATAATTGAGTCTTTTCACATGGTTCATTGGTAATTTTAGAATTGATTGGGACAAATCAGTCTTTTCATATATTATTTTTGCACAATATAATTACTTAATTTCATTTAAAACCAAAAAACTCTTTAACTTGGGCCTAAGGGATTTTTTGATATTTTATTTTTCATAATACATAAAAATGACTTATTGCATTTAAAATCAAAATTTTTTTATTTTAGAGGAAATTTAGTATTTTAATAAATATAAAATAACAACAAAAATTTATTGGTGTGTTTGTTGCATGCTCCAACAAGTAAGATGCCCCACCATGTTTGAGAGATGCATGCAAAGACTTATGATGATAAAAAAATAGCATTTCTTGGTGTTTTCAATTCGACACAACGGGTTCTACCTCTCTAGGTGGTGTACGTGGTGTAATCCCATCTAGTTTGACATCAATTTGCTTTTCTTTATTCTTCTTTTCTCTATCCTCCTAGATTTTAATGCCTTACTTTTTAAAATTTCACAGTAGCCTTTCAATTTATTTTTCCTTTGAATTTGATTCTTGTTCTTTCAATTGATATTTTTTTATTTGAGTTATTTTATATAATTAAAATTTATTTTCAATTGCATCCTTTTTTTTAATATGTCAAATTTGGTTCCTATTATTTTGATTGCTACTTATTTTATTTGAGATCATTTTTAAAAATTATTTTTTTATGATTTCATTCTCTATTTTTTATTGCTATTTTTTCACTTTGATAAATTTTTTAAATTGATATATTTTTTTCTGATTTTATCTTTCAATATTAAATTGAATTTCTTAATTGAGCACAAGTCTATGATTTAACGAATTCTAAATTTGAGATATTGACACAAGAATTCCATTATTAATGCATCTGTTGTGTAGCCAGTCGACTTCTGAAAGTTTAGGCATGTGCCAAGATTAAACAAAAACCATACAAATAAAATATAAATATATACTGAGTCTTCTATTAGTCAATTTCTGCAAGCTTAGGCTATTCAAATAGTTTTTAATTTTTGAAATTTATATTGATTATAGAAAAAAAATTAAAACAATTATAAAATAGAATTATGACAACTATTAAAGAATTACTACTCATTCTATTCCTAATCAACATTATAAAGGTTCATAAATTTCCAATAAAAATTCTTAACTATTTTTCAAATTAAGAAAAAAAATTAACAATATAATTATTTTTATATACAAGTACTTTTTAACAATGTAAAAAATTAAAATTATATTTTTTACATTTTTACATTTAGTTAATGTTATAAATTTAATTTTTATTATAAATCCATTGTAAATATGTTTTTGGGTTAACAATACAACTTCTTTTCATGATAGTATTTAATATGAAAGAAATAAAATTAATATTTTATAATTAAATTATCAGGAATAAAAAATATTAAGATTACTATATATTATGGTTTATATTTTTTTATATAAAAAATAATTATAATTTTTATGTATTTTCTATGGTTTTGTAAAATAAATAAATTGATTTTGTTTTGTAATAAATGAACTTGTTTTTCAATTCTTCATTGAAAAACAAATTGAAAAATGAAAAGAAAACTAAAAAGGTATATAGTATTTTGTCACTAGACAATTTTTGCTAGCTTAGAGTTCCTAATAGTCTAATATGTAGGATTTTGTTTGTGAGTTTTGATGGAAGGAATGCTTTTTTATATACAACTTTATTTTCTAACTTTCAAATAAAAAAAAGCTGGAATAAACTTAATGCTGCAATTATTGATGCTAGGACAAACACTAACGATGATCCAAACAGGAAGTCAGGTTATAGGCAAGTGTGAGATGTTGATTTTGAGAAAACATGAAAGGTAGATGGATGTATTACTCTAGTTTCTAGTGGTGTGGGGCTAATGACTGTCGCAATGCTGCTTAATAACATTTTGAATGTTGCAAAGTAGGTTATTATCCAACTATATTGTTTGTTCACTTATAGTTGATGGTTTTCTTATTTTATAACTCAAGGTTCATTGGGTAAACAAAATATTTCCTTATGTTCATAGGATATCCTAGCTAATAATTATAACTTTTATGATATAATATATTCACGTGAGCTTCACAATTGTTTATACTAAAATAAATAACCACATTGATTAAGAACAATATTTATTTATTTTATAAATCAATGATGAAAAATTAAAATAGCCATTGATCAGTAAAATTGATCATTAATTAGTAAAGATAATGATGATCAATCATTCATCATCGACTAAGAAGATCAAAATTCATCAATCAGTTGATCATATGCAGAACATAAATATTTTGTAGTTAAACTGGTGAAAGTTATAAAAAAACACATACAACTATTAAAAGGATATGCACAAATAAGAAGTGTTAGTATTTAGATAGTAAAGTTCTTACTTGTTGTAGACAATTTATGTAGGAATAAGATTTAATATCTACATGGAATTCTATCTTTATAACATTATAAATATTTCCGGTTTAAAACAATACCCACCTTTTTTATAAAATTTATTATATAATTTATTCACAACTTTTCGCTACATTTTATTTTTTATTTTTTTTGCATATCACAATTTATTTCTTGACATCCTTTATCTATAACTTCTTTCAAATTGTAGTTTTGAATTTTTTTTAACATGTTAAAGTGAAATAAAAAACTTCACATTCCATGTAATTAATTATGATAATGAACACTTAAAAGCTGCTTAGATAGAGATGGAAAATGAAATTAATGCAATTTATCATAATAATATTGTGATAGTCAACAAGACTATATATGGTATGTCTAATCAGTTTAACAAATCTAGAATGAGCTTAAGTAGAGTCGATCAAACATTCTATTTATTCAAAGAGCTTAGGGGCAAATCTTAAGATATACTAAAATAACAAGCACTCCAACATAAATGTTTGAAAGTTCTCAAACTCATCCTAGATATTACATGTCTACACAACTAGCATTATAACAAGCTAAACCCAATTTATACATGATATAGCTAATGAAGTATCACCTACCCTACAAGCATATAGGAAAGTTAAGACTAATTATATTACCCAACAACCTTGCATATAACCATAATAATCCATAATTACACAATTTAAAGCCCTTTCCAGTAAGGCTATCTCAATCTTCCTCTAACTTAGGTACTTGTTGTTGACTAAAATCAAAGGGAAGAATTAATAGGGTCAAATAGTTCAACATTTAAGAGAGATAGGCTTAAAAGTTGGACATATAACCAGACCTGCATATAATCATCCATACCTTGAACGGATAGACATGTTATATCCTATTCTTAGAAGAATCAATGTAGCTAACTTTAAATAGTTTTATAAGAAAGATAATTAATCAACAAGAGAGTACTTTGAAAAGATCACTAATCAATACGGTGATCATGTTGTTATTCCTTTAGAGAAATTGAGGTTATTTAGTTCATCATTAATCAAAATTGTCGTTTATTGGTTCTTTACATTATCACCCAAGTCTATCAACAGTTGAAAAGAGATAAAGGCTTATTTTCATGAACATATTTATAGAACAAAACCATAAGTAACACTAGTTAACTTGTCCAAGATAGTTAAAGATCCAAGAAAGTCTATAAAAATCTACGCCCTTCATTTTAGAACTTTGAAAATAAAGTACACAACATCGGTAACAAAGCATGAATACATTAAGTTAATTATAGAAAAGATGAAATGAAATCTTAGGAAATGGTTTATAGAGACCAAATATTCCAATATCTTAACCTCTAAAAACAATGTTACTCAATATAAAAAGATGATGACAAAATGAGCAAAAAACAAGCCAATTAAGGAAATATATTAAGTTGGCTATTTAAATAAGATCTAATCACGTATTTAATGATTGATTCTATTTTTTATTCTCATAAATATTTTAAAGAACAAAAATAGCTCATATCAATCATAGAACTTAAAAAGAAAAACCATTTTAGATTATTGAATTAAAAAAGACAAAAGAGGCTAACAAACTTATTAGTGAAAAAGAAAAAATGATTAGTGTTGTAACCCAATTTTGGATCCACCAAGATTTTCTTGAATGTTATTTTATTTCTATTATTATTTACAAAAATCCAAAAAAATTAAGAAAAAAGTTTAAAAAAATTCAAAAATATACTTTTCTCGAGTCAACCGCATCTTTCCATCAAAACCGAGTCCACCGGGTCAATACGGGTCAAACCATGTCGACCAGGGTAAAAAATGAGTTTCGGGCCGTTTCGGGTCAAAACCGTCATTTTTGGTCAAAACCGAGTCCACCGGGTCAATACGGGTCAAACCATGTCGACCAGGGTAAAAAATGAGTTTCGGGCCGTTTCGGGTCAAAACCGTCATTTTTTACCAGAACCAAGTCCACCGGGTCAATACGGGTCAAACTATGTCGACCAGGGTAAAAAATAAATGTCGGGTCGTTTTGGGTCAAAACCGTCATATTCGGTTAAAACCGAGTCCACCGAGTCCATACGGGTCCAACCATATCAACCGGGGTAAAAAATGAGTTTCAGGTTATTTTGGGTCAAAACTATATTTCAAAAACAGGTAAGATGAACGATTTGTTAAGCTTCTTAATGATAAATCAAGCAACACCACACTTGAGGGCATTGTCAAGCTTGATAAACAGTGAAAGCAGTAATTATCGCGGACAGCCCAAAATGGACACTGCATTTACAGCTGAGTGGATGGCTAGCACATGAATGAGCCAATGCATTAAAACAATTCTCCTTTAGATCCGGTGGCGCCACGTCACGCGGTGTACCGAGCTTTCGGTGCACCGCGCCACACCAGATCAAGGCTCATCTCATCCGGACCGTCCGATCAACTTGTAGATCCATCCAATCGCAGCCGCAGGATCAGTTCAACGACGATCCAACGGTTCGCAGCCTTCAGATGCACCGGTGAACCATGCGTGCGTTCACACCATAGCACAGCTCAGAGTCTCTCCCTCCTCTCGCCGGCGACTCTCTCTCTCTCCCCCGATCTCCCATCTCCGACCGTCTCCAGCCTCCGCACCACCATAGAAAGGTTTCTCCCCTGATGTAAAGAAAAACCCTGGTGGTTTTCATTGATTTCGCTGCCTCATTTGGCCGGAAAAGGGTCGCGATTGTCGGCGGCCACCGAAGCTTCAAGTCGTTGATTCTCCTTCGTCAGCCATCAACGGCGGACGATACCACCTCCATCAGAATCCTCGTTCTCAGATCTACCAGGATCGACCGTCGGTTGGACAGAAATCTCGCCGGGAAATCTCGCCGCCGCCACAGTAACCGCGCGTGTGCCACACGCGCCGCCAGTGGCATTTTCGTAATTTGTCGAGAAATCCGAGGGTATTTCAGTCTTTTACCTATACATTGACACTCAGGTAATTTTTTGGGTTTCAACTGGTATTTTTGATATTTTTTATATATAAATGCTTGTAAATTTTCTTGTATGTTGTAAAAAAATACAAAAACCAAAGTTGACAAGTCTCCTAATTTTTAGGGACTGATATCATTTTTAACGCGTCTGCTATTTTTAGGGACCGACGTTAACCATTTAAAAAAAACAAGTTACCAATAAACCCAAAATATAATGGATTATATCCATTATTTCTTTTGGTAATTCAGACGTAATTCTCCTTTTTAGGGACAAGCATCAATATTTTAGACGAGTCTCCTAATTTTTAGGGACTGATGTCATTTTTAATGTGTCTCCTATTTTTAGGGACCGACATTAATCATTAAAATTTTTTTACAAATAAGCCCAAAAATATAATAGCATTTGAATCAAATAAAAAACACACAAGTAAGGGTAACCTTTCTTTTGAAAGGATGTTTTAAGGGTGGTGTCTACCTTCCCTTAATCATAACTAACCCCGTACCCGAATCTCTGGGACCAGTGTCTAATTTAGGATTTCTAGTTCCCTCAAATTACTAGATGGCGACTCCAATAAAATCTTTGTTTCCCCCAATCGAGAAAAAAAAACCCTTTTTGTTAAAATAAACAAAAAGCGGGAGCCGTCGCCCGACGTCGTGTATCGACAGAATGGCGACTCCGCTGGGGACTTAGGGTTGAGCCAACTGCTTGTGTTTGCTTTTCATTTGCTCTTTCTTATTGCTATTTATTTTTGGGCATTTATTTTATTTGCATTATTTATTTTATGCAATATCTACTATGATTCTTTTCAATTTTCCATATTGCCATATGCATGCATATTTATTTATTTGTGTCTTCACACACTTCACGGTGAACCTAAAAAAAAAAAGGCTCTAGACCCGAGCTCGTCCTGTTTAAGATTAGAAAAGAAAGATTCAGGTGGCAAGTGTGACTTATGTCCACTGATGCTCATTTGGACTTTCGCTTGGATTGTAACTCACCCTATGCAACTAGTATTGTGGAGTCTTTCTCCCCTACTCATGTTGTATAAGGTTAAGAGGCCGATTACTTCACGAGTAATTCGGGCAATCTAAGAACCAAAAAATATCTTTAAGGATAGACTAAACTGAGCCAAACCTTATGAGCTAGATCCTATCAAGTAGGATATACCCATTAGGACACGAACAAATGTCAATGCATGAACATACATGTTCATATACATTTCATATGCTCATTAAATCTCCACCGATCCTTACAGGAAGTGTGAGATGGAAAAACCCATTACTATTAAGGAATTTTTGACCAGATCAGAATTGAGCCAACATGATGAAGGGGATTGTTTGCCATTAGAATTTGAGTCTCAGTTGCCAGAGCATGTTAAATTAGATGATAGACCACTTGGTACAGGACAACTGCTAGACTGCTGGGAAAAGTTATCCTCTCATGATCAAATCACTTTCCAGAAACAATATGGGGATCTGCCACAATTACTGAAAATTAGGGTCCAACATGCTTGTTTTGAGGCCATGATAGGGTTTTGGGATCCAGAATATCGGTGCTTCACTTTTGATACTGTGGATATGACTCCTACTATCAAGGAGTATGAATCCCTGCTAAATTGTCCCAAGTCAGAAAAGGTGTACTTTTACACACCTATAGAGCATGCACTTTCCAACTTTGCTTGGATTACCCAGACAGACTGTCAACTAGCAAAATCACATGCAACTAAACGAGGAAATAGCCAGGGTTGGTTTTGGAATGAACTAGAAGCCATATTCAAGAGGAGATTACATGATGAAAGCAATGAAATCCGATTGAGAATTTTGGCCTTAGGCATATATGGTTTGGTTCTTTTCCCATCTGCAGAGGGAATGATCGATTTTGAGGCTGTCAATGTATTCAAAAATGTGGTGACCCTTAAAATTAACCCTGCTACAGCAATATTGGCAGAAACTTTCTCATCCTTGAATTATTGTAGAAAAGTCGGAAGGGATCGTTTAAGATGTTGCTTGCAGTTGCTGTTTGTCTGGGCTGTGAGTCATATGATTGAGGGGAAGATTTCAGGTTTGGTTGGTACCCCATGGCATCTTTATTCTCAGCTGGAGAATTTTGCTGAAAACACTTGCATGAAGTAGGAAGAACCACATGGGAATCAATGTTCTCGAGTCTAAGTAAATCTCCATTTCATTGGAGAAGTCGATACTCTTATTTCAAATCTTATCTGGCATATTGTGGTGAGTACCCATGGGTCCCGTTGATAGGAGCCCGCTGCTGTATTAGTTACTGTCCCAACATGGTCTTACGACAGTTTGGATTTGAGCAGTTTATTCCAAGGACTACCAAACTGGGAACATTTTATGAAGATTTCAAGACCTCAAAGAAATTATTGGAATCAGTGAAGAAGGCATGGAAACATCCTGGTAGGGTTACTTCTGCTAAGAGAGTAGAAGGAAAAACAACTGAAGGATATCCAATATGGCAAAAGAAGAGAGGGAAAGGGTACAAAGTTCCTCCTTTTGAAGGGCCACCCAGGTCTTTGATTCAGTCTGCTGAAGACATACACGAAGAAGTCCGCGCCCAACAAGAATCTTATAACCTAAGTTTGAATGCTGAAGTGGAAGAGTTATGGGCTAAAAAAAGAAAGTTAGAATCTAATCTCGCCGTTCGAGAGAAAACTTTGGCTATCATACAACAAGAAAAGGATGACTTGTCAGCTCAGCTACAACATCAACAACTTCAGTTCCAGCAATTACAAGAAAAATATGTACTTTTGTCAGAAGATAAAAGGAAGCAAGATGTCAACATGAAGAGATGGGTTAGAAGAGCATCAAAAGCTGAGAAAATGGTATTAAAATTGGAAGAGAAAAATGAATCACTTCAAGAGCAACATCAAAATCAAGATTTAGTCATTGCCAATTTAGATGAGCATGTCGACCATTTGCTTTCTGTTGAGCAAACCTTATCATCAGAAAAAGAAAATGCAGAAAGAGAAGCAGAACGTTGGGCTTCTGAAGCTATGCGCTATCATGTACAAGCAGATGATGCCAAGAATTATGCTTTAGGATTACGAGGCCTAGCCCAACAAGTAGCAGATGGTGAGCCAATGACCAGAAATGAATTCCATCAGTTTTTTGGGTTGATCAGAGATGGAATTAATGAGATCTCAGCATATGACGGTCCAAGGTTTTGGAAAGATTGACTTGTTGTACTTTTAATATCAATTAATAAAAGGCAATTTCATCATCTTTTTGTTATAAGAAATGTTTATTTTGATTCTGATTTATGGCATCAAATTTCTCCCCCAAATCGGTTCAAGTTCCTGTAGGTTTGGAGTCCTCAGTGAGAACTTTCTTAAGAGAATCTGATCTGGTCTATTCCTCGTCATAAGGAAACCTTGAAACAAATAACAAACATGCATAAAACATATGGCATTTTACATCCATTTGTGCATTTCATTCATTTATCGAGCATGCACACGGTTGAAACATACGTTTCCCTACCTGAGGTCTAATGGACTGATAAAGACAGAGGTTAGACAGAGGTTTGATAAAGGAAGTTGAGAGCAGTAAAGTTGGAGTAGCTCAACTCATAAATCTGTTTGAATAAGTGTTGAGCTTCAAGAATGGAAATGGAACGTTTGCACAATCTCTTGCTGGGAACACTACTTGCCCACGTTCCATTGAAGTTGCACCTCTCCTTTTTTGTCATGAACAATGACAGCAATGCCTTCAGTCATCAATTAATGACGACAACCCTTGTTCTCGTTCAACTGCACTGATAGTCGTTCAAAGCTTTCACATATTCTAAGAGCACATAATAACTGCTAACTTTCTGTTCCTGGTGTATTGGCCTTCTTTCCAGACATCTCTATTGTGAACACCATTCCGGTCCCGCAGCATCGGATGCTGCTCTAAGAAAAAACAAGAGCGGACATTGAAACTTTAACAAAGCAGAATTCCCACTATAGGTGTTTGTTTGCTGCACTGCTAGTGAGAAATCAAAGAGGAGACAAAAGGGTTTCAGATTCATCATTTTCTCTTCCAGTTGAGACAACACGTGATTCCACACGTCGGCAGTGGTGGTGCTGCATATTTCTGTGCGTTCCTAAGATCACTGGCTGTTGGAAAGTTTCTATCAATCCACAAATAACCACAATAACATTGGAAGATTGACATGATGTTGTGAGGATTGTCGAAAGAATTGAACAAGCTATGAAGAGTGGAATGATTGAAGATTCTACCAAGAATTCTAGAACAATAATGAGAGATGAATCAAAGGATGACCCTGACGATGGGAAGCCTTAATTATGTGGTCCACCCAGGTCTCACTGTAGCATTAATTGCTCAAATACATTTTCTAAGATTGACATAACTCGACCACTCGAGTTTGTCTACCAGTATCTGTTAGACTCTAGACTTATTGCCCTGACTCCACCAATTTACCTCATTTTGAGTGCGCCTTTGTGCCCTCAACTCCATTTTGAGTGCGTCTTTGAGCCCTTATCCCTTAGGTAGTATGTTTTCTAACCCTACCTCCTTTTGAGTGCGCCTTTGAGCCCTCAACTCATTTTGAGTGCGCCTTTGAGTCCTCAACTCTTTTTGAGTGCGCCTTTGAGCCCTCACCTTTATTTTTGGGTGCGCCTTTGAGCCCTCATCCCTTTGGTAGTGCATTTTCTAACCCTACCTCGTTTTGAGTGTGCCTTTGAGCCCTCAACTCATTTTGAGTACGCCTTTGAGCCCTCATCCCTTAGGTAGTGCGTTTTCTAACCCTACCTCCATTTTGAGTGCGCCTTTGAGCCCTCAATCCATTTTGAGTGCGCCTTTGAGCCCTCATCCCTTAGTAAAAGATACATGAAATCATTAGGGGATTTTGTGCCATTCAGTTGAACAGTTGCAAGAGTTTAAAGAATTGAGTTGAGTTTGTGAAAAATGACATCATCGGCCATATTGTCACCTCAACATCCTCAGAATGACAAGTGATCGAAATGCTTGGCAAAACACAGATATCGCCAGAAAAGCTTATCCAAGAAGAGTGTTAAACTCTCGATCCTTTTTGTTATGAGTTTTGTCATTCTGCATTTTATTTTGGGATCACATCTCATCTTTTAACGAAACATGTCTTTTCTTTGTCCCTTTGTTGTTCTGAACGCATGAAATGTTTCTTTCAAAAGGTTATTTACAAAATATTTTGATCAAGCTCCAACATGCGTTTAAGATTAGTCAATCCTGAAGATTAAAATTATTTTGCTTGAATGACTCGATGCTTGTTGAAATGACATGAGGTGACCAAGAAACTTTTGAGCTCACACATGAATTGAACCATACACCATGTAGCTAAGTTTTAGCAGTATGCATAATGACATATAGTGGATTCAGTAGTTATGGACTCGTGAATTATGATTTTTACAAGTCTAAATCATTACATTGGATGAGGTCAAAATTTATCGGTTCTAACCGACCTTGCTTGAAATGAGAAAAGGCCATTTTTGTTTCATCCTTTCACAATTCTTGAAATATATATCCCTTGCAGTCCCATTTTGAGCTGATAGAATATTTCTTTCATAAAAAACCCTGACTAGGATCACACCCCACACTGGGGGCAATGAGAATCTTTTCCTAGAAAAGACGAAGACAATGTTAGAGTCGGTGGATAAAGGGAAGGCTTAGAACAAAAGTCCAATGATTGAGAAAGGGCTAGAAGAAGAAAGCTAAAGATTGATAAAGACACAACAAATACCAAAAGTTAACACGAAAAATCAAGCGTTATGTCTTTTGATGTGTCTATGGTAAAGCCTCTATGATCTTCAAAAGTTTAGATTGGCTATTCATCAAAGAAAAGTTGGATTTGCGTTATGACCTATGTTAAACAAATTTTGATTTTTGAGATTAACAAGGTTATATGTCACTGTCTCTACAAAAACAACGTGAGGAAAAGAGATTGATGAGTAATTGATGGTGATCCTAGGTTCTTGAAACCCTCAAACACCTTTTGAGATTGTGAAATTCCTTTCTTTCATAACCATGAACCATAGCCTACATTACGTGCTTTAGAAAGTCCTTTTTAATCAAGTAGCAATCTGAACCGATAAATGGTGATCTCAAAACTTGAAGAGTTATTTCATACAGGTCGTGACTTCATGAATCAAGCTACTGATTATTATGCATGCTGATAAAATTGGTGCTAAGAAAAAGAAACAATCTTTCTTGATTAAGCCTCAAGTTTTGACTCGGGTACCTTGTTTTTCTTGAAATTCATAAAAGGTCACCTCATCACAAACAATCAAAAGATATACCCAAAATTAGAGTTTAAAATGGATACAAAAAACCATGGAAAAATCCATTTTAATCTTACAACGAGTCAATTTCTTTTCTCTCAAAATACAAGACAATCAAAGGACTACATTGAATAACGTGTGTTGGATCTTTGACCAACAAAGCTTGATTTCCAAAAATACTTTCAAAAATTGACATCTCTCTGATTTCATTTCAACAATCAGACTTGAATTGACATGATCTTTGAAATGTGAGATTTGATTCCAAAATAAGAAAGATTTTCAAATAGGAGAAACATCGACCGAGTTCTCAGATTCCTGACAGAAATGACACTAATTCTCCTCGACACTCCTGGGGGCAATACAATGGACCTTCGAGAAGGAAAACAAACAGTATTTAAATCAGCTGGGGGGTAAAGATTGATCAAATGATGAATCAATGAACTGAGGACAATATGGTTCAAAGAAAGATAATCAGTGAATGAGCACATGCAGATCAATTAAGGGCAATGATGTTCAAGAACAGTTTATGATCCAGTAAACCCCGGCAACAATTGAGAGCAAAGATGTACCTGAAGGACGTCTTCATATCTTCATCTTGGTTTATCGTCTCCAATATGGCTATGACTATTGAAAGATATTATCACATGATTGCCTTTGAATGCATGTTGGGAGAATGCACCGCGCCCACCTAGACTGACCGTGGGACCATCTGATTTAAAGCTCAAATGAGCATTGCACCACATGAGTATGGGTGATAAAAGCAACATCATTGATGAGGCTGAGACACTTCTTTTCACAATCTGGTTAGATGAGTTGAGAAAAACTTATTGAGAAAGAAGCTGTGCATACAACGATGAGCTTTGTACTGCAAAGTATGAAATACAGGTCTGAATAACATGACAGTTCCATGAAAGTGGATGACCGCATATCCTTGAAGGGTATGTTTCAACTGGAGGTGAGTTCATAGCTGATTGACAATCTTGATGGGTGTTGGCACGATGCGCATAATCAATCAGAGAACAATTCTTGAAAGAATCCTGGAGATGAACGATTTGTTAAGCTTCTTAATGATAAATCAAGCAACACCACACTTGAGGGCATTGTCAAGCTTGATAAACAGTGAAAGCAGTAATTATCGCGGACAGCCCAAAATGGACACTGCATTTACAGCTGAGTGGATGGCTAGCACATGAATGAGCCAATGCATCGAAAGAACAAAGAAGATTTTGGAATGCAAACAAAGCCACCCTATGACGATGAAGCATCAAAAAGGGGGAACCTATATTTCAAAAACAGGTAAGATGCATTGCATATCATCTAACTTCACGAGCATTGCATATTTGTTTTGCAGATATTTCACGAAACAAAATTCCCACTGGGATCCAACGAGACTCACATGAATTGAAGTTCTTGTAAATCACATCAAATATGGCAATTCCACAAAAGCAAAATTCATAAATGAAGACAAGAAAGATGGATTTTTATTCATGGAAAAGGGGTTTACAAGTACAAATGCTAAACAGTGCGAGGACGATCAGGGATATTTTCATCTTGATGGTTAATCATGCCTCGGAATTCCTCAAATTGTTTATGCATACGCTCCATCTCTTCCTCGAACTCAAGGTGTCGTGTGTTAACATAGTCCCTCCAAAAGTCAACACGTGTATTCAGCTCTTGGTTTCTCCTCTCCAAGTTGTTTCTGTGACGTCTCTCATCACGGAGTCTATTCCTTAAATTCTCAATCTGATGATGGAGATCAAGAACCTGAGTATTCAACTCAAGTCTTCTGGCATGAAGACGCTCTGCAACGTTCACCAAAGACGAAGTAGCTCTGATACTGAGAGCAAGTGACTGATTCACCGCTTCAATATCGGTCCTGGCAGCTAGCATTATTTCATCACGAGGAAGGATCATGTCTCTAGCCACGACTACAACAATATCTTCATTGTCCATTACAGTATCCTCTATTGTAACCGGACGACCATTCACTTCAAAGGTAGTACGCCAAACTGCAGGCTCTACTGCAGGAACAGGGTTTGGGTTAGCATTGGAAGAAGAGGAAGACATGATTAAAGCTTCAAAAGTTAAGAACTTTGAGAGTATTGAAAATGCAAGAAGTTGATGATGTCTTCTGCCAAATACTGCGTGATTTATAAGGAATTTACTCCTACCATCGTTTTGAACGGCAGCTCAAATCTCAACCATACATAGATGACTTCCTTAAGAAGCTTTCCTCATTTTTGAGATTTACAAATCAGATCTCAACCGTACATACAAGACTTTCTTGAGAAGCTTTCCTGGTCTTTGGGATCCAATTACAAATCAAATCCCAACCGTACATACAAGACTTTCTTGAGAAGATTTAATCATCTCTGAGATCGATTTACAAATCAGATTTCAACCATACAGGTATGGCTTCTTTTAGAATTTTTCATCAACCTTAAAGCTCATTGCTGAAATCACTTTCATGTATTTCACAAAATTATATTGAAATCACTTCCAAGTACTTTCAATTAGATCACTTGCGAGTTTCCTCGCATTTTATCATCGGGCAGGTCGCCTGGAACAATTAGACCACCTGCGAGTTTCCTCGCATTTTCACTATGGGCAGGTCGCCTAGAATAATTAGACCACTTGCGAGTTTCCTCACATTTTCACTATTGGGCAGGTCGCCTGGAACAATTAGACCACTTGCGAGTCTCTTCGCATTTTATCATCAGGATGGTCACCTGGAAAATAGGACCAATGTTGAAATCACTTTCATGTATTTCACAAAACCATTGTTGAAATCACTTTCATGTATTTCACAATGCTAATCTGAAATCACTTTCATGTGTTTCATAAAACAAATGTTGGAATCACTTTCATGTATTTCACAAGACTAAGGTTGAAATCACTTTCATGTATTTCACAAAAAACTCAATTTTGAAATCACTTTCATGTATTTCACAATACTAATCTGAAATCACTTTCATGTATTTCACAAGATCAATATTGAAAACACTTTCATGTTTTTCACTTGGGCAGATCGCCCATAAGAATTAAACCAACTGAAAATCTGTGCATTTTTCAACACTTCCATCGTTTTTCTTTACAAAACTTACTATGCAAAGTCAAAAGAAAATGAATTTTTCAATGTCTTTGCACCGTAAGCATTGTAAAGAGGGGGCAACTGTTGTAACCCAATTTTGGATCCACCAAGATTTTCTTGAATGTTATTTTATTTCTATTATTATTTACAAAAATCCAAAAACATTAAGAAAAAAGTTTAAAAAAATTCAAAAATATACTTTTCTCGAGTCAACCGCATCTTTCCATCAAAACCGAGTCCACCGGGTCAATACGGGTCAAACCATGTCGACCAGGGTAAAAAATGAGTTTCGGGCCGTTTCGGGTCAAAACCGTCATTTTTTACCAGAACCAAGTCCACCAGGTCAATACGGGTCAAACCATGTCGACCAGGGTAAAAAATAAATGTCGGGTCGTTTTGGGTCAAAACCGTCATATTCGGTTAAAACCGAGTCCACCGAGTCCATACGGGTCCAACCATATCAACCGGGGTAAAAAATGAGTTTCAGGTTATTTTGGGTCAAAACTATTATTTTTGGTCATTAAAATTGATTTTTAGCGGTTGAAACGAGATTTTTCTAATACTGATTTGTTTATTATTATATATAACAAAACAAAATTAATAATACAAATTTGTTATATTAGGCGGGGCAGTTACACTAATTGTAGGCGGAGTAGTTGGCGTACACAATTTTTCTTAAAGCAGATCCGTGTTGTCCCCTGTCATTGGCTATAAATAGCCAGTGACAGTACGCCAGAGATGGAGGAAAAAAAAAAAGAAAAGAGAAAAAAGAACATCTTTACTATTCACGTTTTTTTCACTATTTCTTCATGCGAGTGGGATATTGATTTAAAAAAAAAACAATTTGAAAAATACCAAATATATCCTAACCGTTAGATCTATAGTGTTTAGATCTGAACCGTTGATTTAATAGGGTACAATAGAGCTTACCACACCAAATTAAAACCCAAATCAATCTCAGCCCTTAAAACAATTCTCCTTTAGATCCGGTGGCGCCACGTCACGCGGTGTACCGAGCTTTCGGTGCACCGCGCCACACCAGATCAAGGCTCATCTCATCCGGACCGTCCGATCAACTTGTAGATCCATCCAATCGCAGCCGCAGGATCAGTTCAACGACGATCCAACGGTTCGCAGCCTTCAGATGCACCGGTGAACCATGCGTGCGTTCACACCATAGCACAGCTCAGAGTCTCTCCCTCCTCTCGCCGGCGACTCTCTCTCTCTCCCCCGATCTCCCATCTCCGGCCGTCTCCAGCCTCCGCACCACCACAGAAAGGTTTCTCCCCTGATGTAAAGAAAAACCCTGGTGGTTTTCATTGATTTCGCTGCCTCATTTGGCCGGAAAAGGGCCGCGATTGTCGGCGGCCACCAAAGCTTCAAGTCGTTGATTCTCCTTCGTCAGCCATCAACGGCGGACGATACCACCTCCATCAGAATCCTCGTTCTCAGATCTACCAGGATCGACCGTCGGTTGGACAGAAATCTCGCCGGGAAATCTCGCCGCCGCCACAGTAACCGCGCGTGTGCCACACGCGCCGCCAGTGGCATTTTCGTAATTTGTCGAGAAATCCGAGGGTATTTCAGTCTTTTACCTATACATTGACACTCAGGTAATTTTTTGGGTTTCAACTGGTATTTTTGATATTTTTTATATATAAATGCTTGTAAATTTTCTTGCATGTTGTAAAAAAATACAAAAACCAAAGTTGACAAGTCTCCTAATTTTTAGGGACTGATGTCATTTTTAACGCGTCTTCTATTTTTAGGGACCGACGTTAACCATTTAAAAAAAAACAAGTTACCAATAAACCCAAAATATAATGGATTATATCCATTATTTCTTTTGGTAATTCAGACGTAATTCTCCTTTTTAGGGACAAGCATCAATATTTTAGACGAGTCTCCTAATTTTTAGGGACTGATGTCATTTTTAATGTGTCTCCTATTTTTAGGGACCGACATTAATCATTAAATTTTTTTTACAAATAAGCCCAAAAATATAATAGCATTTGAATCAAATAAAAAACACACAAGTAAGGGTAACCTTTCTTTTGAAAGGATGTTTTAAGGGTGGTGTCTACCTTCCCTTAATCATAACTAACCCCGTACCCGAATCTCTGGGACCAGTGTCTAATTTAGGATTTCTAGTTCCCTCAAATTACTAGATGGCGACTCCAATAAAATCTTTGTTTCCCCCAATCGAGAAAAAAAACCCTTTTTGTTAAAATAAACAAAAAGCGGGAGCCGTCGCCCGACGTCGTGTATCGACAATTAGTTAGAGTAAAGAGTACTTGTTTGGCAACAAGAAAGCAAAATATATATTTGATTAATGCGAGGAGGGAAATTGAAAATCCTAGGAAATCATATAATCCCCACTACTAAATATATAAAAAGAAAGAAATATTGTAAGTATTGTGAAAACATGATACTAACAATTGTGTCATTTTTAGTAACCAGATTTAGAAGATATTGGAAGCTGGTTGAATTCATTTTTTAGAAAAAGAAAATGAAGATGGATAATAACTTATTTTCTAAGATGATAACAACAATGACTACTTCTAAACCATAAAGACTTTTTCGTACAAAAGAAACATAGTATACTAGACTTTATCAATCATTAACAGAGGTTCAAATTGGTCATTGATATAACCAATAAAAATAGGTATATGGATCATGGTAAGATAATAAAACAATTTCACTAAAAGATGAAAAAAATCTTTGTGAAGTATATAGCTACTTCATTTATCATACAATTCTACCTAATAGAAAACTTGAAGGGTAAGGCTGAACATATTATCACACAATGAAAGACAAAGAACCTTCAAGCCTAAAAGGTCCGTTGATAATGAATTGTATACATATAAGTCATAATAAAAGTTATCATAGTAATGTCACATCAACAAACATAGTGTTCACCTTGTTATACTTGTTTAAGGCCAAACCTGGTCAATTGCCCTATGTTGATAATGATTGTGAAGATAGCGTGGACAAGAGAGCAAGAATTATAGAAACTAGCCGGTCATAAACTATAATAGATCAATGACTAGGTGTAAGCTAACGATGGCTATAAGTAATATTAAAACCCTATTTATAAAAACAAGTTTTAATTGTGTGCTACTATAAAAGGTACTAATTGATAATAGTGCAACACTAAACATAATTCCTTAGCATTAATAAAAAAGATCGATCATCATAAAGCTCATATGTTACCTTTTGAATTGGTAATATTAGATTTTATAGGAGTTAGGGATATTACATAAGTGTTGTGATTAGATTTAATAATTGGATCGAAGACTCTCAATATAACATTCCTTATGGTTAAAGCAAAGAAAGGCTATAATGCCTTACTTGGTAAAGATTGGATATACTATATCAAGTTTTAACATTTTGGCTATTCGATGTATTCACTAAAATTATCAAAGTTAATGACAAGTTATTTGTGGTAAATATAGGAATTGTAGATACAAGGCTTTATTGAAATTTTTGTAAGCAAGAAAACAATATAAATAAAGTGTTTAACAAAAAACTTTATTGGCTTTATATTTAGAAGATGTTGACTATAAGTTTAACAAATTGGATTAAAAGAGTCACAACAACTTATTTACTTTAAAAAAGGCTAACAATAACAATATTAGGCATAATAACACAATTGATTCATTGAAAATAAGCAAAGATGGTCAATCAATCATGCTTAATATAATACATCCTCCCTACAACATCAATAAAAATATATAATAGAAAGACTAAAGTTCAAGATCTACTAATAGAAGTCAACTTAGGAATAGAAAACAATCCTAGACCAACACATAGAGTATGAAAATCTTCTAGAAAAATATAATAAAAATTTGGTACCATTGCTATATACTTACAATAATTATTTTGATTTGGATTATGATGAGATTCTTAGGCTAGATAGAAGCTTGATCGAACATATATTACCAATCAAACTTAGATTTAAACCATACAAGAAATCTTTAATCATAATCGATCGTATAAAGAAGGAAATAAAACAATTGTTAAAAGATGCTTTCACTAGATCAACAAGATATGTTGAGTGGATTTATAACATTATATTAGTGTTGAAAAAAAAAAAGCAAACTAAGAGTTTGTATGTATATATATTTTAGAAACCTTAATTTTGTAACTCTAAATGATGAATATACAATTTTAATGGTTAATATATTGATCAAATAACTATTAGCAATAAGATCCTCATCTTCATGGATAGACATTCATGCTATAATAAGATTTTCTTTGTTGAAGAATATGTTTCAATGATTGCTTTTAGATGTCATAGATCACTAGAAATGTTTAGGTGAATACTAATTTCATTTGGTTTGAAAAAGGCTAGTGCTACATACTAGAGGGAAATGAATTTATTCTTTTATGACATGATCAACCAAAATATGAAGGTATATACTGATGATATCATGGTGAAGTTAAAATCTAAAGCAACTTACTTAAATGAGCTATATTATACCTTTAAAAGAATATGAATGTATAATTTCAAGATGAATCCATTAAAATATGTCTTTACTATACAGGCAGGGAATTTCTTGGGATTTCTATTATGTTAGCATGACATAAAGATAAATAAACGGCCAATCATAGAAGCATAACCTCTATAAATAAAAAATAGTTACAAAGCTTTATTGGTAAAATCAATTTTCCAAGGAAGTTCTTCATATCGAACGTTATAGGAAATATCAGACTATGTAATGCACTACTAAAAGGAAATAACATAGATAAGTTCTAATGGAATGAGAAGCTTTAATTTGCATTTGAAGAAATAAAAACTTATATGGTCAAGCCTTTAATATTGGACTATATATTTGAGTTATGCAAGAGCCGATTAGTAGCATTCTAATATAAAAGAATGAAGTTGGACATGAACATATCATGTATCATCTCATCCATATCCTTACAGAGGTTCAATAGCGATATACTTTAACAAAAAAAAGTTCATTTATCCATATATTTTGTTATGTTTAGCTACTATGGTGCATATTACCAGTCAATTTATATGTAATTTCTAAAACATATTTAATAAAATATATGTTATCTTAACCTTTTTTCAGAAGTTGAATTGGTAAATGAACATTGACATTATCTGAATTTGATTTGCATTATATGCCATAAAAAGTAGTTAAAGGCCAAGCTTCAACTTATTTATTAACTAATCACCCATGTTTTGATATCGACCATAAACTGGAATAAGATATTAACATTATTATTATGGAATTTGTTTCATGGAATTATGATTTTAATGAATAAAAACCAAGATCAAAGTTAGAGTTATTGCAGAAGTGATAATAACTTCTCTAGTAGGTTATAATATGAACTTATCATTTTGGCTTGATTTTTCCTTGACTAATAATCAAATTCAATATGAGGTTTTGATCATAGGCTTGGAAATACTTTTAGAGTTGGGAGTTCAATTAGTTATAGTAATAAGGGATTTATTACTCATTATAAACCAATTAGCTAGTCAATATAAGCATGAACAATCTATTTTAAATCCATATTTTATAATGGTAAAAAAAGATCTTATTAATAGGTTTTCTAATTTAAATTATTTTTTTAAGTAAAAGGAAACAATATGAAAGCCAATGACTTGATTCAATATGGATCGTGACATAAAATGGTTATCAATCAGTCATAAAATATATACAACTAGGATGCCATGATAAGTAAAAAAACTTCAGATTTTATGGCCAGAAAAGAATAAAAAATAGTATAGATAAAACCATTTGGCAAAAAGGTGTTAAGAATGCTAATAATATAGCTCAATATAACATATGTCATTAATTGAACTCAATATAATGATTAAACCATTGTCTTTTAGGGGCTAGATAATAAAAATTATTAGCAAAATACACCCACCATCTTTAAGAGAGCATAATTACATATTGGTTACTAATGATTACTTCATTATTGGGTTGAAAATATTTCTAATCTAATCAATAGATCAAGAAATTATAATCAAACTCTTTAAGGACTCTAAAAAATAATCATGATTGATCAAGGGGCAATATTCACTAAAAAATATATGAAGGAATTCACACAAGACTATTATTGTACCCGACTTCGCGGTAACCAAAGAAAAGAATAACACCTTTTGGTGTGTTCTTTTGGGAAATGGTCTAAACTTATGAAATGCAATTGCCACCTAGTATTATAGTTAATTGACACGACCAAAAGATTGATGTCTTTTCCCAAGCACAGGAGTGTCAAAGTAATAAATAACCCGGCAAGACCGGGGTCAAACCACAAGGAGGTTAATTGTATAAATTATAGATAACAATAATAACAACAAAAGCAATAATAATAAGTTTAAAGAGAGTTTTGAGATGTGATATTGATGTAAGGATTAAACAAGGATAAAAATAATTGTCAAGGTTAGAGGATCCACTAATGGTATTTCAAACAAGTATAGTATAAACTCTTTTTATTACTCAACTAGAAACCACACACAAAGGAGGTTCCAATCGGATTTGTTAACATGATTACATTAATTATCTTATTCGAATAATGCTAATACTTGTAAATGTTGTCAAGCATTCATGATTATAACTTATGTTAATAACAAATCAAGTTCCTTTCATAACTCAGGTGTCGGTTATACCATATAGTATGGGCTATGAAAGTGCCAAGTATTTGTTGTACCAAGTGTTATACAACATAAATCTAGATTAACCATTTAACAATCAAAGTATTAAAAGTGAACAAGATAACAAATATAAAGCATGTTAGTATCCAACATTAAGGTCCATGTTAAGTTTATATTATACTTATTCTTACACCATTAGTGTACCCTTTTCACCTTGATATAATTAACTTAGCAACACATAATGAAAGAAAGAAACATAAATAAACAAGGAAAGGAAATGAAAAGCATAAGCAAGAAATTAATATAAGCAAAACTTAAGCATTACAAAATATAAAGAGAGAGTAAGAGCATGATCTTGATCTGAAAACCAAGATGCCTAAATACATGGCAAATGCCTCCTTTTATAGGCTAAAATTTGGAACTATTGATTTGTTGACTAATTGATGAGTGGGTGGCCACATCTTGACTTGGTGACAATTCTTCTCTTCTTGTCTGCCGAAAACGTCATTGATGACGTTATAATTTGAACAAACTTAAATCATGAAAGTTCTAGTAAATTGTCTCATCTTTCCAGGGTACAAATTTGAGATCATTTGGACTTCTAGAACTTGAGATATAGGCTGAAAACTGAACAGTGTCTGGGTTGCATGACAGATTCGGACTTCTTCTTTGTTGCTACAATTTGGACTTGAAAACAACCTTGTTAAATCTTGGGCTCCATATGAAAGTTGTAGGCCTATGTCTTATCTTTCCATCCATATAAAATGGACCTAAATCCAAGATCTACAGCTCTAGATATAACCCAATTACCGAACAGTGTTTCAGTTTGGACTGCACCAGCATCTCTTTTCTAAGTTTGGCCATCTCTTTGTCCTTTCAAGTTCAGTACTTCAACTCATCAATCAATTCTTTCATTTATGTGATAGGCCTGCATTTAAGATGAACATTTACCATAAATTAAAGGTATCTTATATAATTAGATATGTTATTATAAAACATGCTTTAGTTAAGGAGTTATTGATACTTCAAGTGCAAAATGATGATATAAAACCTTGATGAAAATGCACTTTCAAGTACTAATCATTAATACAAACTCTAACTTGTTTTTAAAGATCAATGGTAAGGGACAAGTTATACCTAATGGAAGATAATATTACTCTTAAAGAATCCTACCTGAGATAAACTGTATTATTGATCTTGTCTTAAATTGCTAATAGTATGTTATGCTATATTACTGTGGTTTATTTACATGGTGATGATGAGTTTATCTCAATGGATTAAACTCTGGTTGAATGTTAGATTCTAATCATTATAAGGTTCAATTGGTTTTGCCACTCCTAATTACTTGATGAATTGACAACTAAGTTAGTCACTCGAGGTCATAACTCAATTCATGTCCATGAATATACCAATAAGTCTACATTGGGCTCATTAAACCCATTCTAAATCATAGGAAACGTCTATGAAAAAAGCTTCGATAAGGTTCACATAACTTATGATACCTCAATACTCTTAACTCTGACGTCATTAAATATTGAACTACAAACTTTTATTATTTTAATGCCAAACAATTTTTTTTTTATTTTAGATTTTTATGCTAAGACAAGTATTTTTATCGAATTCTAAAACATAAAAAAAATATGCCTTTTTCTTTTTCTTTTCTTTAACAAACAAACTAGAAAGACAAATGTTTGTTTTTAATGATAGAATATGCAAAGAAAAAAAGATTTTTGGAAAGACTTGTCTATAGTGGTCACAAAATACTTAGTCATATAAATTTGATGTTTTTTTTTTTTAACTTACATCACAATCAAACACAAAATTTACACATGAAGACAAATAAAATTCTTCCAAGCTCCAAAATACATCTTCAAGAATTTGAAAGAGTTAGGTGAAGTTGTTGGGATTTAAATGAAGGATGTAGAAACGGTAGTGGCGTATGGAATGACGTGCCACTACGTCTAGTGGCTCTTGATCACTAGTGAAGGGGAGTTGATTTTAGGAAATGGTTGAAATGAAGGAGAAAAGTAGTCGGGATAAGGATAAAAACCATCCAATTCAAACTGGATAGCTTGCAAATGAGAGGGCATTTTATCTTTTATTTAAATCTCATGTAATTTCTATCTCTTGTAACAAACACATAAGCTCTATCTCTTATCTGCTGTAACAACTTTTGATATATATAAAGAAGAACATACATGCATATCTCTAGTAGGTTTTTCTAGAATTCTTTCATGGTATCAGAGCCAGTTATAGGTAATGCTTTTGTCAATCCTATGGCAGCTACTATAGACGTTTCCTTTTCTTCCACCGTCTTTCATCTTTCAGCTTAAGTTATCTCCATCAAACTTGATGGAACTAACTTCCTTGCCTGGAGTGCTCAATTAATTCCTTTATTACGAAGCTATGGTCTCATGGGAATCGTTGATGGTTCCGAACCTAGTCCTCCTTAATTTTCTAGTGATGAACAAAAAGCCCAAGGTATTCTTTATTCTGCTCATGTGGTTTGCCAGTATAAAGACCAAATGGTACTCGGCTAGATTATTTCCTTT
Source organism: Populus nigra (assembly GCF_951802175.1). Lineage (NCBI taxonomy): Eukaryota > Viridiplantae > Streptophyta > Magnoliopsida > Malpighiales > Salicaceae > Populus > Populus nigra. The sequence goes on from NC_084852.1 coordinate 10,167,139, forward strand.
TTATCTCATGCGGTGGTTTCCACCATTTATGGTCCTGAGACCTCTTAGTTTGCTTGGCAAGTTCTTGGTGCACGGTTTGTTATACCCTCAACATCTTGAATTTCTCTTATCAAGAGGAAGTTGCAATCTTCACAACAAGGCTCCATATCTTGCCAATTTTTTTTGGATGAAGTTAAGTCCCTTGCTAATGATTATCTGTTGTTGGGAAACTTATTGATGATTTTGATTTAATTTTATCTGTTCTCAATGGTCTTAACTCCTCATTTCACTCTTTTGTGACAACATATATGCTGCTTGCTAAGGAGAAGCCTATGTCATTCTTTGATTTTCATGCAGAGTTGTTGAACTATGATCTTATGCAAAAATTTCATAGTCAATCCATTCAACCCGAGGCAGGACCATATGCTCTATTCACAGATAAAAATGATTCCAAACCTAGATCTCAAAACAACACCAACAAATCCTATTTTTCTGGACCTTAAAAAACTCGGGTACCCCCTCTTCTTAATTTTACCAACCGTTACATGACTTACCGCCTCTATTATCAGCCATACCTATTGTTTTGAATTCCTGTTTGCAATCTCCATGTCAGATTTACAAACGAGAGGGACATAAGACTTTAAACTGTTTTAACCTTATGAATTATTCTTTTCAGGGACGTCACCCTCCAACTAAATTAGCTGTTATGGTTGTTGAAGTTAATACCACTTATCTCAATCAACATCAATGATATGTTGACAATGGTGCTAATATTCATGTCACCTCAGATATTGCTAATCTTGCAACCTCTCAACCGTATGAAGGAGATGACTTCGTACGCATAGGTAATGGGACAAGTTTTATCATCTTTCGTGCTGACACTGCTTCCTTTAAAACTCCTTTTTTATTCTAACCTTAAACAATGTTGTTTATTGTCCTCAAGCCTCGGTTCATCTCCTTTATATTAATAAATTTTTAAGGATAATAATGTTTACTTTGAACTCATTAGTTCTATTTTTTTTTTTGTGAAAGACATCCTAATAGGGGACACACTCATGACGGGGCCAAGTGATAATGGATTGTACCAAATCAACCTTCATCAACTAACGTCATCAAAATTTCATGCTCTTACCATGACTGTTAGCGTTAAGGCTTCTACCTTCACATGACATTGTCGTGTAGGACACCCCTCCTCTGCAACCCTTCATCGTGTCATTTTTAAATTTTCTTTCAGTTATTTATTCAATCAATAAGCAGGCTATTTATGTGTATTATCTACTCGGTAAGTCTAAACCATTGTCATTTTTGGAGTCGTCAAACGAGTCAACAACTACTCTAGAAATAATTCATTTTGATGTTTGGTCCACTTCCATGCCTTCGTTAAGTGGTTGTCGATATTATGTAATTTTTATTGACGACTATACTAACTTTTCTTGGCTATTTCCACTTTTCTAATAAATCCAATGTTTATTCACATTTGTTAAATTCAAGCTTTAAGTGGAAAAACAATTTAATTACACCATTAAATAATTTCAAAGTGACAATGACGGGGAATATTGTTCTACCATCTTGAAGTGATTTTTGAGTGCCAACGGTATTTTTCATCTCCTATCATGTCCTCATACCTTACAACAAAATGGCCTCGTCGATAGGAAATATCGTCATATTATGGAAATAGGACTTACTCTTCTTGCCCAATCTGGCTTACCTAAGAAATTTTAGGTTGATGCGTTTCTAACCTCTATTTTTATTATTAATCGTTTACCTACCAAGGTCTTTGATTATTCATCACCCTTTGAACATCCTTTTCACATTCCTCCTAACTTCACATATTTTCAAGCCTTTGGATGTCATTGTTTTCCATACCTCCTTCTTTACTCAACTAATAAATTATTTTATCGCAGCATACCTTACATTTTCATTGGTTATTGCTTTAATCAAAAAGGTTTTTAGTACTGATCTATCATCCAGGCGTGTGTATATCTCTTAAAATGTGATTTTTGAAAAAGGTAATTTCCCAGCTCTAGTACAATCTTTCTTCACTGACTTTGCCAACAACGTGTACCCCCTAGGTAATTCTCCTAACTTACTTTTATCTCCTCCCTCAAATATATTTATTTCTTCACATATTACTGCTCCTTCCTCATCTACCATCTCTTATAATTCTACCTCACCTGACCATGATTTCCATTCCTTTACACCAATTTCCACTTCTAGCCATTCTGATATTCCTTTGGCCTCTCCTGTTTCCTCTACACCTATTCGCCAACTTCTTTCTTCCTATAATAGAGAACCTTCTGATCATCAAGATAAAACACCTCCTCTTCTTATACCTTTCTCTCATATGATCACCAAATCCCAGATTAGCCACCTTAAACCCCATAGCTTTCCTAATTTCCACTTATATTACTCTACCTATCACCTTTTCCAAGCTTTGCACGCAGGTGCGGTCATCTCTGAGCCTTGGACTTATGCTCAAATAACCTTTATACCCGAATGGCATGTGGCAATGAATAGTGAATTTTAGGCATTATTAAAGAATGACACCTGGTCTTTATATTTTTGTTCTTCTAGTAAAAATATGGTTCTTTGTAAGGGGTCTTCAAACTAAAATGATGACCTGATGGATATATTGAACATCATAAGGCTAGACTAGTCGATGTTGGCTATTTAGAGAGAAGTGGGATTGATTTTCATGACACGTTCAGTCTCATTATCAAACCTTCTATTATTCATATAATTCTTACAATTATTGTTTCTTTCAACTGGGATATTAGGCAACATGATGTCTTTAATTTCCCAGCTCAACTTGATGGCTTTGAAGATCTGATGCACCCCTAGTTTATATGTAAGCTTCACAAATCTCTCTATGGTTTAAAGCAAGCTCCTCGGGCTTGGTTTAATTGTTTATCCATTGCATTGTTGCCTCTTGGCTTTCAAAGTTTACAAGTTGATCCCTCTTTGTTCACTTATCACCATGGTTCAGTACATATATGTTTTTTTTATTATTATCAAAATGTAAGTATATTAATGGATAAAAAATTTACAATGCTAGAGAACTAGCAAGATCATATACAATAATATACAAAAGTAGGGAACAAACTCCCTGAGAAGACTTTACATTAAAGTTGAAGCTAGCAAGCTAAAATTAGCAAAAAATGGTTATATGAGGAATCATAAATTACAAGGTTCCTAACCTAACACAAAGAAAAAGTTAAGACAAGTAACTATCCTGAGCGCTAATTAGAGCGTGAAAAAGCCAGGATGCAAAATCACACGAGCATTATGCAACATAACAAATCTGCAAGAGAGACATCAACAACAATGCCTAACAAGAAGCATATGCATTTTAAGGACTGCAAACCGAAAAGAAGATAACTTCCCACAAGAAAGTTCATTTAGGACAGCCACCATGCAGTTAACTAACAATAATGTGAGGGATATTGTGTTCATGAAAGTGCAATATCATGTAGAATAAAACTTGAAATCTCCGAAATAGAGTTTCAACCAGTGAGCAAGAGTTCTTAAAGACTCTTCGATTCCTTTCTTCCTATATCAAGTACACAACAATTTTGAGGGAGACTCTTTTCATTATGGGAACAATGTTTTTCCCCTTAATATTAAGGCCTCAAACAACACTGCTAATGGTGGTCATACCCCTGCAGAGCTGAAGCCAAGATTTAACCTTTGACCACAAGAGGGATGTCCAACTATAAACAAAGAAGAGGTGACAGAAGACACAACTAGCATCAGTATCAATAAAGTGCAACTTGTCTCTTGTTCTCAGCCTCCCAAGCAAAGCAAGCCAAAGGATGAAACTATGCCTTGGTAAACACCAAGGTTCCCAAACAACCTTAACCTATGACACTGGGGTTCATTTGAATCTCAAAAACTCATAAACATGACCCGAGAAAGGTTCAAAAATATTGTCCTAACTTTGCATCATAGAGATCATTTCTGATTGACCCCTACAATCTACAAGGAGCTGATCTCCAAGAGTAAGAAGGGACTTTCATATGGGAGAGGAGGTTCTCTGTAAAGGGATCAACTAGATTGAATTATCTGGCAAGTAAAAATGGTGTACCCATCTAATCCAAATCAAGTTAGTTTTTAAATGGATATTCCATAGCTGCTTTGTAATGAAACAGAGGTTCCTTGCCTTGATGTCATGGAGCCTCAGGCCTCCTTCATCATTTGGCAAAAAAATATGCTTCTAGGCTACTAAGGCAGACTTGTTTTTGGCTATGTTACCAGTCCATAAGAAGTTCCTGCAAATGCATGTAATTTGGTTGATGACAGTATCCAGTATGGGGAAAATGCTGAGCCAAAATTACACCATGCCAAAGAGAATAGATCTAATTAATTCCAGTCGCCTAGCATAAAATAAGTGCTTGCCCATCCAGCCTTGTATAACAGATTCAAGTTTATACAGGAGAGGGGAAAATTGGCTAGAAAGGTGCCTGTAGGGGCTAAGGGGGACACTAAGGTTTTTGAAGGGGAAACTGCCTTAAAAAAAAATAAGAATATTAGAGGATACCCTGCTTAATACTGTCTCCAACTCCACCAAAATATATGAAAGATTTCCCTGCATTGATGTGTAATCTGGAGGATCGACCAAAGACATGGGACTACTTCAAAAGGATCCGAATAGAAGATCTGTCCCCCCGATATAATAGAAGAATGTCATCAGCAAAAGTAAGGTGATAGATATTATAAGAAGCACACTTCGGGTGATAATGAAAGCCTGACTATTGAGATGTTATCTTCAGTATACGTGAGAGATATACCATACAGATGAGAAAAAGATAAGGAGATAGGGGATCACCCTGCCGAACTCCATACCTCCTAGAGAGAAACCCATAAAGGCTATCATTAATAGCAACAGAGAAGGAAGATGTTTCCACATATAACATTACTAGATGAGCAAAATGGTGGGGGAATCCCAGAAGATGAAGAAGCTCTTTGAGAAAGACCCATTGCACCGAATCAAAGGCTTTCCTGAAATCTATTTTTATGAGGCACCAGGGAGAGGTTCTCTTCTTGCCATAATGCCTGAGGAACTTTTGAGCTAGGTTAATGTTATCGATCATATTCTTCCCTCCAAGGAAAGCATTCTGAGCAGAACCAATAATATCTTACAGGGCACGACACAATCTACTGACTAGAATTTTGGATATCACTTTATAAATCACATTGCAGCTAGAGATTGGACTAAAATCATTTGCTAAGTTGACAATAACATATTTTAGAACTAGAGCAATAATGGAATGATTAATCTGCTTTAGGATCTGGCCAGAAGAAAAGAAATCTTGAACTGCTACACAAAAATCAACTCCTACCATGTCCTAAGATTTCTTGAAAAAGAGAGATGAATATCTGTCAGGACCTGGAGCTTTATCAATACCAATGCTGAAGAGAGTTTCCTTGAAATTTCATTGGAGACAAGCGCCAGAGAAAATTATAGTGGGATTCATCAAGACAAGGATCACTATGAACAACAACAGCATCAATAGGAGAAACATATGATGAAGTTCCAAGAAGGTTTTGGTAGTAATGAACAAATTCAGCACCAACTTTATCTATAAAGGTAGTAAGAGCCTCATTACTACGCAGGACGATAGGGATGAAACTCTTCTCGTGCTTATGATGCATCAAAGCATGAAAAAAACTTGTACCTCTATCACTTTCTTTGAGAAAATTACACTTGACCTTCTAGGCAAATAACGCTTTCTCAACAGATTTGAGGTTGAAGAGATTCAACTTCATTTGTTTAACTCTGTGCAAAAGAGAGATGTCATCTCTAGAATTGTGTAGGAGGCATTGTTGTTGCTCTAAGTCGGCCTCAGCTCTAGTAACTCTCTCTGAAATATAGCTAAAATAAAGCTTATTTAAATACTTCAGGGGACCCTTCAGAGACTTGAGTTTCCTGCACAAAATATATATGAGAGTACCTACCACCAGGGATTGCCATCCTTCAGAGATTAACCTTGCATATTCTAGGTGATCAACCCACATATTAAATAACTTAAGGGGATGACGACCTGGGGATATGTTGTTACCAATCTGAATGTGAGCTCCTGAGTGATCAGAGAAAGCCCTAGAGGGTAAGTGCACATGAGACATGAGCTGAAGATTGCACCATAAAGGATTGTCCAAAACACGATCTATTTCAGTCCAAACAGACTCATTGGACCAAGTATAATGGAAACCAGTGTAATTCAAATTAAAGAGGCCCAAGACAGAACAACATGCTCTGAAATCATAGACTTCATAGGATGAGACATGGTTACCATTGTACTTGTCCTCCTGTGAGAGAATGGAATTAAAATCATCCAAAACAAGCTAGGGACTAGTTAAAGCTTATGACTTAAGGTTGTCCCAAAGAGATCTGCGAGCAATAATAGTATTGAAACCATAAATAAAAGTAGCAGCAAAAGTATGGTGAATAGACAAGCTACGAATAGAAACATGGATAGCCTGGGGAGAAGAATCAATCAAATCAACGTGAACAGTAGAAGGATTCCACAACACAACAATTATGGCAGTACCAACAGCTTCTATATTTGAAACAATATTCCAACGCTTCAGCCAAAACCTATGCATGAATTGAAGCTTAGATGAAACCAACTTAGTCTTCAAGAGACCACACATATCAAAATTATGCTTTTACATGCAAACCAGCTCATGCTGCTTCAGAGGACTGTTAAGTCCTCTGACATTCCAACTGAATATGAGCATTACATAGGAGGGGGTGGAGGGGGAACCCTTCAACTACCAATTGTTCGAGATGTGCTCCTTCTCTGATCACGCACAGTGGTTGGACCAACAATAACTCCATCAAGACCTTTTTTGCTTGGGGGTGCCTTGACTGGTTCTTTACCTTTAGAAAGGATGAGGGGTTTTAATAAGTGGTGGGTATGGTTCCTGAAGGCGAGACAACATGTTCTTTACCTTTAGAAGGGATGGTGAACCCCTGATCAGTGGTGTGCACGACTCCCAAAGATATGCCAGGAACCTTTCTTGCTTTCTTGCTTTTGATAATTGCCCATTCTCCAAAGGCAACAGTGACTTCAGTGGACATAGGATCACAACTGTATGATGGCTCAGCAACCTAGCCTTCAACACTTCCTAGACTAGGTTCTGCAACAGGGCCTAGCCGATCAAAAACACTACGGGGCTTATCAGAAGCCTCAGAGGAGATACCTTTGTTGCCCATATGTCTAATCACTGTTGAGGTAGTAGCAGAGGAGCATACTCCTGTTTTGTGCCCAAGAACTTTACATAACTTGCAGAATCTAGCTAGTGGCTTATGTACAACCGGTTGAGTCAAAGGGGCACCATTTGGCAAGATAATATCAACAGAGGACTTAAGATAATATCCACAAGGACTCTAGCATAAGAGAGTCGTGACATGTTAAAAGTGAGTTGATCACTTTTTAGTGTATGTGGATGATATTCTTGTCATGTCTAATGATCGGGACTTCATTACATCTCCTGTCTCTAATCTGCAACTTGAGTTTGCCATAAAAGTTCTTGGCCATTTGATGTATTTCCTGGGTAATGAAGCCACCTGTTCTCCTTCCGGGTTGCATCTTCAACAAATAAGATATATTATTGACATTTTAGATCGTGTACAACTCCTTGGCATCAGACCTTATCGAGCTCCTTGTGTCTTGGGCTTCAAACTATCCATGTTTGCTGGGGAACCACTTCCAGATCCATAAGAGTATAGGCAAACAGTTGGTGCCTTGCAATATGTCACTCCCACACGTCTCGACATCGCATACTCAGTAAATCAGCTTTGTCAACACATGCAAACTCCAACCTTTGCCTATTGGACAACAGCCAAACATGTACTGCAATTTGAAGAATACAATCGATCATGGCCTTTTCTACAATCTTGGTTCCTTCTCTATTAATGCCTACTATGATTTCAATTGGGTTGGTGATCCAGACGATAGACGATCAACATGTGGTTATGATGTTTATATGGGTTCTAACCTCATCTCATGGTCGGCTAAGAAACAACTTGTGATTTTCAAATCTAGTACTGAGGTGAAATACTGTTGCTTAGCTCTTGTTACGACTGAGGTGTATTGGTTGCGTATGCTTTTTTTGTGAACTGAAAGTTTCACTTGAGTCTGCCTTTGTTGTTTGGTGTATTGGTTGTGTATGCTCTTCTTGTGAATTGAAAGTTTCACTTGAGTATGCCTTTGTTGTTTGGTACGACAATATCAGTGCTTTAGCTCTTGCTTCCGATCCAATTTTTCATGTACGATCTAAACACATCCAAGTCGATTACCATTTTATCTTTGAGAAGGTGGCAAACCGAGACATAATTTGACAACACGTACCCACTTCATTGCAACTTGCGGATGTCTTTATCAAGGGATACACAGCTAATCGTTTTTGTTTGCTACAAGACAAACTCTCTCTCTCTCTTGGATCTGGATCTCCTTGCTAGTTTGCAGAGGAATGATAAGGATAAGAACTGGATAGCTTGCAAACAGGAGGGGATCTTATCTTGTATTTAAATCTCATGTAATAACTATCTCTTCTAACAAACACATAAGCTCTTTCTCTTATCTGCTGTAACGAGTTTGGATATATACAAAGCAGAACATACATGCATGTCTCCCGTAGGTTTTTCCAGAGTTCTTTCAGTTGGGTTATGTGGAAAAGGGGAGGCTGCAGGTGATGATGGAGGGCTGATCACCGGCGGTGGGAGATGGAGAGAGAATGGATTGCTGGTAGTGAAGAAAGAAAAATAAAAGGTTGGTGCGTGGGGTTGGATACAGGTGGTTTTGACAAGGAAAGGAGGGGACGAAGGTCTTGGGTTGGTTTTTGTGACAGTGAAAAGTAAAGAGAATTGGGCAGTCACCTTGATGAGGAGTTTTGACAGTAGATGAGGGAGACTGGTATTGTGTGGTGGAGACAGTACTGAGGGACGAGAGGGCTGGAAGGCAGTGAGGTGTTTATTTGGTATCTTGTTCTAGCTTGTCTCAAAACGAGTGAAGGGGAGAGAAGCCTCCTGCAGGTTATGATCTCCTGAGGAATTATTTTCTCTGTTTTTTTAATAATGGAAAAAGGCCCCTTCATAACTGCCCTCTTGTTTGTTCTTATTACGTGAAAGTCTCCTCTCATTATAAATGCCCTCTTTGTTTCCTTTCTCTCCTTCTCAACTATTACTCCCCTTTTTCTTTGTGCTGGAGCCGGTGTTAAAATTAAAATATAAAAAAAATGCAGAGTAGGCATTTGGTTCCCTGCTTGAACTAGCTGCTGACGTCCCCTTAATTATATATTTCTTTTATTTTGTTATTTTTTTTTAGAAAAAAATTGTAAACAGAAAAATAGTAGGCAAATGGGTCCAAAATTATAAAATAGCTAGAAATTAGCATAATAGTATTGAAAATATATATAAAAAATAAGGGTACAAATTAAAATATGATTTCTCATTCTTATAGAAAAATCTTCTCATTTTCTTCTACACAAGCATGCTATATTCTACAACCATTTATTCCAATCATAATTATTTAATATCACATGACAACTAACAACAAAAAGAATTGTTAAGTCATGTTACCAGCTAACACAAATGGTAATAACAAAAAAAAAAAAACATTCAAGTATAAACAGTATAAAATTTCTATCAAATAGGGTCATTGTATAAAAATTCTAATTTATAATTTTATTATTCAATATTTTTTCTAATTAAAGTCATTATTAAAATTGTTTAGGTTATTTATATACTAGAAGTTTTTTTAAAATAAAACTAGAAAAATAATAAAAAATTATAAATTAAATAGAAAAAAAATAATATATTAGGAAATTATTGCTAATCATGAATAGTAACTTCTAGACTTTATTTGAAGGCATTTATAATCTCAAATTAATTATAAAATTATAAAATTATAAAAAACAAGACTTTTATAATCTATTAATAAAATTCTAGCTTGATTTAAAAATCAAATTAAAAGTTCTACTCTTTAACATAATGACGCGTGTTAGGAAAATATCTCCCACATCATAGTTGTACTAGGGTTTATATTATAAAATTCTTATTGACAATTTATCTAGAAATAGAATATTACATCTATTGATGAATAATCATAGATCCAATTTGCATGTTGTTGAACAATTCATGCTCTATACATGTCAATGTTGAATATTATTTCTATTAATGACTCAATCTATCTAGTGATTTATGATCTTGGGATTGATATAATATAAATTTTAAATTAAATCAATTATTTTAAATCGACATATAGATTAATGTAAGTTAATTTATTCAAACCATGATGCAAATCCTGAACCAAAATATGATAAACTTGATCCAGACTTTCTTTCTCAAATTATTATCCCATTTTTCAAAATCAAATGAGAAAAGATATCCCTTTATTTATCATAAATTAAATAATATAGGAGCATTTTTTATACTATAAATAAACAAAACTTGTCATAATTCATTAAGAATAATAGTTGTAATTAGTTTTATAAATCAACGAAGAAGGATACAGTCAATCATCAATTAGTAATATAATTGAGATTAGTCATCAGTCATCAATCAAAGAGATTAAAATTCAAGAATTGAACAATTAAATTCTATGTAGAATACGAAAGAAATTATAATACAGCAAGAAAACATACAAATATCTAAACGATACACGCAAAGACAAAATACACGTTATGTTAGGATTTAATTAGAATATGTAAAGTCTTGGTCTTGGTCTTCTGTAAATTGTTTGCATGGGAATAAGATTTGAAGTCTGAATAAAATTCTATCTATCTAATATTAATATTATAAGTGTATTTTTGAGAGAGTGGTTGTGATTGATTTTTAAAGTATTTTTTTATTAAAATATATCAAAATAATATTTTTTTATTTTTTTAAAATTATTTTTAAAATCAACTATTCAAAACAGTTCAAAACATATAAAAATTTAAGTTTTATGATAACACGGAGCATGTATCATCTAACAACTTATAATTTTAGCCAAAGTCATATACACAATTTATTCATAGCTTTTTGCTATGATTTTCTTTTTGTCTTTTTCTGCTTATTTCTTTACAACTTTTATCTACAATTTTCTATAATTTATTTACCTTTCTCTTTTTTTGCATTACCTTACCCTTTTTTTTTAATATGTTAAAATTAAGTTAAGTATTTCATATTTTACATGATTAACAAGGTGTTGCAATCTGTCTTCTTTCAAGATTAAGTTTTTAATTATAATTTTTTCTCATTGAAATGAATAAACGAAGAACATATATATATTCATCGAGAAATCAATGATAAATTGCAATAGGTTGATGATGATCGATCTATTGTATCAATTTTTTTTTTTAATCTTTCCAAGAGTATCAAACTGAACAACTTTTGTTGTGTTTGGGACAAAAACAAAACTAATTGTTTGGATCTGTTAGTAATTCTCTCATGTCTGCTGATTGTGACCTGAGATTATCTGTTTTCAATTAACATACGGTAACTTGTTCCAGTTGTGAAATGAATTTTGGAAAAAGTATTTAAGAAGAAAACTCTTTCTATTAAACAATTGAAAGAGACTTCATTGCTAGACACGTGAGTAGGAAAAAAAAAATACCTAGCTCAAATATTTATATTAATAATAATATAAAAAAAATTATTTTAATTCTAAAAGGTAAATCCTGAGTTTCTTTTTTTAAAATCATCCATTTGAGTGATATAAATTTCAGTATTATTAAAGATTTTCATGATTATTAATTTTAAAATTTTAAAAAATTAATCGAGATATATATAAATTGATCAGGATGTTTATAATTACTAAAAAAAACCATTTTAAAAATTCTTAGCTTCTCGATTTTTCGTGGTTACTTGTGCCGATTGACTACGTATGAACTGACCTATTTTTATGGTTTTTCTGCAAATGATATTTAGTTCCCTCGTACACCTATATATCTCAACCATTCTGTATCCGAACTTGACGAGCTACTCAAGAAAAATGGCTACTCTTTATTTCTTCTCTACTTTGGTTCTAACCATTGTTGTTTCGGTTCCAATCAATGTGTTAGGTTCAGCATACTGCGGACCGGTTGAGGCCATCGACAAGGATCTGGTTCAATTCCCTCTCAACTTGGAATTCCTCGAAGCTGAGTTCTTTTTGAATGGCGCGCTCGGTCTTGGACTCGATGCCTTTGAACCGGGTTTTGCCGCAGGCGGTCCTCCTCCGATCGGTGCCCAAAAGGCCAACCTTGATCCTGTTACCCGTAGAATCATCGAGGAATTTGGTTATCAAGAAGTTGGCCATTTAAGGTAGTAAAATTTATATGATGTTTTGATTCAAGCTGAGATCAATAAGCGCACCGTATTATTATTCATCCCATAATGTTGTAATGATTTTCAGGGCTATTATAACAACCGTTGGTGGAGTTCCAAGACCTCTATACGATCTCAGTCCTGAAGCATTCGCACAACTATTTGACAAAGCAGTTGGCTACAAATTGGACCCTCCATTTAACCCTTACTCCAACACAGTCAACTATCTCTTGGCATCGTATGCTATCCCCTATGTGGGACTGGTAGGATACGTTGGCACCATTCCACTCTTGGCCAACTACACTTCTCGAAGAGTAAGAACCACGCATCTATCTCAAGCAAACACAAAAAACAAGCACACAAGCACATTAAATATAGCCACTTCAAGTACGTTGTCCTAAATAATATCGTTTTGCTTCCTGTTTTTGTTCCTGATGTAGCTTGTTGCGTCACTCTTGGGCGTAGAGTCTGGACAGGACGCTGTAATACGAACGTTACTCTATGAGAAAGCTGACGAGAAAGTGTTGCCTTATAACATAACTGTGGCTGAATTCACCAACGCAATCTCAGGCATCAGGAATGAGCTTGCCATGTGTGGGATTAGAGATGAAGGTCTAATTGTACCCTTACATCTTGGGGCCGAAAATCGAACTGAGAGTAACATTTTATCTGCAGATACCAATTCGCTCTCTTATGCACGTACACCACCACAGATTCTAAGGATAATTTATGGAACCGGCAGTGAGTACAGGCCAGGCGGGTTTCTCCCTAGAGGTGGAAGTGGCAAGATTGCAAGGAGTTTTCTCGATAAGGTTTGAAAAATGGATGTTGTGCTAGAAATGTTACTTTTGTTTAATATTATGTAATTCAAAGTATAATAAAGTTGTGACTCTTGAAGTGCGTCGCAGTGAATCGATGCCTTATATACGTTAAAGAAGATCACATTTTAAGAAAGTCACTTTTGGTGAAGCATTGCAAGAATCGTCTTTTCTTTTCAAATAGATACCGACTACATTCTTGGACCCACGATACGCTGTTTTTCTTGTGTAAAAAAAAAATGATTCCAAGTCTCGTAGTAGCGTTCTAAAAAATCATTTTTCACTGATGTAATTTTTTTTTTTTTAGAAAGATGAAAAAAAAATACCTTAATGAAATTTCACTAATTAAATAAAATTTATTGACACAAAAAATAAAAAACAAGATTTTTTTTAGATAGAATATAACCAATTAGGTATCTTTTTCATTGTTTTTTGATGATTTTTTTTTCCCAAACCTAATATCTGGATGTTATTTTGACACCATAACAACCTTGTAAAAAATATATAAATAAATTATCAAATCAAATCCTAATTAAAATATTAAAGGATATATTCGCAAAAAAAATAACTAATGACTAAATTAGAAAAAATATAAAAATAAAGTAAAAGTTAATTGTTTAAATAGTAACCATAAAACATAAACCTTGCATTCTTTTATTTTCTTTTTAGATTAGTCCCTCAACTCTCTCTTTTTGCAAACAATAAATATATTGAGTGACCAAATTGGGGGGGGGGGGGGTGCTGCAATATACAATGCATTATGTTTTGGTGCACAGTGGATTGCACAATGTTTTTGGCACGGGATTTCTGTTAATTTGTGAAATTTTACATTTATGATTATTCATTAAAGAACATTCTAAAAAAGAGATAATGAGTTTTGCATTTAAATAAAGAACATTCTGAATAGAGAAATAACAAGTTTTGCATTTAAATATAAACATATTTTTTGAATGAATAATTATATTGGTTTATGGTTGTAATGGTTAGGAAAGTCATGTCCATTAAAAATAAATTATTGGAAGGAAACATTGTTTCATAATATGATAGGTCACAAAAATGGTTAATGTAACGACCTGATTTTCGAATGCATGACCGGTACATAAATAAGATCCCCCTCTAGGTTTCTATACCTATGTGAACCCAAACTTACATACAAACTTTTTTATATATTTAAACAAAACAGAGTTCTACGCAACATAATAACATAACTAATCTCATAATATAAATTGATTATATCAATATAAGAGTTAGTATAAATATCGTAATTGTAGAGCACTAACTAGATATAATGGAAAAGTACTAATTATAACCAAAAAAGCAAGATCTAAAGTCCAACAAAAATGACCTGGTAACAAGTTATAAGCTTAAAAAATATCAGTAACGAGAGCGTGAGTTCAACAACTCAGTAAGTGGATAACATTCAATATACGTACACCGGGTTATACAATAATGAGGAATACACACACACACACACACACACAAATATGAGTTTAAGTTCTTACATGAAAGTTTCTCAAATAAGCCAACAAGAATATCATAAGGGAAGCCTTGTCAGAAAATCAAAATGAAATAAGCATGACACTCCATACTATAGGATGATCAGTCGTCACATGTTGGTGACTTTCTCGACCAACTAAGGTTCAGATACGATGTGCACAAAGACTAACACTACCTTGTTATATGAGTATTCTGACTAACATACCATAGATTTATATCATAATCACACATATAGATTCATATATCAAGGCTCAAGTCATGACATCAATCAAATAAGGAGCTATCAATTCATAATTACATAAAGATTCATATCAAAGATTCAGTTTCAATAAGTAATCATGCTTAATCAGAAACAAGGAATACATAACAATATAAGAATTACCAAGAAACACGATCAATTCCATATTAACCATTCAAGTATTTATACTAATACTCTACCATATGAAAAATTATCCATTCACCTGACTCAAAAATAGAAATAACACGGAGACAGATAACAAAAGCAATCTTATTGATGTCTCACAGGTAGAATATCATGATTATCTTAAAAAAAAAGAGATATACTAAAAAAAACAACTAAAAAAATGTACAATCTATTTAATACATAGAGTCTAACTTATAACCCCATACGTTTATGAACCAAATTGGTGTGTTGGTGATAGTCACTACATGAACCAACATTCTAAATGGATTGCACTTCTGAATAGATATGAGATGAGGGGAGTGGGGTGTTTTACATGCACTTGAGCTAGTTTTGGTGATGGTTTCGGATGAAAAACAACTCTCGACCATAAGTTAAATAAAAACCTTGCAACAGGAAATTGAGTTGTAGCATGGTAACATTATAAATTCTTTCTTGTTAGAGCTTGGAAGGCGAAATGGAAAGGTGGTTGTGCACGATCTCCAATGAAGATAGAACATTAATAACAAATATCAATCGAGGAGTGATCTTCTGAATATCTTATCTCCATGTATGACCATTCTCTCATTTGTTCTTATATCTCTCATTCCTTGTGGTAATTTGAATTTTGATAATATAATTTTCAATTAAAGGGTTTTTTTAACATTTTTTTCATGTACACTAACATTAAAGTCATGTATATGATGTATTTTAATGTAAGAAGTAACCTTTAGTACTTTAAACGCGCACGCGTGTTTGTGTACATATATATAAACAAATTACGTATGAGAAATGTTTGGTTTATAGATCATGTAAATCTATCATGCATAAATCTTATTGATCTGAATGACTTATTATAAGTATATGGATTTATTGAGATTTAACTAAGAGGGAAGGACATGATAGGAGCAATTATACATTTAGAGACTTAATATAGATAAATCTTTAAAATACTGTCGCACCCGACATCGCGGCGACCCTAAAAATTAATTCTTGTGAATTATGGAAAAAGAACAGATTTCTGGCATCTTGTTCTTTTAGAGGAAAAAGGTCTTATTTAAGGAGTCGCCACCTAGTATTATGGTCACTAGGAACCCTAACTGGTCAACAGAGATTCCATGGTACGGGATTGGTTACGTAAAATGGAAGATATTATCACCCCTTAAACGTTCTGCCTGAGGCAGACTGCATTGCTGATTTTGTCTTAAATTGCTAAATATTTATTGGTTTATGCTCTGATAGTTTACTTGCAACATTCCTGACTCTGGCGCCAGTGAATATTCAACTACGAATAATTCCAATTCTGGCGTTGGTAAATATTACGTAGCTATAAAATAAATGTGGATCAATATTTTTATTCCTGACTCTAGCGTCAATGAATAAACAAATAAAATAAATTTATTTTTACACATGCACATATTTTTTATTTTTCTAGCTAAATAAAATAAAATATAATGAATAAAAATAATATAAATTTAAACTGGTATTTTTATTCCCGACTCTGGCGTCAGTGAATAAACCAATAAATTTATATTATTTTTATTTATGCATACACATTTTTTCTATTTTTTATTTTTTATTTTTTTCTATTTTTTCCATTTTTCTATTTTTTATTATTTATGTTTTTGGGGGCTGGGCCTAGCTCAGCTCATGTGGGGGCGGGGCTGGACCCAGCCAGCCTGGCCCGGCCACTGGCCCAAGCCAGTGGCCCGGCTAGGCAAAAGGAGAAGAAGCACGCGTGAATTACTCACGCATGCTGGCAACAGTGCTAGTATAATTAAAAAGGAAAGAAGAGGGAAAAAGAATACTACTGACCTGCACCTTGAAGACCGAAGATGAAAACTCTGGTGACGACCTGGCCGAACAACGTCCTCTGTGCTATTGACCTGCACCTTGAAGACCGAAGATGGAAACTCTAGTGACGATCTGGCTGAGCAACGTCTTCTCCCTTCTTCCGCTTTATCTCTTGCTTTCTTCTACTCTCAGGATTCTCTCCCTCTCTCTGTGTGTATCTGTATTTTTCTTTGTTCTTCGTCCGTGGGTTTTATTTTTCCTCTGTTTTTCTGTGTTAGTTCCCAATCTTCATTTTTTCTTCATCCCCCTATGTGCTTCCCCTGTTTTCCCTGCTTTTCTTCGGTTTCTTTTCCCCTCTCTCTGTGTATTATTGCTTTGGATTTGTACTCTGCTTTTTCTCTCTTCTTTGCTCTGATTTTCTTCTCTGGTTTTTTATCTGGGTTTAGCTAAAGTTTTTTTCGGTTTCTCTTCCAAAATCCCATTGTTTTCCCCCTTTTCACTCCCCAGTTTTTCTTCCTTTTTTTCCTTTCCTCTCCCAGTTTTTCTTCTTCTCCCCCCCTGTTTTTTTTCCAACCCCTTGCTCTTCGGTGCTGCTCGGTTTATATAGGGCTCGGCGGGTTGAGGCGGCAGGCTGAGGGTCGACCACCATTAAGGCACCCATTACTGAAGCCAACGGACGACCATTACTTCTGCAACGTTCGGCGTCCTTTACTGTAGAAAACAGTCACTGGGTTAAAAGCGAAGAAGATGAACAGCGTCTTCAAAACGACGTCGTTCGGCCATTTGTCCTTTTGATCCATGCAGTTTTGAAAGTCTTGCAATTAAACCCCTGGTTTAAACTGTAATTGGCCCCTGCATTTGCGCGCCTTTTTTAATATAGTCCTTGGATTTTAATTTCGCAATTTAGACCCCCAATTAAACCCCAAACTTTGCTATTTCTTCAATTAAGTCCCTGATTTCACTAATTTAATTAAATCCAAAGTCCAATTAAGTCTAAAACTTATCAATTCTCTAATTAAGCCCCTGATTGGATTAATTAGATTATTTCCAAGCTTAATTAAGTCTCAAAACTTATCAATTCTCCAACTAAACCCTTGATTGGATAAATTAAATTAATTTCAAGCTTAATTGGATTAATTCCAAAGTTTAATTAAACCCCAAAACTTCCAATCATTTTGTCCTTAACCCAAATTTTAATTCATTCTTCATTTACTTGTTTTTTCCAACATTATTATTATTTTTTTCATCATTTTTTTTCTTTTCAGTAAATAAAATAATAATAATAATAATAATTAAAATAAAATGGTCAAAAATTGGGTTATGACAGTTGCCCCCTCTTTATAATATTTACTATGCAAAGATATTGGAAAATTTCATTTTCTTTTAGCTTTATGTAGTAAATTTATAAAGAAAAGTAGATACAAAAAGGATTTTTTTTTTGTTTTTTTTTTAAGTCTTGAAAACTTTGAAAACAACAGATTGACACACGACTTTTACCAAGAGATGTAGAAATCAAGAAACAAGTCATTTGGAAGACGACCCACCTTTTTTTTTTCATTTTGTTTTTTTTTTGTTTTTTTGTTTTTTTTTGTTTTTTTTTTAGAAGTGGTCTCATTGTGATGGGTGACCTACCCAAGTAAAAAGGAAACAAAAATGAGGGCTCGAAGGTGCGCTCGAAAGAATGTGAGGGCTCAAAGGCGCTCGAAGAAGAAAGGGAGGGCTCAAAGGCGCGCTCGAAGGGAGAAAGCGAGGGCTCAAAGGCGCGCTCGAAGGGAGAAAATGAGGGCTCAAAGGCGCGCTTGAAAGGAAGCGAGGGCTCAAAGGCACGCTCGAAAAGAAAAGGAAGTGCTCAAAGGCACTCGAAGAGGAAAGCAAGTGCTCACAGGCACTTGAAGAGGAAAGCGAGGGCTCAAAGGCGCGCTCGAAGAGAAAAGCAAGTGTTTAAAGGAACTCGAAGAGAAAAACGAGGGCTCAAAGGCGCACTCGAAGAGGAAAGCAAGTGCTCAAAGGCACTCGAAGAGAAGCGAGGGTTCAAAGGCGCTCGAAGAGGAACGCGAGTGCTCAAAGGCACTCGAGGAGGGAAGCGAGGGCTCAAAGGCATTCTAGAAGAGAAAAGCAAGTGCTCATAGGCACTCAAAGAGGAAAGCAAGTACTCAAAGACACTTGAAGAGAAGCAAGGGCTCAAAGGCGCTCCAAAAGAAATAAGGGCTTGAAAGCACCCTAAAAATGATGATCAAAAGCTCGAGGGTGTATTTGAAGGGAGCTAAGGCTCGAAGGTGTTCTTGAAAAGGGAGGTAGGGTTAGGAAACGCAATACCTTGGATGGTCAAGGGCTCGAAGACACACTTGAAAGGAGATAAGGGCTTGAAAGGCTCTAAAAATGACGATCAAAGGCTCGAATGCGCATTTAAAGGAGGTGGAAAAACATAGAGATTTTTTAGATGGCCTATTTCTCATGGGCGGCCTGCCCAGATTAAAAAAATTCTCAAAAATGAAAAATTTTCAACAACAATTTCGATCTTTAGCCATTTCAAGTTGGCCTTCCACTTGATGGATTCCGTTGGAATTTTCTCATCTGAAATTTGTAAAACTCATAGTCCAATGTCTCAAAGTTTAGATGATATGCATGCATCTTTACCTGTTTTGAAATATAGGCCCCCATTTCTTCTTAGTCTTCTTGTTGCTTAACTGATGAGGATTTGTTATCTCTGATTTGGGTCCTCTTTGTCGTTTGGCTTCTAGCCTACTCGAGTTGGCCCATGTAAGTTTATTCCCAGATTTGTTTACACAACTCAGCCTTTGTGGTGCCCATTATGACCCACTTGCTTGCTAGAGATTTTCTGTCTCGTCAAGTAATTTTAAGAGGATCATGTATTATTCCTCGTCTCACTGCTAAAAACATTCGGTGTCACTTGCTGAAAGGATCAAGTTGTCTTTCATAATCCAAAATGCCCCCTTGTCTTGTTGAAGGAAATTACCATCTCTTTTTCTATAATTTTTCCTTCAAAACACAATGTTGCCCCCTTGTATTGGTCATTGCCCCCAAGTGTGCTCTGTCAGCAACTTAGACAAATAATAGTTTTAAGAAGCCATTCTCTCATTTCTCTCTTTTTCAATTTGGTGAAGGAGTATGGGTCTAGAATGAATCTTGAAATCTTGATCTTGCATTTTGAAAACAAAAATTGTTTCGATGTGAGTCTAAAACACTTTGCTTTTAAAATCTTGCAACTCCTTGGTTATTTCATTTCTTAGGAAAGAGATTATTTGCTCTTGTGTTTGGCAATGAGGTTTTCGGTGGAAATATGTCATGAGATGACCCTTTGTTTTAAAGTGAAGGGCTCGAGAAAAAGCTCGAGGTTTTGTATGAGAAAAACTTGTCTCTTTTTGAACATTCATTTTTATCAGCATGAATAATAATGAGTAGTTTATTCTTGATGTCATGAATCTTATGAAAAGTATTCTTTGCATTTTGAGAGCATTGTTTATTGTTCTAGGTTGCTTGCTTGCTTGATTAAAAAGGACTTCTATAGGCACGTGACGTAGGCTGTGGTTTTTGGTTATGAAAGAAAAGGATTCATAAGGCTCAAAGAGTGTTTCAGGGTTTCAAAGACTGAGGATCACTATCAACCATTTGACTCTTGACATCATTCACATTTTCTTTTGCCGCTCTTCTTTGATTTGCCCTTTTTTCTCTTTTTTTTTCCTTTTTCATTGCTTTGCTAGACCATACTCACTTTATCTTGGTTATCACTTTTTCTTGTGATTTGGGCATGCCCCCTAGCATTTGAGTTTCTTGGGCTCTTTTGCCTTTTGGCTTTCTCACGGCTTTATCATCTTTCTTGATCATTGAAATTTCACTTGCCCCCAAGTGTGGGGTGTGATCCTAGTCGGGATTTTTTTTCATGAAAGAAAAATTATTCAGGCTCAAAAAGGGATTGCAAGGGATATACTTATTTCAGAACGTGAAATGAATAACAAAGATGGCCTTTTCTCATTTCAAGCGCAAGCAGTTAAGATCAATAAACTTTGACCTCATCCAGTGTGTTGGTTTGGTCTTTGCAAAGATGCATTTCATAGGTCATGAGCAACGAGTTCACTACATACCATTATTCATACATTTAAAAACACATGATTCAAGAGTCATGGGGTAAGGGTGTTTTTTTCTTTTTTCTTTTTCACAATATTTTTTTTTGGTTTATAAGTTAATCACCTCAATGATGGAGTTGTTTGATTCACTTGTCATTCTACAATTAGAATGTGAAAAATATCATTTTTGAATGAACATCAAATTATTTTTGAAATCAAAATACCAGATCAATTTTTTTCAAAACTCCAATAAGGAAATGGATTTTGGTACAAGAGATAAATTGAGTCTATGAGATCACGCGAGGCTTCAAAAGTGTATTCGTGAGTTTTTATAAGAAAATTCTCTTAATCAGATGAATAATGATTGGTCGTGAACATGATTGAATGACAAACTCATTATTTCATTGAAGCTTTGGAAAAGAAGTTTAACAACAAAGAACTTATACCAAATCTTGAACTATAAACACTGGCATGATAACACATAAAAGGGGTTAAATACTTAGCAATCATTGATTGGAATTTCTAGAATCATTCATTCTCATTGACAAATGCATCTTTTCAACAGTCAATTGAAGTCATTTGTAGATCATTCTTGACCTAATATCATTATAGCTTTATCTTCAAGATAATTGATTTCTGGGAGTCGGTGTGAAGCAATTAGTTATAGGAATGATAAGTGCCTTGGAAACTACCTCCTTCAATGTCCTTTCCTTTTTCAGTGAAACCGTTCTTTTCAGTCGAATCAACAATTTTACCTAACCCAATGGCTTGTTCAATCCTCTCAGCTATAATAACTAGGTCAGTAAAATGTTGTGCAGAGCTTCTAACCAAGAATTCAAAGTATGGAGCTTTAAAGGTGTTGGAAAATAAACTGATCATCTCTTTTTCCAACATAGGAGGATTAACTTGTGCAGCTACCACACTCCATCTTCGGGCATATTCTCTTATGGACTCCTTGTCGTTCTTCTCTATAGCTTGCAAGCTTAAACGATCAGGGCTCACGTCTATATTGAACTTATATTGCCTCATGAAGGCATCAACTAAGTCCTTCCATTTTTTAACCTTGGTATTGTCCAACCGCATATACCAAGTGAGGGCAGCGTCACTCAAGCTGTCTTGGAAGAAATGAATCAGCAATTTCTCATCATCAACCACCTCAGCCATTTTGTTGCAGTATGCTTTGAGATGAGTTATAGGGCATTGAGTTCCCGTATATTTAATGAATTCTGGCACCCTAAACTTCTTAGGAATGACTATGTTAGGTACCAAACACATATTGACAACTTTCACCAGGTCACACAAATGGTCTCCCTCAACTGCCCTTATCCTTTCTTCTAAGGCAGTCCATTTTTCCAAGTCCTCTTCTTTTACCATCTTGCCCTTTTGAGATTCTTTCTCGGTAGAATCAATGGTAAATGACATTCTCCTAGGGTATGCTGGCTGGAAATGTATAGCTTGTTGAAATTCAGATGACACCCTATTTGCCCCCAGATTCTGTGGATCGAAATGAGTTACATGCATATCTTCAGGCTGAGCTATAAGTGTTGCTTTTCCGGATTTATCTCTCAAGGCCTGCTCGAGTAGACTAGTAAGCCTTGCGACTTCTTCTTTAAGATTATCCACCTCTTTTTGATGTTGGGCTTCCAACTGGGCTCTTTCTTCATTTTCCATTTGTCTTTTTCTCGAACGAGTGTTATAGGCGGGTTTCAATGGGGAACTTATATTTCAACCTGCTAAATGTAAATCATGCATTTTATGCAAAAATGTTGAAGCAATTAAAAAAATGTGTATGAAATGCAGACTTGCCCTACACGGGATGACAACCTAATAGGAAGTTCCTAATTATTGAGTGCATCAAAGGGTTGGTCATTATCTAGTTTCAAAGGGTCTCTCGCATGCTCAGTGATCGTCCATGAAAGGTCGATATGAGGCTTACAAGTAGTGTGAAGATAGAGGCCCTGAGTAATATCAGTTTGGCATATCAACCACTTCCAAGTAAACAATCAAGCGAGAGTTGGATGGTTTCACGAGTCTTACCCAGGCTAAAGCCATTGGGGTACCGTTACTCCCCCACTTATCATAGTTTGTAAAGTGTGTGCTTCTAAAGTGATGCATGACAACATAAACAAGAATGCATGCTAAAGCAGTAAATGCAGGAAAAAAAACAAATAAACAAAACAACAACAAAAAATAGCAATAATAAGACAAAAGACAAAGCGTAATCCTAAGTCCCCAGTGGAGTCGCCATCCTGTCGCACTCGACATCGTGGCGGCCCTAAAAATTAATTCTTGTGAATTATGGAAAAAGAACAGATTTATGGCATCTTGTTCTTTTAGAGGAAAAAGATCTTATTAAGGAGTCGCCACCTAGTATTATGGTCACTAGGAACCCTAACTGGTCAACAGAGATTCCATGGTACGGGATTGGTTACGTAAAATGGAAGATATTATCACCCCTTAAACGTTCTGCCTGAGGCAGACTGCATTGCTGATTTTGTCTTAAATTGCTAAATATTTATTGGTTTATGCTCTGATAGTTTACTTGCAACATTCCTGACTCTGGCGCCAGTGAATATTCAACTACGAATAATTCCAATTCTGGCGTTGGTAAATATTACGTAGCTATAAAATAAATGTGGATCAATATTTTTATTCCTGACTCTAGCGTCAATGAATAAACAAATAAAATAAATTTATTTTTACACATGCACATATTTTTTATTTTTCTAGCTAAATAAAATAAAATATAATGAATAAAAATAATATAAATTTAAACTGGTATTTTTATTCCCGACTCTGGCGTCAGTGAATAAACCAATAAATTTATATTATTTTTATTTATGCATACACATTTTTTCTATTTTTTATTTTTTATTTTTTTCTATTTTTTCTATTTTTCTATTTTTTATTATTTATGTTTTTGGGGGCTGGGCCTAGCTCAGCTCATGTGGGGGCGGGGCTGGACCCAGCCAGCCCGGCTAGGCAAAAGGAGAAGAAGCACGCGTGAATTACTCACGCATGCTGGCAACAGTGCTAGTGTAATTAAAAAGGAAAGAAGAGGGAAAAAGAATACTACTGACCTGCACCTTGAAGACCGAAGATGAAAACTCTGGTGACGACCTGGCCGAACAACGTCCTCTGTGCTACTGACCTGCACCTTGAAGACCGAAGATGGAAACTCTAGTGACGATCTGGCTGAGCAACGTCTTCTCCCTTCTTCCGCTTTATCTCTTGCTTTCTTCTACTCTCAGGATTCTCTCCCTCTCTCTGTGTGTATCTGTATTTTTCTTTGTTCTTCGTCCGTGGGTTTTATTTTTCCTCTGTTTTTCTGTGTTAGTTCCCAATCTTCATTTTTTCTTCATCCCCCTATGTGCTTCCCCTGTTTTCCCTGCTTTTCTTCGGTTTCTTTTCCCCTCTCTCTGTGTATTATTGCTTTGGATTTGTACTCTGCTTTTTCTCTCTTCTTTGCTCTGATTTTCTTCTCTGGTTTTTTATCTGGGTTTAGCTAAAGTTTTTTTCGGTTTCTCTTCCAAAATCCCATTGTTTTCCCCCTTTTCACTCCCCAGTTTTTCTTCCTTTTTTTCCTTTCCTCTCCCAGTTTTTCTTCTTCTCCCCCCCTGTTTTTTTTCCAACCCCTTGCTCTTCGGTGCTGCTCGGTTTATATAGGGCTCGGCGGGTTGAGGCGGCAGGCTGAGGGTCGACCACCATTAAGGCACCCATTACTGAAGCCAACGGACGACCATTACTGCTGCAACGTTCGGCGTCCTTTACTGTAGAAAACGGTCACTGGGTTAAAAGCGAAGAAGATGAACAGCGTCTTCAAAACGACGTCGTTCGGCCATTTGTCCTTTTGATCCATGCAGTTTTGAAAGTCTTGCAATTAAACCCCTGGTTTAAACTGTAATTGGCCCCTGCATTTGCGCGCCTTTTTTAATATAGTCCTTGGATTTTAATTTCGCAATTTAGACCCCCAATTAAACCCCAAACTTTGCTATTTCTTCAATTAAGTCCCTGATTTCACTAATTTAATTAAATCCAAAGTCCAAATAAGTCTAAAACTTATCAATTCTCTAATTAAGCCCCTGATTGGATTAATTAGATTATTTCCAAGCTTAATTAAGTCTCAAAACTTATCAATTCTCCAACTAAACCGTTGATTGGATGAATTAAATTAATTTCAAGCTTAATTAAGTCTCAAAACTTATCAATTCTCCAATTAAACCCTTGATTGGATTAATTAAATTAATTCCAAGCTTAATTGGATTAATTCCAAAGTTTAATTAAACCCCAAAACTTCCAATCATTTTGTCCTTAACCCAAATTTTAATTCATTCTTCATTTACTTGTTTTTTCCAATATTATTATTATTATTATTTTCATCAGTTTTTTTCTTTTCAGTAAATAAAATAATAATAATAATAATAATTAAAATAAAATAGTCAAAAATTGGGTTATGACAAATACAAGCATATATGAGCTTCTTATCAAGAGTATTTTTTTGTGTCAAATATATCATGTTACTTTTCTATTATTTTGTATAGGAAAAAATAAAAAAAATTAAATTAGTATAAATAGAGTTACCAAAAAGAATGTAAAAATTTGGGTTGAAAGTTGACATCTAATATAGTTCTTTCAAATAAAACTTGTCATATTTGTTGAAGTTCAACTACACAAGATATCTTCACTAATTACGTAGTATGAGGTTACTAATCCTTAAATTTTGATTAATGTAAAGGATTGTTGATTTTATTTAATATTGTGTGACTTTTAATTGATATTACAAAATCATTACTCCTTAAGATGTTACTTGAGTAAATCAATCTTGTATTAATGAATATGACTTTTTAGAAAGTATTTTAGTGAAATATTATAAAAATTATATTTTCAAAGAAATAACTTTTCGTGAAACATTACAATTATAACCATTTATTAAATAGTGTTAGCATCTTCTATTAATAGATAAAACCAAACATAAACTACCTACCAAACCAAAAAAGAAAATAAATTTTGACAGGGCTAGGAAATTAAAAAAGGAAAAGGAAAACTTGCATCCTTCCATCTAAACCATCATGCAATAGTAATGGTATAACCACTAGAGATATGGCATACTTATCCATCAAAAACCATTGAGAACTAATAGATAAATCATCAATAAATATTAGAAGCTTCCATTATAGGAATATGAATAATTAAAAAAAATTAAGCAAAAAAAATGAGCCTAACACATTGAAAAATTGATGGTAATCAACATTAATTACAAAACAAAATTACCAAGTAGAAGATAAGTCGAGCATGAAAAAAATATATAAAAAACTAACTAAAAAGGGAATAATCTCAACATAGAATCATCCTCAAACAAATCCTACAAAACATATTAAATAAAGAAAAGAACACTATAAATCTATTTTAAAATTCCAGCGTAAAAAATGAAACAACAAACGAACTCTAAACTTTAAGTACATCAAATACCCAAACAAAAAGGGTTTTTCCATCTCTAATTTTTTTTTCATGTTTTGTTTTTTTTTTCATTATGTTTTTTTTATCCTTTCTTTTTTTTAGCCAAATTATCTAAGATGCAAGGCTTTACAATGTCATAAATAAAAGCTGCAAATGATTGTTTTTTTAATAGGCCTCATTAATTTATAAAGTTACTTCAAAATGATGGTATGAAAAGGTCCATTTTCAAGGTCTCATCTAAAAATATAGCACTATCAAATCTATAATTATCACTTTCCTTAGGAAGAAAAAAAAAATTGATTTTAAAGGAATCTATCTTTTTTAACCTCATTTGTAATAGAAATTCATTCCAATAAAGATCCACTAACACATAAAATAAAAGATGGCCTCAATATATTAGTGCTTGATCTATCAATCTTGTTAAAGTTAAATAAATTATTGTTGGAAGCAAAAAAAAATCTTGGTGCTTCTACATTTGAAATCCATATCAAAACCTGTATTAAAAGGTATTGGATATTAATATACCTTGTAAGATCTTGTCATAGATATTTTCTTCAAGATTATAGGGATTGCTTAGTTTTATTTATGACTTATCAAAATATGTAAAAAAAAGTGCTAGATATTATTATCCCTTATAAGATCTTGTAAGATTTCAAGGAATGGAGGTTATTTTAGGCACTCCTTGAAATATATTATTATCCCTCCTTGAAATAACATCGGTTTTGATTAATATGTCTTGAGTGCTATCTTTTTTTTCTCTCTCTCTATTATGCCTATCTATATAGGTTTATATGATATGTAAAGTATATACATTACATATTGTATATTGAAAAAACAAGGCATAATGTTTTATTTGTAGAAATTTCTAATAACCCTATGAATGATAAAATATCTATTTACCCTTGAATAATACAATATATATTATTTCAAGACAATTTTAGAAATTAATGTAATCAAGTTCCCATTTGATTTTTCTAGATCTAGGATTGTAATCTCATGTATAAATTACATTCTAGTATTTAATTTCTAAAACTTATTTACAATCAAGTTCTATTTGATAAATCATCATAGTTTAGCTTCTTACCAATGATTCTTAAGTGTATGACCCATTATATTCCTAATATGTTTGACCAAATATAAATCACAATCCTAAATAAAATAGGATAAAATAAATTAAATAATTTAATTTATTATCAATTCAATAATTAATTGATTTATATTTGAAGAGTAAGTGCACCTTCTAGAAATGCGTCGTAATCCCCAAAATATTAAAAAATTCATAAATTATTTGACTTAACCTTTCAGTAACCAATTTTTCACTATAGTTATTATCTCTTCATCAAGAATGTTCTAATATAGATATATAAGCATAACATGTGTTTGCTATGTCAAATCATGTTTGTTCTCAATACCATAATCATTGATATTTTTAATAAGATTTGAAACTCTTTTTAAATATTATTCCACCTTACATGAGGATTTCACAATCAATATTATTTAAGAACATGTTGAACTTTTTTTCTAATTCACCTAGATTGATGAATCATCTTTTGATCACTCAAATAATTTCATATAGTTCATGTTACCTTGATTAAGATAATGTGTAATTAGGATCAAAACATAATATTTTTTATAAAATAACCTAATTATCTCAAGTCTAAGGATTAGTTACACACCTATCACGCTAACCTTTCCATAAACATATATGATCTCTACATATGAAATCATTATTCCGATCTGTTTAGTGTACATGTCGTAAGATAAGCACTTGTATGTTAGTTTATGTATCCTTTATATCTAACTTATGAGAAGAACAATTTTCTTGCATAAAAAGAAAGATAATCATTACTTTATATATCTTACCTATAGTAATATGCATTGTCGTTTATCTTTAATGATAAAGATACTTATTATTTGTGCTATTGTTAAAGTTTGTATAAACTAATATATGTATTTGTCATAAAAAGTAAATTACCACCAAAACATAAGATGATAATATGAAATATAAACGTGAAAATTAAACTTAATTTTTAACAATTAAACTCAATTTTTATTTTTAAAATACAAGGGTTGGACTTAGAAGGATATCAATAATAAATTGGGCTTTAGCTTATATATATATATATATATATATATATATATATATAAAATAAAAAAAATCGATAAATCAAGTAAAAACAAATGGGAGGTTATACCCTAAGGTCAAAGAGATTCGAGGGAGCAAGTTTACTGTTTTGGAGGAGGGCGGCAAATAATTGTTTTTTAAACACCTAGATTTGTGCAATTAAAAGTAGCCTAAATAGTATCAATTAATTAATTATCAACAAGTAAAAAAGAAAAGGGTAGACAGAAAGTATCTTCAAGTTCAGCAACGTTCATATTATCCACTGGGCCCATCCATATCCATATTCCATGGCAGACATAAGCCTCAGCGTTGGAAATATTTGTGGCCTGTGATCCACCAACAGAGTGTGCAAAACGTGTATCTGAAACACTAGGAGGTTGGGCCCTTGGACAGCCATGGTTATTCAAGATGAGCTTTGATTTTGTACAGTTGGAGAGCACACCTGTAATCTCGTGTACTTCCTAAAAGACCCAACTGTTTCTTGCCACGTTGGAAGCCACAACTTACAGCATTAGGTGATTGGATGACGAGCAGTCTAGCAGCGACGACAATGGCTGTTTGTGCCGCATGAGATCTTAATTCTTTTGCCGACGGCAAAAGAATAATTCAGAAAAGGGAAGACGTGGGGGAAGCGTAGCAGACCAGAAAGGGGCCACGAGTGAATTTTGAGAAATCATGACCGCTGAGAATTTATGGACGATTGTTGACTTTGAATTTAAAATCAAAACCAATAAATATGTAATTATCCAGTATTCAGTTGCTTTGAATAAAAAAGAATGCATCGGCATTCAACTCCCATGCTTTTACAGGTGGTTATATTTTTTTACAATCTTCTTTAAAAAATCAACAACAAAATAAAAAAAATTAAAAGAGAAGAGAATTTCATTCTACCTTTTCTCACATAAATATTTTTTTATATTAAAAATAATAATTTAATCCACTGCATATTACTAGCCGATAATCTAGTTTAGCTCCTATGGAGATAATATTACCAACCAAACTAAGTGTGTGTATTTAATATTGAAAGCTGACTTGTGGATGAGTTAAAATGTGTTTTCATTAATATATTTAAAATTATAAGATATACAGTATAAAATTATAAATCTTCTTAACTTTTAGCTTTTTAACAATATAATAAAAAATATATTTTTTATTTTTAATAACAACACATTAAAATTATTAAAAAATAGATAAAAATATCAGTTTAATATTTAAAGGTCTAAATAATTCATCCTTATAAATGTTCGTATAAAAAAACTTTGTAATGAACAATTACATGATTAAAAGTAATGATGCAAGGGTAAGATCGCAAAAAGGTTTTTGTTGCAGTGACCAAAGACAGATTGTAAGGACCAAAAAGAACTTCTAATAAGGATGAATTGTAACTAAAAATAAAATACATGTACTAAAATAATATTTTAAAAAATACCATAGTAGATAAAATGAGATTTTATGAAGACCTTCATTACATTATTAATTTTTTTTAATATTATGATAATATCAATTACTTTTTTTATTTAAATCAATTACTTTCGATTGTTTTTTTATTTAAATCTAATATTATGATAATATCTTGCTTTTTTCCCCTCTCTCTATCTCAAGCCTTTTAAGGGCTTTTCAACCGTTTAAACTCCACATTCATTGGACCCCTCCGTAGACAAACAAGCAAAACGATTTATTTTGAGTACATCCTTACTTTTATTAATTACAATTATTTATTTTATATATAAATCATACTTCAGCAATAAAACCAAACTACCTTTCAATGTCGGTGTGTTGAAGTTGACTTAAACCATCAATTATGATCATGATATAGATCTCTTGATCTTATTATACAATAACAAGACAATTTGATCACTAACTTGTTAATATATCGTAAAAATAAAAAAAACATTCAATAACATGATGGTTTACCACTAACATGTCATAGGGTTTGACGGTATTATCCTACTCTGAGAGTGTTTTTTTATATATATTTTATTGATTGTTTTTTTTGTTTTTATTTTTTTATATTTTGATCGTTAGGAAATAGATGTTATTATTATTTTTATATGCCTTGTATAAAGTTATCTCTACCCCACAACTCAGGTCATGAGTTTAATATGTTAATTTGAATTGGTTTAGGTTATTTTTTTATCTATTTTTTTTAATTTTATCTTTTAATATTAGATTATCTTTGAATTGAGATTCTTAATATTTTTTTTTTCAACAAAATTTCTTTTTATAAAGGTCATTATAATCACATTTTCTTTTTAAATTTAGTTTAATTACATTTTTTTTAAATCATTTAATTAAATGAAACCATTTTATTGAATCTCCGGTCCTCGATGCAGTGAGAGTCACCATTAACATTAACAAATAGCATTCCAAAATGTGAGGGGTAAGTTACATACATGAAGTTGCCAGCATAAGCCTACCAATGTATCCATATAGTCTTTAAAACTCACACAAGCACGCGTTTTGACTAGTGGTTCCAGGTATTATCAGAAAGCTCTTTGTCTCAGACGATGATGATTGGCCAGAATGTATCAAGTCGCATAGCTTTATCTGTTTATGCTTTCGTTTCATTACACGTGTCAGTGAAGTATTGCCATGTGGCACCCACCTGCGAGCCATAATCCTACCGACTAAACTCAACCTTCCAGTCTTCTTCAACCGCTTCATAAACCATAATAAATTCAAGAAACAATAATTAACAGCAACATTTGATCATAAAGAAGTGGAAAACGGATTATATCCCTAATAATATCAATATTTTACATAGATTAGTTACTTGATTCATAGCAAATCTAATTTATTTTAATTGTAAAGACTTTCTTTCCCTTTTTTCTTTTGCTGCCTTTAGATTCACGGTAGATTTTGCAATGTTGTAAAATACAATAGTAACAATTAATTAATTAATTAATTAATGCTGTTAAATTCCAAGTTTTTGATCTTCCTCTCTCCCCGGTTGCTTCATAGTTACGACACCGTTTAACCACGAATAATAGTAATTAGTGATCAAAGCCTCTCAAATAAAGCCGTAACTCCCTTGCAATCTGATACAGATTTGTAGTGAGTGGTAACTGTCAAATTGCTATAAATTCAAATCTCACGGACAAAAACACAAGGCCCGACTTGACTTGTTTCGTCGTACAGTTTTGTTGTTGCTGTTGCTCTGCTGTTTCCTTTTTGTGGATCTATCTGATTTTGCAGAGAATGTTGTGTGCTGATCGGTTTGTGTATGAATAAACTAGAAAGAACCCCGTGTTCCTCTCCGTTCTTCTCCTGTGTTGTGTAGTAGTTGTAAGTGATAGTAAAGAGAAGAAATTGATGCAAGGGAGATGTCAATAATTCATCATGCGGGCATTGTACTGTTTCTGCTATGGTTGCTTTCTTCCTTCAATCGATGCCATCCTATTGCCTTCATTCTTTCTCTCATCTATCTTTTCTTGGTAATTATCTTTCTCTTTGGATTCAAGTTAGTTGCAAGAAAAGATCTGATTGATACAATCTTGTTTCTTGATTTTTTTTCTTGATTCTTTCGTTTTTCTCTTCTTTTTCACTGCCAAAGGTTCATGAGAGATATGTTATGAAACTGAGGAAGAAATTGCAGTATGAAGAGAGAAAACAAGCCTATCAAAAAAGGGTATTTCCTCTTTTCTTTTTCCTTATATAATTTTTTTTCCCATTTCTTTTTTATTTATTTAATTAATGGTTATTTCTTATTACCTTCAATTGGGTTTACTACAAGCTTCAATCTTATTAATCGTCTTGTTTTGTTTCTAGGCATGCAACTTTTTTAATCTTTAAATTGGGGAGGTTAATTTATTGTACTTTATCCAGATTTTAATTTTTCTTTGTTGTTGCAATTGCAAATGAATAAGCGGTTTGCACTTTTTTTTTCCTTTCTCTTCTTTTGGAGTTGAAAAAAGTCAAATGCTCTTTTGCACTTTTTGTTGGTCTATGCTTCTTCTTTACTGGCATGGAAGCTAAGTTGGGGTTCTTGATTTTATTCCGATGAATCTGTAGCACTTTAATGCTGTGCTTCTTTTCTTTTGATCTTTCTGTTTTCCTCCGTGTCTTCAGGTTCTTACTGATTCTGAAACAGTGCGATGGTTGAACCATACCGTGGAAAAGATATGGCCCATATGTATGGAACAGATTGCATCGCAGAAGATTCTGCTTCCCATTATACCTTGGTTCCTGGAAAAGTATAAACCATGGACCGCCGTATGAATCCAACTTTCTGACACTGCACTTATGTCTTTCATGTACTTCTTATTGATTTTTATTGGTTTAAATTTCCTTTTTGTTCGATTTTTTTTTCGTTAAATGTGTGCTTTAATTTTTGTTCCATGTCAGACTAGTCATTTTCAGGCAAATTTGTGTTGGTATTGTTTATAATCGTTCTGCGCTTTATACTCGTATTAAGGCTGAGCTTGAACTTTGAGGAAAATTCACTTTTCTTTTTGGAAAGAACACTCTTAGATTCCTTAGGTTCTTATGGTCAACCGTGTATTTAATTGCGTTTTTAGAAGAGGGTGAAAGGTTATTAAGTTAGCATCTTCCATGTTGATTGATCATTCTCCCAGGGTGGTGGTTATCTGCTTTGGCATGTTTGCTTTGGAAATATGACTTCTGAGAATTTCCTCTGATACAATATGTGTGTGTTGTTGATTGTGTATGCTACATGCACAGAAAGAAGCTGTGGTTCGGCACATGTATTTGGGAAGAAATCCACCACTGTTCACAGAAATGAGGGTTCGCCAATCTACTGGTGATGACCACTTGGTATGTATCATCATTCATCCACCATTCCACCATGTGGTATTCATCTTGTATTATAAACCATGTGGTGTGAGTTTCTTTTCTTGTTTTTCAAGGGGTTTATTTAGTTGCAATAAATGTAGGTATTGGAGTTGGGCATGAATTTTTGCACAGCAGATGATATGAGTGCAATTCTTTCTATCAAATTAAGGAACAGGCTTGGATTTGGAATGTGGGCAAGGATGCATATGACAGGGATACATGTAGAAGGGAAGGTATACAACTTATATTTCGTATGTCACGACCAAAATTGATATAGAAATGCAGGATCAGCTACTTTATTAAGAGTCGTGCATAATATGTGTGAAAGCTACCTTAATAGAGTGAACACTGCACGATAAAGTACCATTTGTAGGGGGAGGGGAGATTTCATGTTTACAAAATGAAGAAGGAACATGCAGCAATCTTTCTTAGGAATGGAAATTCAATTGTACGGTACCATTGGATGTAAATGGTAGAAAACTGAACAACTGCTAGGTACAAATAGACCAATCACCTTATATTTATGCATGGATCTTGATAGTATGAATTGAAGCATTTTTCCTTTCTTCTCTTCCTCTCTCAATGCACATAGATAACCTGTTTAGCTTTTCCCTGTTATCTGTCTTGGCATTTTTGGGACATTCCATCTGCACCTTTTCCATTATTTTTCATTGAACAAATTCTGTTGTGTTGTTTTGAAGTTCCACTCTCTGGATGATTTCTTGGCAGAGAGCAACCACTGATTGACTAGTGTAAAAGTTCAATGCAAGGAGTAATTTATTAGACATGACTTCACTCACTTGCTGATTTTCATAGTCCTTGCTTAAATTCTGATGGAATTTTGGAATTCCCTTCACTTGACTAGCTTTGTTCCATATGGATTATCCTATAGTTGTAAAGAGTTCTGGAGTCCACTTTACTCCAATTTAATTTTGAGGATATCCGTATGTAAATACTTCAATTATTCTTCACTTGTATAGTGTTTTTCAAGAATTTATATCACTTAAACTTTCTATTCTTAATTCTGTTTAATCTAAGGGCATTGCTGAGGAGGCTATTCTTTGGTAATAAATTCTTTAGTGTATTTCATATTGAGAAGTAAATGGCTATGCTTTAGTTTGTTTAGTAAGGTATGATACCTCATGAAAATCATCAGTATTATATCTGAAAACATAAATGGCTATTCTTTGGTAATAAATTCTGTTTAATCTAAGGGCATTGTTCAGTTAGGTCTTTCATGCTATCAGAAATGTTTTACTTTATTGTTCTGATTCGAGCACTTTAATTTTGAGAATGCTAACGATAGGATGATTATCTTAAGATTTTTGAATGTGACATCCTGTAGCTGACTTGATGTTGAGCATTGTGTTAGATTTTATTTTACAATTTTCCTCTAATAACCATATTTTTTTTAATTTCCCTATCTGATTAGAAATATTTTCTATTTTCACTTCAATCTACGCTGTCTATTTTAGGTCTTGATTGGAGTGAAGTTTCTTCCCAATTGGCCTTTTCTTGGTCGTTTGCGGGTATGCTTTGCTGAGCCACCTTACTTCCAAATGACTGTAAAACCCATCTTCGCCACTGGACTTGATGTTACTGAACTTCCAGGGATTGCTGGATGGCTGGTAAGTTCGAGTCCAGTTAATTGCGGAATGATATCTTGAAGTTCCACCCATTCTCTCACTTATATAAACTGTTTGAACGTTCTTTTGATTAGGACAAGCTTCTGTCAGTTGCTTTTGAACAGACACTAGTTCAGGTATAGTTCCTTAGAATCTGATACTTGGTTAAGTTTACAAGTGATTATATGTCAGTCCCTTACAAATCATGTTTCTTCTCTTGCCTTCCTCCTGATTGGGAGTATAAGCATGTTCTCTTTTATTTATGACTGTCGACAATAGTATCGAAATGCTGATTCAAATATTTGCTTGTTTGCAGCCCAATATGCTAGTTGTTGACATGGAGAAATTTGTTTCACCAGGGTCAGGTATTTTACTAACAGGAATTGTTTTATTTACTTTTTAGGGAATCCTATTCCTTCTTAGTTTCAACTTTTCTTTTTGGTGTCTGTTAAATTTTACATTTGAATCAATGTCAGTTATTAATTAATTTCATTCTTGCTACACAATGAACATTCATGCCATAACTTAGAGAAGTCTTGATGCGGGCCAGGGTAGCAAATTGAAGGAAAGGGGATGGAGAACCAGATGATATCCACCTCTCGAAGTGACTACTCAAACTCTCAATTTTATTTAATCATCAAAAACTGCTCCACATACAATGAATAAGTGTGTGCTTATATAGGCACTCAAAAAGCCCTAAAAGTTCTAACTAAACTAGGAACTACATTAAATAGAAGTCGTGATTATACTATTCCTAATATTAAAAAAGCTAGAATATGGAAACTTCCTGAATAAGGATAAAATTACAGGGTTAATAAAATCATAAATAACTGGACAACGATTCCTCTTCCTACTTATACTGCATCAAGTCTTTACTTTTATGTTTTCCTTCTGCTGCAATAAGAATACAAGCCTATTGGAACTTTAAAAAAATAAATGTTAAAAGGGAAAAAACCTATTGTTTGTTGGCTTCTTGAAAGAAGAACAAGCTCCTAGGTAAGCGCTTGTTTTCTATGGATAAGAAACTGTTTCGAGCTAAGAATTCAGGGTGTTAAAAAAATAGACAAAATAGAGAAAAGTAAAAGCAAAAGAAGAGCATTTGTTTGTGGTGTCAAGTAGAAATGTGTCAGTAAGCTATTGATAAGACTTATTATCACCTGAACTGAACCTGTTTCCATGCACAGATTGGAAGCATATTGTTTGATTAGAACTTAAGATGAAATATTGCTGGCATAAGTTAAAGTTTTTGTAATTGCTGCCTCTACTTTGCCGAACAGTTTTGAAGATAGCAAACATAAAAAAAATTGATTTTTGTCAAAACCATAGTGTCATGGCCAGAGTGTTACGATGATGTATTGTGATGAGTCAGCTGTTAGAAGATGATTTTCAGCAAATCTTAGTTTGTATCTTGCTTCATCTTCTGTTTTAATAAATCAAGTTATGGTAATACTCGATACTTTAGCATCAGGAGGCCTCCTACAAGTTGTTCTAGAAGTTGTATTTTGTTTTATCCTCTTATGCATGCCAAATGTGTAACCTTCTTACTATGTATTTACTTGTCAGAGGATTGGTTCTCTGTGGATGAGAAGGAACCCGTTGCTTATGCTAAAGTTGAAGTAATTGAAGCATCTGACATGAAACCATCAGATTTAAACGGTTGGTTTAGTTACTGCTTCCATCATCTTTTTTACTACATAATGTTGTCCATGAGTTCAAAATAATTGTTTTCTATTTTTCAGGATTGGCTGATCCATATGTGAAAGGACAACTTGGTCCTTACAGATTCAGGACAAAGACACAAAGGAAAACTCTATCTCCAAAGTGGCATGAGGAATTCAAGATCCCCATTTGTACCTGGGAATTACCTAATATTCTAGCTATTGATGTTCGTGACAAGGACCCTTTGTTTGATGATGCACTTGGGTTTGTCTCTTACTTTTTCACCATAAAAATGTTTGGTTATGCATAAGCCAAATTATTGTGATGAATAATAGAGAAAATTTTGTTTTTCTAGCTTAGAATTATGGGTATTGAGGATTCCAAATAATTGACATGTGTGGTAAAAATGTATATTTCACATACGGATATACACTTTCATTTTTTCACCAAGTTCCTACATTTGTGTATCAGAATTTCATTTCATATTTCAGAGTTAGAATCTTATTTTTTCTTTTGGGTGGGGGTGGGGATCATGTTGAATTTTGTTAAGTTTGTATTGCCTTCTATTCTTTTAAATTTATTGACGCTTCTATTGTCTGCAGGGTTTGCACTGTTGACATCAATGAGCTCAAGGATCTTGGGAGGCGTGACATGTGGTTGCCACTTCAGAACATTAAAATGGGGAGACTGCATCTTGCAATAACTGTTCTGGAACAGAATGCACAGGTATTTTTCAATAGAGTTCAATTCAAGAGAACATGATTTTTACATGGTGCACTGATTTTTCTTTGTGCTGTAATTATTATTCAGGGAGGTGATTGTTCTCCTGATGGGGATACATTGACCAAGGAGCAAATACAGGACTCCTTCGCAAGTGATACTGCAAACAGAGCTTCCTTTTCATCTGAATCAACAGAGAAGTCTAGAGTTCCAGATAATTTTGAGCCTATCAACGTTGAAGGGCAAGAAGAGACTGGAATATGGGTTCATCACCCTGGAAGTGAAGTGCCACAAACATGGGAGCCCAGAAAAGGGAAGACCACAAATTCTTTCATCTCTCATTCTGCAGTATCCGGACCGCTTAACATTGACAGCAGCAGTGGTGAAGAAAATGCTGAGGGTGAAAATAAAAGGAAACGATTTAAGCGTGGTTTGCAGAAGATTGGCTCTGTATTCCATAGAAACACTAAAAATGAGGATAATTTGAGCAGCATTGGGAAAAATGTTCCATCTCCTTATGATAATATTAAGGC
The DNA here is from genome assembly GCF_951802175.1 of Populus nigra. Lineage (NCBI taxonomy): Eukaryota > Viridiplantae > Streptophyta > Magnoliopsida > Malpighiales > Salicaceae > Populus > Populus nigra. The sequence goes on from NC_084852.1 coordinate 10,204,914, forward strand.
AACGAATCAGAGGGAGATTGGTGTAAAGTTTGTAGTGGAAGACAGCCTTTTAGTGCCGAATTCTGGTTGTTTGAGTGAAGTTAATTTGGGTTCTGAGAAAAGTAGTCCAGAAAGCCCCCAGGGAGGAAATGCCAAGGGAGGAAATGCCAAAGGCATAGCGAAGAGTATTTTAAAACATGCTGAAAAGTCTGCTCGTAGCATAAAGCATGCACTTTCTCGAACAGGATCAAGGAGATCGCTTGCTGATCCATCAGTGGTGACAGAAAGAGACATAGTTCCAGAGTCTGACTCTTCCGATGATCAATCTCGTTCATCCCCGCAACCAAAACCAGTTGTCTCCAGTCCCATACCCTCCTCCACCCCTTGCAATGATGATTCTGTTAAACCCATGGAGAATATAATCGAGAGTGGTCCAAGTGAGCCCTCTATAAATTCTGGTGGCCAAATGAACAAGGTGGATGTTGAAGGTAATGGACTACAGTCCTCAAGCCCTAAGAACAAGGTGGATGTTGAAGGTAATGGACTACAGTCCTCAAGCCCTAAGAACAAGGTGGATGTTGAAGGTAATGGACTACAGTCCTCAAGCCCTAAGAACAAGGTGGATGTTGAAGGTAATGGACTACAGTCCTCAAGCCCTAAGAACAAGGTGGATGTTGAAGGTAATGGACTACAGTCCTCAAGCCCCAAGACCCCTTCAAGATTTGGAAGAAGTGAAGAAACTTCTTCTTGCCAGATGTGAAAAAAGTAATTGAAGGTTTAAAATTATGTTTGCTCAAACTAGTTCATATACTGGTACTCTATATAATATGTTCATCGATAGAGTTTGGAGATCTTAGGAATTGTGTTTTTTATTGGCAGTGGTTTTGTTCATTGTTATCACAATGTACAGTAGTATATTTTTCACAAATATGTAAATTAGTTGTAGAAGCCGTCTGTTTTGTAAATCTTCTGAACCTTTCTTTTGCAGAATGCAGTTCTTCTCATTGTGAGCCTGCCTTCGCAGAATGTGTAGCTAAAGAGTTAAAAACATTAATGAAGTTTATGATCTTACATTTGGATTTTACACTTCCCCTTGCCTTTAACAATTTCAACACCTAGTAAAAAAATTAAAACATGGGGTGAGGGAGGGGTAGGTTATGCTAAAAAACCGGTTAAGTTTTTAAGTGATAATTTATATTATTTTTAATTTTATGGGTTTGAAATTTATATAAATTTATATTAATTTGTATTTGATTTTTATCAAATAAGTAAAAATAATAAAATTTAAATTCATAATCGTTTAGTTATTAATGTTATAATATCATATCAAAAAAATTATTTTAATAATTAAAATCAAATATATAATTTATATATACACAAATTTTTTTATACCGTCAACCAGTAACAAGTAATAACATAAGGTGTCCAAGAGGTCCAGCATAATTTCCCAAGGGATCAAAAGCAATTATTGCTTTTTTCAGGGTGTGTTTGGGTGGAAAGTGTGATAGTTTTTTTATAAGGTATCATCCTTTTAAAACACACACCACATCTTTTAAAAACAAAAAATACAAAGTCAAAAAATTGCTGGCGCTCTCAATAATTGCTGGCGCTCTCTTCTTTCTCCTTTCTTCTACTTCATCTCTTTTCCCATCATCGTATTCACACCCTTAGCAAAGTCAAGGAACCATGGCTGGGGCATTGGTAGGAGGATCATTTCTCTCAGCTTTCCTTCAGGTTTTGTTCGACAGGATGGCTTCTCGCGAGTTTGTGGATTTCTTCAAGGGACAAAAGCTCAGCGATGAACTGCTGATGAAGTTGAAGATAACAATGAGGTCTATTAATAGGTTGCTGGATGATGCGGAGGAGAAGCAGATTACTAATCGAGATGTTCAAATGTGGCTTGACGACCTTAAAGATGCTGTCTATGAAGCTGATGACTTGTTGGATGAGATTGCGTATGAAGGTCTGAGATCGGAGATAGAAGCTGGTCCTCAAACCAACAACATAGCTATGTTGCGAAACTTTCTCTCTTCTCGTAGTCCATTCAACAAGAGGATCGTGAAGATGAAAGTGAAGTTGAAGAAGATCCTTGATAGACTTAAAGATTTAGTAGAACAAAAAGATGTCCTTGGTTTAGGTGAGAATATTGGAGAAAAACCATCATTACATAAAACGCCAACAACTTCTTTGGTTGATGAATCTGGTGTTTTCGGTAGGAACAATGATAAGAAAGCTATAGTGAAGTTGCTATTATCAGATGATGCATATGGCAGAAGCCTTGGTGTGATTCCTATTATAGGTATGTGTGGAGTCGGGAAAACCACCCTTGGTCAGCTTGTTTACAATAATAGCAGCGTTCAAGAGTGGTTTGATCTCAAAACATGGGTCTGTGTTTCGGAAGAATTTGGTGTTTACAAGATAACTAAAGATATCCTCAAGGAGTTCGGGTCAAAAAATTGTGATACCAAGACTCAGAATCAGCTTCACCTTGAGCTAAAGGAGAAATTGATGGGAAAAAAGTTCTTGCTTGTCTTAGATGATGTCTGGAATGCAAAGTACGACGATTGGGATATTTTACTCACGCCATTGAAATTTGGGGCACAAGGAAGTAAGATTATTGTCACAACACAGAATGAAAGGGTAGCATCAGTCCTCTCCACTGTTCCACCTTGCCATCTGAAGGGATTAAACGATGATGATTGCTGGTGTTTGTTCGAAAAACATGCATTTGATGATGGAGATACTAGTGCACATCCAGGGTTGGAGGGAATTGGCAGAGAAATTGTAAAAAAGTGCAAAGGCCTGCCTTTAGCTGTAAAATCACTTGCAGGTCTCTTAAGGTCCAAAAGAGATGTGGAGGAGTGGGAGAAGATACTAAGAAGCAATTTGTGGGATTTGCAAAACATCAACATTCTTCCAGCTCTAAGATTGAGTTATCATTATCTCCCTGCACATCTAAAGCGTTGCTTCTCTTATTGCTCAATATTTCCTAAAGATTATGAATTTAGAAAGGAGGAGATGGTACGTTTATGGATGGCAGAAGGTTTTCTAATCCAACTCAATGGCAATCAGAAAATGAAAGAAGTAGGTGATGAGTACTTTAATGATCTTGTATCAAGGTCGTTTTTTCAACAATCAAGCAGCCATCCATCTTGCTTCGTGATGCATGACCTCATGAATGGTTTAGCTAAATTTGTATCTCGAGAATTCTGCTATACGTTAGATGATGCCAATGAATTAAAGCTTGCTAAAAAGACGCGCCATTTATCATATGTTAGAGCAAAGCATGGAAACCTCAAGAAATTTGAGGGAACCTATGAAACACAATTTTTACGCACTTTCTTACTCATGGAGCAATCGTGGGAGCTTGATCACAACGAAAGCGAGGCAATGCATGATTTACTGCCAACACTGAAGCGTCTTCGAGTACTATCTCTATCTCAATATTCTTATGTACAAGAGTTACCTGATTCAATTGGCAACTTGAAACACTTGCGATATTTGAATTTATTCCAAGCATCACTGAAAAATTTACCTAGAATTATTCATGCTCTGTACAATTTGCAAACCTTAATCTTGCGGGAGTGCAAAGACCTTGTCGAGTTACCAAATTCAATTGGCAACTTGAAGCACCTGCAGTACTTGGATCTTTTTGGCACATCGATTAGAAAGATACCTAATTTGGTGATTGGCTTGTGCAATTTGGAAACTTTAATCTTGTGTCAATGCAAAGACCTCACTGAGCTTCCAACCAACATGGGAAGCTTAATTAACCTGCATCACCTTGATATTAGAGAAACAAATCTGCAGGAGATGCCATTACAGATGGGAAACTTGAAAAATCTTCGAATTCTAACCAGATTCATCAACACAGGCTCAAGGATTAAAGAGTTGGGTGAGCTTCAACATCTTCGAGGAACACTAGAAATTTGGAATCTTCAAAATGTTGTTGATGCTCTAGATGCTTTAACAGCCAATTTGAAGGGTAAGAAGCACCTTGAACATTTGCACTTGAGATGGCACGGTGATACTGATGATGCAGCTCATGAAAGAGAAGTACTTGAGCAATTACAACCCCATACAAATGTGGAAAGCATTTCCATTATTGGTTATGGGGGTCCAACATTTCCAGAGTGGGTGGGGGACGGTTCTTTTTCTAATATCGTGTCATTGACACTTAGTGAATGCAAGCGTTGCTCAAGCTTACCACCACTTGGGCAGTTAGCCTCTCTAAAATACCTTGTTGTCCAAGCTTTCGATGGAGTAGTTGTAATTGGTACTGAGTTCTATGGAAGTTGCATGAAACCATTTGGAAAACTGGAAGAGTTAAGGTTTGAAAGAATGCCTCATTTGCATGAATGGATTTCTAGTGAAGGTGGAGCTTTCCCTGTTCTCCGAGAGCTTTACATAAAAGAATGTCCTAACGTATCAAAGGCCTTGCCTAGTCATCTTCCTTCTTTAACAACCCTTGAGATTGAGAGATGTCAACAGCTCGCAGCTGCACTTCCAACGACACCGCCTATCTGCAGATTGAAGTTGGATGACAAATCTCGTGATGTGCTAGTAACTAAATTGCCTTCTGGACTGCATGGACTCAGAGTTGATGGATTCAACCCCATAAGCTCCCTACTTGAGGGAATGGAGCGAATGGGTGTACCTTCCACAAATTTAGAAGAAATTGAAATCAGAAACTGTGGCTCACTTATGTCTTTCCCATTACAAATGTTCTCCAAGTTGAAGAGTTTCCAAATAAGTGAATGTCCGAATCTTGAATCCCTTGTTGCATATGAGAGAAGTCATGGGAATTTCACTCGCAGTTGTTTAAATTCTGTTTGTCCTGATTTGACACTGCTTCGTTTATGGAATTGCTCAAATGTGAAGTCTCTGCCCAAATGTATGCACTCCCTCCTCCCTTCGCTTGAGATTTTGCAACTTGTTAACTGTCCAGAACTTGAGTCATTCCCAGAAGAGGGCTTACCTGCCAAACTACAGTCTCTTCAGATCAGGAATTGCAGAAAGCTCATTGCTGGCCGTATGGAATGGAATTTGCAAGCTCTCCAATGTCTTTCACATTTCAGTTTTGGTGAGTATGAAGATATAGAATCCTTTCCTGAGAAGACACTGCTGCCCACCACTCTTATCACTCTTGGTATCTGGGATCTTCAGAATCTGAAATCTCTAGACTATGAAGGCCTTCAACACCTCACCTCTCTTACACAAATGAGAATCTCCCACTGTCCCAATCTCCAATCCATGCCAGATGAGGGGCTGCCATCTTCTCTTTCTTCTTTAATAATCTCTCAATGCCCTTTACTGGAACAAAGGTGTCTGCATAACCAAGGAGAAGATTGGCCCAAGATTTCTCACATCCCAGACATAGATATCAACTGGGATAGCTGAAGAGGTACTAGTAATCAGTACTTCTCGTTTCTTTTGAGTTATCATTCCTGACTACTAGTTTGATCAACTTCCGGAGTGGACTAGGTGTTTGTGGTGAAACTGATGCACCGAGTGATACCAGCCATTTCCCAATTTCCTTATTCCACATGACCATATCAGTCTCCTGGCCTACATAAACGAACAATTTGTTTTTCCCTTGATGTTCTTGTGGATGCAATTTCCTTCTCGATTGATACCAATATGAGTACCACATAGTGCTAGGACATTGTTGTTATTCGTTTTGGACAGTTTGAAGCAGTGGGAACATTTTAGTTTACCTTAAATTGTCAAGGTCCCAACAGGGGGGTATGGCTTTTTCTATAGTAGCTAGCTGTTAAATGTTGCCCCTCCTCACCAATTTTATATGCAGAAGAGTTTGGCTGTTCCAAGAGGGAACAATTTAAATTTTATCCGTGACATGTTACCCTCATGGAACCTCTCTAACAATTTCAATTTGATCAGTGACATACTCGATCTTCTTTTTGTAGGCTGCAAGAAAATAATAACAAAGACATTGGAGCTTGTCGCATATAGTACGCCATTATTATAGTGGTGTGAGATTTGAAAACGTTCCTGTCCATTTTGTTGAAGTATGGAAGACGGGCATCAGCAGTGTCACCGGTTGAATGAGTTTGGGCTGTTTATTTGTCTTTATGCCTCGTAAATTGGAAGTATGTGCTTCAGTTCTACCCAGTAACTTCTGTACCTGGGTTATGTTCAAGGAATGGGCATTTCCAGTTTTTGCCTCCACTCATCATGTACTTATTCATGGGCTGTCATTTCCAGATTTGCATTTCCACTTGGCTTGCTTTTTGCATACTGAGTTCTCTTTGTTTGATCCTGAGATTCCAGCAATGTTATCTACACTTATATTTGATGCAATTCTGCTGGCGATTGCATTAAAGACACATCTCGCCAACACCCCCGAATTTAAAAATTGCCGTTTGATGTTTTGCCGTAAAAGATGGCTGGACTCGGATTTGGTCTTGTAGACCAAAACCATTTTGGGATTTGAATTGTGCTTGTGAATCCGAAGCTTTTGGCTTTTAGATGGTTGGTGAAAGTTTCACCTTGAAGAGGAATATTATCATCGAATTTAACTCCTTATGTTTGGATTCAAAGAGTGTCTCTTTGGCATCCTTTAGCATTCATTCCCAGTTCACTTCAGTTCATAAAATTCTGCAGTCAACCAAACAGAGCCATTGCCTTCAACACATCTAAGGTGTATTCATCACCTGATCTTTCCGTGGTAAGAGACAACTCGTTTCCTCATTTTCATCTTGTTTTCCTCCAACCAAAAGATTGAGTGCAGTAGGTGATCTTGTTCATCTGCTTGTTTCCCTGTTGTTTATATCTGTTATTCTCCAGCATCAACATAAAATCTTTAGTGACAATTCCTGAGCTGTGTAAGGTCTGTATTTGCTGGACGCAACTCCATAACAAGAAATCGTGCTGCATAACCCTCAAATATCATCATCGCATTTGCTGAACACTAAAATACCGGTACATAAACAGATATAAACTCTCATTTGTTTGACTGACTTCTTGTAAGTGTACAGATCAAAGTAAGAGACCAAACAACTAAATTAGACATCAGACTCCTATATCTAATATTTCAATCCATTAGCAAATTTAAGCAGACAAAAAGAGCTACAATCTCCATATAAAGCCCCGTAAAATAATGAGGAAACTCAAATTTTCAGCTTCTAACCGCAAGTTAAATCAACAGGAGAATGAAGAAATATCCCAATATCATGTACCACATTCAAGCGTTGCAAACTCGTTGATTGCAGGAAATTCTGTTAATTGATGTCCCCATGTAGCTGATCAGGCGCAGGAATCACATTCTACAGAAAGCAAATCCTTTGATCCGCATTCATGTCTTTGTTAGAAGAGTTTCTGATCGCAGGCCGTCAACCAAAACTCGCATTAGCTGCTTCCATAATAGTCACAACAAGATGTATAAAGCTTGTCCTCACAGCAAACTCCCCTCCACTTCCATTGCCAGTTAATAGACAATCAAACAGAGCATGGCTCATATTCTTCCATCTTATAGTTGAGATTAAATGTGCAACGCTTGCCGTCAAAGTCACTGCCCCTCCCGTAACAACCAATGTGAGAATCAAATATTCTCACAATTAACAATTTCACTTAGAGAAACATGGTTGAAACTATAACCGACGGAAACCACACTTTGAACCATCTGCACCCACATTCCCATCTTGGGAACAAAACCTTGCCTTGCCATTTGCTTCAAAACCCAATCCAAATCCCTTAGCAACCTTTCCTTGCAAAGTCCATGAATCAACTTCTTGTAGGACACAAAACTAGGATCAACTCCCTGCCCAATCATCCTAACCATAAATTCTTTTCCCTCAACGTACTTCTCTGCATCAAGCAAACCATACAATATCTCTTGATAAGACCCTGCATTTGGTTCGCACCCTTTAATATTCATCCTCTCCAACAACTCCAGCCCCTCCACAACTTTGCCCTGCTTTCTTAGCCCAGAAATCAAGATATTGAAAGTGATCGTATCCGCATCAATACCCTCCTTTTCCATCCTCTCCAGCAAACCAAATGCCTCCTCCACCTTCCCTTTCTTGCACAACCCATGCATTAGAGTCGAAAACGTTCTCACATTGGGCTCACACCTTTGTTTAGGAAATTCATCAAGCACATTGAATGCAGCCTCCAAATCCCCATTCTCACATAAACCCTTAATGAGAATATTAAGAGAACAAACATCAATCTCTATACCCAACATAGGAGCTTGCAAATACACCTCATGAACTACATCAAAAACTTTTGCAGATACAAGCAAGTTCAATACAAGATTGAAACTTTTCACATTAGGCCAACAGTTATACCCTTTTGGCATATCAAAAAGGGTCTCCATTGCTTTCTTGATTCGACCCGCTAATTGGCCATAAATCTTGATCACATTGTGAAAGAAATCGTTTGACAAACGACATGACTTGTCAAGTTTGATTTTTTGCATTATATCTTCAATCGCATCAAAGTTTTTGGCTTGTGCAAGCTTGTTTATGACCTGAGTGTAAAGGGCTTCATTGGGTTTATAGTCTTTCCTCTTTGAGTATTGGTTCCATACTGAGATTATTGAATTTGGGTCTTTAAGATTTTCAAAGATCTTTATGACTTCATTCGGAGATAACCAGTCTTTGTGGGTCAATTTGTACGTGGAGTCAGAATTTTGTGATGATATTGAAGAAGAAGAAGAAAAAGGAAATGCTGTAGAGAGTGAACAAGGAAGGATTTTAGGAATTGGGTTTGGAATAGTTCTTGAATGAGCTAAAACATAGTTAAAGACTGATTTTTGAGCAGGAAACGGACGTGAAATCATGTCTTTATCCTCTTCTTCCTTTCCTCGACCAACCAGCCCAGGTTTAGTTAATGGAATTTGTAGATGAGAGGGTTGATCTGTGTTGAGGTTGATAATCCTCAATAGCATACGTTTCTCAAGAATAGTTTATTTCTTAATAAAGAAATTTCCATCTTGCCTACCTATCTTCTCTGTTTATCTATTTCTTGAAAAGAAAAACAAAACAAATTGAAAAGCTGCAAGAAATTGATGCAAGGACTGGGTTGTAATGAATTTTAAAGAAATAGAGATTAAATGTATAGCTTTTGGATTCTAACAAATAATGGCTCCTTTTCTTCTCAGCCATTTATCTGTTACACAAATTCACACCAAAAACCCCACCATTGTGTTTGATTTTTATGAGAAAAAAAGATGGACTGTATACTAATTTGGTTGGGGAGGAGGAGGGGGATTATTGCCTGGGAAACTGAGAAGCATGCTATTAGGAGTGGAAAAGGAGAAAAAAGCAACAATAACAGGAACAGAAAGAGCTTGCATCTGCTCACGTCATTCAGATCTCAGCTTAATTACCTTGATGAAACTGTTAGGCAAAATGCCTCTTTTTGTTAATTGTTAATATATTTTGAATCTGTTCATTGTTTTTGGGAGATTTCATCACATTAAATTACAATTACATTGTAAATTGCAAATTAGAATAACATTACAAATTATAATTACAGTTACAAATTACAAAATAATAATAAAAAATAACAAAACTCTTGGTCCTGCTTTGATTAATCATTATGAAATGAATGAATAACTCATAATAAATTATCAACCAATGCATAAGTATTTATCATCAATTCAGATTATAGTTTGAGTGATGTTGATTATAATAGCTTCATTGAATGTGTCAAAAGCATGTTACTTGAAAAGAATAGGTTGGAATAAAACTTCTATACTGCAAAATCCATGATAAAACTTCTTGACCTAAGATTTAAAAAAGTTGATATATGTCCAAATTTTTGCATGATGTACTATAGTGAATATGTAAATTTTATTGAGTACAAAACTTATCAACATGCTCAGTATAAATCTAATAGTAGTAGAGGAAGGACGCTTGTCACATACAAAAAAGTAAGATACTTTCTAATCACTCATGGACTGCAAAAGTTAATTATATCTTCAAAGACTGTTGTGCATATGATATGACATCATTCATATGATGCGGTGGATGAAGTCATAATGCACTTTTCTAATGATGAAGCTTATAAGCATTTTAATAAAATGCATACTCGGTTTTTAATTGAACCATGAGACATGTATCTTGGCTTGTGTACAAATAAATTTAATCTATTTGGATCCTTTGTTGCAATCTATTCTTGTTGGCTAATCATACTAACAGTTTATAACTTGCTTTCAAGAATATGGATAAAGATAAAACTCATGTTCTTATCTGTGGTCATACCTGATCCTTATAGTCTTAGTGTGTGTTTGGTATTGTGGTAGTTGTTGTGGTTGTGGTTTGAAAAAAGTTGTTTTATAAAAAGTACTTTTAGTTGAGGTTGGTTTGGAAAAATATATGTTTGGTTAAAACTGTGGTTGAAATTGAGGTTGAACAAAAAGTAGTTTAACGTGTTTGGTTAAAAATGCTTTTAAAATTGAGGTTATAAAATAATTTTAAAAAATATATATTAATATTTATGGTTTTTAATTTAAATATTATAGATTTAACTATTGATATTACATTATGAAATAAATAATACTTTATATAAAATATTTTATTTATTATTACATTAAACTATCTACAATTCCATCACGTATAAAATACATCCGACAAGGACTACAGTTTTTAAAAATTTGTTAAGAGCGCAACAACATTAGATAAAATATAATTAGAAACAAAATTGAGATTGTGATTAAATTCTGTAAATGTTACGTCATCAAGCGATCTTCGTCTAATTTATGTAGTGTCATTGAATAATGTTTAACACTTATTTTTCGAATAAAACACAATATATGTTAATTTTTTTTGGATTTTTTTTATTTTACTGGGTTACACCAGGTTCAATGCATTTAAGTTTGGGACGAACCCGGGTCAATGTATGTAGATTTGGATCGGACCTGGTCCGACCCATATGGGTTGGGCTAAACCCAGCTAGCCCGGCTCGGTCACTGGCCCAAGCTAGTGACCCGGCTGGGCAAAGCAACACGTGTGTAAATTCACGTGTGTTGCTACACTGTTCAAGTGAATTAAAATTCATTTGAACAGTGTAATGTTGATAAAGCAAAGCAGGAGGAAGATGAATTGAGCACTTTTCTATTCCTCTGTTCTGCTCTTTCTCCTCTCACAGTAGTGTCTGCTTGGTGTTAGAGTTGAACTCTTTCCCTGCTTTTCCCAGCCCCTCATTCTCCTCCTCCCTCTTCTTCTACACTTCCATGTCTCCACTGTTCATGTGAACAGTGGAGACATGGAAGTGCAGAAGAAGAAGAAGAAAAAACGCATGCCTCTGGTCACTGGAAGAAGAAAAAGCACGCGCCTCTGGTTACTGGAGAAGTTTACTTGCGCGCCTCTGGTTACTGTGCTGGAACAGTTGGTAAAAAAAGCAGCTCCAAGCTGCTTCTTCTTCCCCTGCGTTGTAAACGCAGTAAACAATGGGGTCCATACACAGTAAATCCCGTTTTTTTCTTAATCAAACAATTGAAATCTGCGGTTTACTTAAAACGCAGCCGCAACCGCGTAAACAAACGGACCCTTAGTAGGGATATGTATATTTTTCTCGAACCATTGATTGACAAGTTGAATTAATTATGACCAGTCGGGGTTGTTGATGGATATGCTTTAAACATAGCTAGATCAGTAAATTTGGAGGAATGCAGATTACATACAATGAAGAGTCATGATTGACATGTATTTTTGTAAATACTCTTTCCAATTACTTACATGAATTTATTTTCAAAAAAGACATGAGATGCATTAATTGAGATTAGTCACTTTTTTAGAGATAATTTGTGTAGTAAGTCAAGTTGACAATTATGTAGTTTTAAACTATTTTTGCTTATATTCTCACATAGTTTTAATTCATCGACTTTCTTATAAGAAACATCATCAATTATTGTTATCCCAAAATCCAAATGTGAATGAAGCTTAATTTTTTTTAATTATAAGACAAATAATTTATCACGTGATTTAAAACATATGTAAGTATTTAATAATTTATAAAACCTAAGAAAATATTTACTTATTTTTTGACTTGGATCGATAATGGTTGTTAATTAACTTTAATTAGGTTCTCAACATAGGAGGCAATGCCGGTAGACTAATATTCCTATCTTTAGGTCTTGAAAGAAAGGTCTAGTATTATAATGAGTATTTTATCAATAGATATATCTTTCATACAAAAGAGTGGGGTTTATGTAATGGGTTCAACTGTCAATGAATTTGAAGTCGATTATTATGGAAATATACTTGAGGTTATTATTGTTGGTATGATATCAATAGAGGAATTAAAATATATCATCATTGTGGTATGGTCGAAGTAAATAAAAGATGATGACTTCGTAACATCAATGATGTTTTTGTATTTTTCAAATAATGCCAATAAGTGTATTATACATACACTCCTTCATTTAAAAAGGATCATAATAAAATTGATTGGTTATCTATTGTGAAAACCAAACCTAGGAGTCATGTCAAAATTGAAGTTATTAAAGATAGTAAGAATGAAGTATCTAAGGGAGATGATGTATTCTAAATGGGTGATCTAGTTGTTCCATATCAAGTTATTGTATCTCCTAAGTTAGAAAATACAAAGTTTCATGTTGATGAGAATACTTATGTTGATGTTGATATTAACAAGTTAAATGATATATTAAGTACTAATGGACATATTGAAGTAGATGACGATGAAGAGAACAACCAGATTGAATTCAACAAAGAAGATGATGAAAACGAAGTGAAGGATTCCGATTAAAGGGTGTTGCATTGATATAAAAAAAAACTACTTTGTAATACATTATATATTTTTTTTATATTTGTTGTGGTTGTGAGTTTAATGTTGGTAATTGTTGGCTTTAAAATGTTTGGTGTTATTGATGTTGTGTATTTATGTTAGATAAAGGATCATATCAAGCCAAAAATAAAAAAAATAATGATGGAATCCCTGATGAAATTGCAATTTTGTCAAAAACAAATCAAATAGATTTCAGAAATGGTGATGGAATCATTGATTGACGTGTAATTGCATCGAAAAATTTTAGTAGGTTTAGAAATGGTGATGGAATAACCAATAGAAATGTCATCAGTAATAGTGATAGAATTACATATGAAATTAAAAAATATTAAAAAAAAATTAATTATTTGTCGGTGATTTTGTCTGCATATGATGATGTGTTAAGTCGCCAATGGAATCGCCAATGAAATTTTCATCAATGATTTTAGGTTATAACCCGATCTCTTTTTCTTTCTTTTTCATCTCATTTGCGAAACAAAAACAAACTTTCAAACCATTGCCCCTCTCTCCATTTTCATTCTCTATATTTGCCCTCTTTTTTACTTCTCATTAGTCTCCCCTTTCTTTCTCTCTATAAAAAACCAAACCTATTGATGTTTTTCTCTTTCTCTCTCTCATCATTCTTAGCCACCTACCGCCACCCAACCCTTCTCACTCTTAATCTCTTCAGGGCTAGTCTCCTCTAGAGTGCTTGTAGCTTCCAAGAGATTATTATTATTGTGTGTGTATACTTTTAATTTTATGTTGTTCATTACATTATTTGTAAATGTTGTTGTTGTATTTTCAATAGATTTTAAAATTTATTATTATAATTATTATTGTTATTGGCAATTGTGTTGTGCATCACATTAAAATTACATAAATATTTAAATAAAGTATAGATTGCCAAGAGAATATATGTTTTTTTCCCCAAAAATATGCTACATTACATAAACATAATTGTAAAAAAAGATAATGATGTTTAAAAACATTTAAAGTAGATGGATGATTATAAAAATTGTTATATAAAGTGTGATAAGAGAATTTTTAGCATGTATATTTTCCACTATTCATGCTTGATTTTTAAATATTTTGGATATGTTGCACAAGACAATTAGAATGTTGAATCTCTTTTTGAACTATTGACCTCGTGGGAAATTAATGTGTTTTCAAATATTAGGTTACTGAACAAGCAGAGCCCAACAGCGAAACTGAACAGAGATTCATTATGTGCTGCGAAAGAAGCTATACAATTTAGTTCCAGATGTTTGTCACCATTTTCAAATAGCTTAGATGAAGGTCTACAAAACATATGAAGAGCATATAACTCAGTTTTGTTGTTTCGAAGCCCAAAAAGCGAGTTGAAAAACAAGGATTGAACCAGCCCGAAATTCCTGCACTGCAAAGACTGTTTCGGTTTATGGCCTTTATCTCAATGCTCAGAGGTCCAAAAATTGCAAGATCAGTGTTGTTGGAAAGAAAATTTGATTCTCTACAATTTCTCCAGAAATAGAGATCTTTGAATTCGCACTTTTTCTACCTCAAATCTGGCTTGCAATGTCTGGGTAGGAAGGAATTTAATGCAGAAAAGGAAACTTTCCTCATTACTGCAGGGGTAGAACAACCACAATATAAAAGAAGAGAAATGGGGTCTGAAAAACAGAGGGGAGACACTTAGAAACCCTATAACATAGCAAAGAAAAACAGAGGAGGCGGCACCCAACAGGAACAAAAAGAACAGAGGCAAAAATATTGAAGACCGGGAGGACACCTATCTCTTCCACTGAAATTCTCTGCTTTTGAGTGATGTTCATCGTATCAAGTTTGTTTCTCTTTAATTTAACTATGGAGTAGACTTTTATTCTGGAATTTTTGATGTAACCTTACTATGAATATGTGAACAATTTCTTCGATTGAATTATTACATTAAGATGTTAAGTATTTCATTCTATGTGTAATGCTTGCGTGTATTTAGCCAACATCTGCATGATTTAGAATTCAATTTGAAATTGAGAAGTGATAATTGTTTTAGTTATTGTTTGAAATACCTTAAGAAATCTATAGGATAGAAGTTTGTAGATAGTAAAGCTGAGGTGTTTGCTGTAAGTTTTTTTTTTAAATTTTTAGTTATAGTTGGAAACTGGAGAAACTAATGAACCCAATAAAAATTGTATTTATGAGATGCTTATGCATTGGTTAGAGATGGGTCGGGATGTACTGCTTCAACTCTAGGAACATAATAGTCTTGGTCAAGGTAATCAATGCCAAAATTTGAGTCAATGGTTATAAAACAAGTTAATGAGCAAGTAACCAAATTATGAGAAGAAATGAAAACTAGATTAAAAGAAGAAAGCAGGCAAAATTGAATGGTGAAATATATGTTTTCACATTATCGTCCTCACTCTGGTCCTTTTGGCCATGGATCCCCCCCTCATCTATGTAGCAATGTTTTTATTGTTGTAAAGTAAATATTGTAATGAATATTGAATTAATAAAATTTTAATATTCAATAAATTAATAGTTTTTGGCTTTATTTGGTTTTATTGTGAATTTTTGTTGTTTTTAGATTTAATACCCATATAACAAAAAAAAAAAAACATAATAGAGTTTCTGATGAAATCACCGAAAAACAAAAATTCTGTCGGCTAAAGGATTGCTATTTTGTTTAAAAGTTATAGAATGATGACGAAGTTTTAGACTTTTCAATGGATTTAGTGACTAAATTCTATTGCAAATGTTGTCACTTAACTTATAGGCAATTTTCCGACGATATAGCAACAAAATATTCCAATTTTTGTCGGGGAGGGGCTTTAATTTTTGTTGTGAAGAAGAAGAAGAAATGGGAGGGGGATTGATGTCGGTTACATCACTTTTAAAGTTATCGGTTGAATTGCCAATAGAAAATAGTGACATAATGATTCCATATATATATATATATATATATATATATATATATATATATATATATGACATGTCATATTTATAAAGTGAAAATGGTGCTATTCGTGTCTGCCTTCACTAAATTAAATCCTGAGGTCACTCCTAGCTGCAAGAATGACTGCTTCATTCATCAGGATACGCTATTACAAAAACAACTAGATAAAGTTAAAAGGAAAAATAATGGTGTGTTGTAAATAAAAACTTGTTAACATTATAAAAATATTATTATACGTTTATTCAGAAACATATTAAAAATCAAATGGTATTTAATAAAATAACATATAAAATCTATTCTTAATCAATTTATGGATTTAATAAAGTAATATATTATTAATATTTTAAATTAATTAAATTTTAAAAAATCTAAATTTAAATTAATAAAAAACAAAAAACATAAAAGACCAGATGCGCGTGCCTAACTTGAATTAAAAAGCCAAGACATGCGTGGACCTAACTTCTCAATCCTCTATCTTCTATTGTGTATATATATATATATATAATTTCAAGTCTAATTCTATTTAATTATGTTATAAAAGAATGTGATTGGAAGGGAGAAGAAAGTTTGAAAATAAATATAACTTTATTAACTTCGTAGTTGAGGTTATACTTGATATCTTTTAATGTATTAGTTAATTACAAAGGTATTGGTTGGTCCAATCTACATTTATATAAATACATATTCATATTAAATCACACTAACATAGTTCATATTTTATTTTAACATGATTATCTTATTTATGAAGTTGTATAAAAATTTAAATACATTTTACTACTATAAAGTTGGGCTAGCGAAAAAGAGTTTTGTTGTAATTTGTATAGCTAGTGAGAGATTTGACCTCGAGCAATAAATAACTTCATTCATGTAATTTGGTCCAAGGCTTCAAGTTTTACGTCTAGTGGGTACAATCTACATTTATATAAATACATATACATATTGCATTACACTATAATAGTTCTAGTTTCTTAACAAAATTCGCTTATTTATTACTATAAAGTTAGCCTAGTGATTAAAAGTTTTGCTGTACTATATATAGATTATGTGCATGTCTAAGTAATAGAACTGACTCAAATAATAAATAACTTTATTCAAGTAATTTGGTCCAATTATACAAGTTGTAGGCATGATGGTTAGCACGTACCCCAAAGATTAGATAGGAACTAGTAGGGGTGGCACTACACCACATATTAATGTTTTTTTTTTACATAAAAATATAAAAAAATATTAATATTTAAGAGCATTAGGTTTATTTATAAAACTAGACCAAAAAATCTTAGATCTGGTTGGTTGAAATGCATGATTCAAGAATAATATTTATAATATTAATTATAATACAAATAGTAATATTTATAATACAAATTAATAATACTATTTTTAATAATAATAATAATAATATTAAACTTGTTTGATTCAAGTTTTTATAGTTTTTTATCCCTTAAAATCAAATTTATGGTTTTTCTTCTATAGTAATAATGTTTTTTTAAAAAATTATTAAAGATAATGATAACAATAATAATAACAATATAAATAATACTAATGATTATAAACTTGAATCTGACACCTCAGCCAAACCCAAGTTTCTAGGGTATGGTTCTTCGAATAATAATAATATTATTAAAATTGTCTTACTCAAGTTTTTATAGTTTTTAATCCCTTCAAATCAAATTTATGATTTTTCTTAAATAGTAATAATATTTATTTTTCAAATTCAATAATGATAAAAATAATAACAATATTAAGAATAAGAATAACACTAATAATCATAATAATAATAATAACAACAATAATTTTTAATTTTACCATTCAAATCAAATCTATGATTTTTTTTCAATAGTAATAATATTTTTTTTTCAAATTTATTTATAATTATATTTATAATAATGAAAATAATAATATTAATAATATTAATAATAATATTAAACATGTCTGACCCAAGTTCTTATAGTTTTTAATTTTACCGTTCAAATCAAATTTATGGTTGTTTTTCAAAATTAATAATATGTTTTTCAAATTTATTAATTATTATATTAGCAATATTCATTATAATAAAAATAATAATATTTTTAATATTAATAATAATATTAAACTTGCATGTAACAACCCGGCGCAATTTGCCATATATTGTCCGT
Organism: Populus nigra; assembly: GCF_951802175.1. Classification (NCBI taxonomy): domain Eukaryota; kingdom Viridiplantae; phylum Streptophyta; class Magnoliopsida; order Malpighiales; family Salicaceae; genus Populus; species Populus nigra. The sequence continues at coordinate 10,222,713 of NC_084852.1, forward strand.
TTTGGGCCTTACCGCCCTCACGGTTTTGTTCCTGGTGACACGAGCTCACTTCTGAGCCTGACGCCCCAAAACGCGTATAACAAGTTGGCAACCAGCACTCTTATAAGGCCAGTTAGCACTCCATCACCCGCCGATGTGGGATATTACAATCCACCCCCCTTAAGGAGCTCAACGACCTCGTCGGCACAACCGGACAACCAGTGAGGCCGGCTCTGATACCAAATGTAACAGCCCTGCCCAACTTGCCATATATTGTCCGCTTTGGGCCTTACCGACCTCAAGGTTTTGTTTCTGGTGACGCGGGCCCACTTCTGAGCCTGACGCCCCAAAATGCGTATGACAAGTTGACAACCAACACTCTTATAAGGTCAGCTACCACTCCCTTACCCCCCGATGTGGGGTATTACATTGCATCACCCAAGTTTAAATGGGTCTGCCTGCAACGCTAGCCTCAAGAGCCTTGGGTCTAGCTATAACACCAGATCGAAGAGCCTTGGATGTGGATTTGGTTGCAAAGCCGTATCATAAAAGTATGATAACTAAATAGAAAAAGAAATAATGAAATAAAAAAAAGATTAATTGAAAAGGAAAAAAAAGAAAAAAAAACAAAGCAAAGAACTATTCCAATGAATAGTGCTTTGCGAGGAGGGGTACAGTAAAATCCCCTCATTAAATTACAATAATCTAATGAAAAGTAAACAAAACAAATCATGAAGTTTAATTCTCAATTAAATCGATATTAAAAGATGAAATTAGAAGAAAAAAATAAATTAAAAAAAAGAAAAAAAATATGAATCAATTGGTTAGCCTATCAAACTTGGGATCCATGTCATGAGAGTATGATAACTAAATAGAAAAAAAAATTAATATTAACTAACTAAATTTAAAAAAAAATTAATTAAAACAAAAAAATAAATAAAAAAGCAAAAACAAAACCTATAACTAATTATATTTTTTCAAATTTATTAATTATTATATTAGCAATATTCATTATAATCAAAATAATAATATTTATAATACAAATAATAATATTTTTAATATTAATAATAATATTAAACTTGCATAACCCAAGTTTAAGTGGATGTGGCTACAACATTAAATCCAAGAGCCTTGGATATGGGTCTGACGGTATGGTCGTGTCATGAAAATATCATAACTAAATAGAAAAAAATTTAATATTAAAGAATGAAATTAAACAAAAAAAAAGATTAAGGCCTCGTTTGTTTGTTGAAAAGTAGTTTTTTTCTGGAAGGTGGTTTCCTTGAAAAATAAATTCCTGAAAAGTGAATTATTTTTTGATGTTTGGTAGTATTATGAAAAATAAGTTGAAAAATATTTTCCAGTGTTTGGCTATGTCATGGAAAATAAGCTGGAAAATAAATTGTTGATATTTTTTTAAGTTTATTAAAATAATAAGGAACAAATCTTACAAATTAAAAAGTTGACTGAGAATAAAATAGAAAAAAATCTAATTTTATAAATTATTTCAAATAAAATAAATAACAATAAAAAGAATAAGAACCAAATCTGATAGATAAAAAAATTTCAATTAAGAAAATGATAGGAGAAAAGTAAATAACAATTATAAAAATGAGGATCAAAGTTGATATAAAAATCAAATTCTAAGGGATGAAACTGAAAACAAAAGATTCAAAACAAAATATATAACAATCAAAAGTTTGAGGACCAAATTTAATATAATCAGCAAATAACATGACATTTCTAAATTTTTCACAATTTCTGGAAAGTGTTTTCCGTCCAAAATAAAAGAAAAACACTGTTCTAAAAATCAAGCCAAATTTTTCTTTGACTGGAAAGTATTTTTCGTTGACCAACTTTTCTAATGATAAACAAATGCAAGAAAGTTTGGAAAGTGGTTTCCACAAAACTATTTTCCGTGAAACAAATGGGGCCTAAATGAAAAAGGAAAAACAAAGAAAAAAAAAACAAATCAAAGCACTATTCCAATGAATAGTGCTTTGTGAGAAGAGGTACAATAAAATCCTTTCATGAGAGCATGATTATCTAATGAAAAGTAAACAAAATAATTCATAAAGTTTAATTCTCAATCAAATTGATATTAAAAGATAAAATTAGATGAAAAAACTAATTAAGAAAAAAAAATCTGAATTAATTGGGTTAACCTACCAAATCAAGTTAACCCGTCAAACCTGGGATCCGTGTCCACTGTTATTAAACCTGGCCCGGCCCGACGAGTCGACTTGGGACCCGGTCGACCTGGTGGTTGGACCAGTTCGAGTTTAATAAAAGACTGGCTGTGGCAACAGCCCGGCTAAACCCGGGCGACCCGAGCAAACCCGGACGAGACCGGGTTTTTTTTTTTCAAATGTGAGATTTGAAACCCATGAGTATATATACTTTATGTTCCCAAGAAAAAAATCATGTTTTTTCAATGTGGGATAAAAAACATTTTGGTTTAAATACTTCAACTTAAAAGGATAACATAATATCTTTTTAATGTGGGATTTGAAACCCTTTCATATATATACACTATGTTCCCATGAAGAAAACCATGTTTTTTCAATGTAGGATAAAAAACTTTTTGATTTAAATATTTCAACTTAAAAGAATAATATAGTATCTTTTCAATGTGGGATTTGAAACCCTTTCATATATATACTCTATGTTCTCATGAAAAAAATCATGTTTTTTCAATGTAGGATTTGAGACCCATTAGTATATATACTCTATGTTCCCAAGAAAAAAATCATGTTTTTTCAATGTGGGATAAAAAACCTTTTGATTTAAATATTTCAACTTAAAAGGATAATATATTATCTTTTCAATGTGAGATTTGAAACCCTTTCATATATATACTCTATGTTTCCATGAAAAAAATTATGTTTTTTCAATGTGAGATTTGAAACCCATTAGTATATATACTCTATGTTTCCAAGAAAAAAGTTATGTTTTTTCAATGTGGGATAAAAAAAATTTTAAAAGCTTAACATAATATCTTTTTAACGTGGGATAAATTTTTTTAAAAAATATTCTTTTAAACTTCATAATATGTATAATCTATATTTACATAGATTTTTTCATATGAAATATTAAAACTTTATTTTTTTTAATTTTTCCGGGTTAATCCGGGTTAACCCGAGTTGACCCGGGTTGACCTATGAAATCCAGGACCTGGCCCCTTGGTCGGGTCAACCCTCTGGCCGGGTTTAATAACTATGTCTATGTCATGAGAGTATGATAACTAAACAGAAATTTTTTATTATTAATGAATTAAATCAAACAAAAAAATGATTAATTAAAAAAAAAACAATGAAAACGCGAAAATAAAAACCTATAACCAATAATTATTTTCAAATTTATAAATTATTATATAGCAATATTCATTGTAATAATAATAATAATATTTATAATAAAAATAATAATATTTTTAACATTAATAATAATATTAAACTTGTATGACCCAAGTTTAAGTGGTTATGGCTGCAACGCCATGCCTTAGAGCCTTAAGTCTGGCTACAACACCAGACCGCAGAGCCTTGAATGTAGGTCTAGCTGTAAGGTCATGTCATGAAAGTCTGATAACTAAATAGAAAAAAATTTAATATTAAAAAATGAAATTAAACAAAAAAAAAGATTAATTGAAAAGGAAAAAACAAAGAGAAAAAAACAAAGCAAATCACTATTCCAATGAATAGTGCTTTGCTAGGAGGGAACAGTAAAATCCCCTAATGAAATCACGATACTCTAATGAAAAGTAAACAAAAAAAATTATTAAGTTTAATTCTCAATCAAATAAATATTAAAAGATGAAATTAAAAGAAAAAAACTAATTAAGAAAAAGAAAAGAAATCTAAATAAATCAGGTTAACCCGTCAAACCTGGGATCCATGTCATGAGAATATGGTAACTAAATAGAAAAAAAATTAATATTAACTAACTAAATCAAATAAAAAAGATATTAATTAAAAAAAACAAAGAAAAAAGCAAAAAAAAAAAAAAAACTTATAACTAAAAGGCACTTGCCTTTCACTGTGGATTTGCATAATGCGATCTACAGTGAAACAAATATGAATAAAAATGCAAAAAAAAAAAGTATAACCAATAATATTTTTCAAATTTTATTAATTATTATATTACTAATATTCATTATAATAAAAAAAATAATATTTATAGTACAAATAATATTATTTTTAATATTAATAAGAATATTAAACTTGCATAACCCAAGTTTACTTGTGTTTGATTGCAACACCAGATCCAAGAGCCTTGGATGTGGATTTGGTTGTAAGGCTGTGTCATGAAAGTATGATAACTAAATAGAAAAAAAAAATTAATACTAAAGAATGAATTTTTTTAAAAATTAATTGAAAAGGAAAAAACAATGAAAAACAAAGCAAATCACTATTTCAATTAATAGTGCTTTGCTAGAAGGGGTACAATAAAATCCTCTAATGAGATCATGATAATCTAATGAAAAGTAAATAAAACAAATTATAAAATTTAATTCTCAATTAAATCGATATTAAAAGATGAAATTAGAAGAAAAAAAACTAATAAAAAAGAAAAGAAATATGAATCAACTATGTTAACCCGCCAAACCTGGGATCTGTGTCATGAAAATGTGATAACTAAATAGAAAAAAGATTTAATATTAACAAACTAAATCAAATAAAAACACTTAATTAAAAAATTAAATAAATAACCTAAAACAGTAATTTTTTCCACTATAAATTTCACAATACAATCTACAATACAATGCTAATATGGTTATAACATATGCCTTCATTGGATAATTTAGTTGCGTTTACAATATTCAGAATATCAATTAGCCTCCTGTAATTGGCGGAAAGACATTGATCTATAATTGATTTGCAAGCATTGGACTTACTTGATATTAATACAAAAATATATTATTCTTTTTATCTGAGCTATCTATTTGTTATTTTCTTGAATTTATGAGAATATCATTTACACAAATATATATTTTATACATAACAGTTAGCTTAGAGCTATCTATTTAAAGTCTTTTTTCTTCTTTGTCCTCCTTTTTCCTCCTCTTCTTTTCTTTCTGGTTTATCCATGGGTAAGTGAGTCGAGCTAGATTCTAGAGATCCCACATGCATAAGTTCATTGATACATTATAGCCAACAAGAAAGGATCTTAATTCTTTCAATACCACAAATTTTAATCCTCTTATGTTTTTGCAAGCGAGATGAATCATGTTTGTAAGATCTTAATCATAAACTTTAATTGGATTATTAAATTTTATTTTAAATTCATTTTGAATTGTCATATTATGTTAAAATTAATTTTTTTTAATCAAGAACTTCTCGATCATATATTTAAGTAACTTCTTGCTATCCATATTTGAATTCAAGACTTCTCTAATTTGAAATTTATGAACACAATTCATCTTATTTGAGAGGATCCAATTAATCCACACGCTAAATACTCCTTTTACTCTAAATAGGAGAAATATCTCATTTATCTTTAGGTCAAGTTCAACGATCCCTATAAGTATTATTTTGTTTTTAACTTTTAGTTAGATCTCTAATAGACCCTTCTATCATTATATACATATCAAGCAATTTTTCTCGTAAGAACTTAAAGAAGAGTAGAAAAAATGAATTTTTAATGATTGAAGATGAAGATCAACCTATGCAAATCTTTCTTTAATTTGCAGGTCTAATTATCTAATAGTAGTCAAATATTTGATTTATAATAAAAAAAAATATAATTTGAATGCTTTAGCAAAATAGTTTTAAAAAATAATTAAATTATTTTATTTTATTTTGTAAATTTTAAAATTTAATTAAATATCATTCTATTACTAATAAAGACATCATACATATTTTTTTTCTTTCTAAAATTAAATTTAAAATATTAATGTTTGCAAAATTAATGGTAGTCGTACTCACGAATATATTTGATATTTTGTTGAAAACACTCAATTAGTTTTTTGTTTTTAATTTATCTCATAAAAAAAAAACTCATTAGAGGAGGTAACAATAGGAAAAATGTGAAAATCAAGACTCTAAAATTATTAGAAATGAGTCTATAAAAAATTATAAAAAAATAAATAACAAAATAAAAAAAACATAAAAATAAAAGAATAAAAGTTAGGATAAGTCATGTGAATAGGCATAAAGCAAGTAGGTCCATGCCATTGATATATAGAAAATAATAAATTATCGAGGAAAGTTTATTTTGAAAAAATAATAAATCAATGGGCCTAAGGCATGTAGGCCCATGCCATTGAGATAGAGAAGATAATAAATTATTAAGGAAAATTTATTTTGAAAAATAATAAATAACAATGAAAAAAAATAAAAAGAAAGAAAAAAAAGTTAGGCCACATGCATGATGAAAGCAAGCTCACCAGTCAATTTGTGTGTTGAGAACACAGTTGAAATTTTATTTTTAAAAAAATTTAATTGTTTTTGCTTAAAAATATTTTTTATATATTTTTAAATTGTTTTAATGGGACAGGGTTAAAATAAGTTTTTTTAAAAAATATATTATTTTAAAATATTTCAAAACAAAAAATATTTTTTAAAAATAACTACTATCACACTCTAAAATATGAGTTCAATTCATTTCAAAATATAAAAAGAAAAAAAATAAAGCAAGGCATTCTATACAATTCTCGAACACCAATAACTAAAACAAATTTAAATTTTTAAAAATCATTTATTGTTTTTTAAGAAAACTACCAGATCTGGAGAATTAGATTTTGTCTTCTTTATTAATTGAGTTACGATGTGCGCATGCGCACCCACACACACACATATATGGGAGAGAGGCGTGTTTTAACTAGTCCACTCTAGATAGCATCACTTTCCTAGATTGAAGCTTGGAAATATGGGAGTTGATATGTACAATTAGTGTTTCTATTTCATTGTAATTCTAATGGCTCACGCTAACACTCTCCCTCAAGTTGATGCCCAACTTGTCAAGGGAGTCATGAAAAATTCTACTAGAAACTGTCTTTGTCAATATATCTACTAGATGGTCTTCTGATTTGACAAACATAAAACAGACAATCTTCTTTTCAAGGTTTTGCTTAATAAAATATATGTTTATCTCCACGTGTTTTGTTTGATCATGCTAAATAGGATTTTGTGAGATATCAATCACAACCTTATTGTCACAAAACAAGTTCATCTCCATGTTGGGACCGTAACCTATTTTCATTAGTAAACTTCTAAGCCATAGTAGTTCACAAAGCTCTTTTGCCATCCCCCTAAACTCGGCTTCAGCACTTGATCGAACCATCACTTTTTGCCCAATCTGCATCTGTGTATCCCTTAACATCTAAGTGGTTATTTTTATAGAACATCAGACCCTTTCCTAGTATGGATTTCAAGTAGGAAAGTATTTCAATCACTGCATTTGTATGTTCTTCGCAATACTTACGACATAAGCAATATTAGGGTGAGTGTGTGACAAGTAAATAAGTTTTCCCACTAGCCTTTGGCATCATTCTTTATCTGTTGGTACTTGGTCTGTGTTCTGTTAGTTTGTGATATTGAACTATAGGAGTATCTGCTGGTTTGCACTTTAATAATCCTACCTCGAAAAGTACATCTAGCATATACTTTTTTTAGGACAGTAATATACCCCTCCATTACTTTGCCATTTCTATTCCCAAGAAGTATTTAAGTCTACCCAGATTTTTTATCTCAAACTTGGCTGATAATTGCTCTTTTAGTCTTGAAATTTCTTCAATGTCATCCCTAGTGATTATCATATCATCTACGTAGATGATTAGGGTCGTCACCTTCTTTTTTCGATGCTTCAAGAATAAAGTGTGGTCCGCATTGCTTTGAACAAAGCCATACCTTATCATAGCTGAGCTAAATCTCTCAAACCATGCTCGAGGAGATTGTTTTAATCCATATAGAGCTTGCTCCAGCTTGCATACAACTTTAGTTCCTAAAGATGATATAAAGCCTAACGGGATCTCCATATAAACCTCTTCTTCAAGGTCATCATGGAGAAAAACATTCTTTACATCAAGCTGAAGTAGTGGCCAATCTAGATTTGCTTAAAGTGATAGAAAACTCTGATAGTATTTAATTTAATAATTGGTGAGAACGTCTCTACATAATTTATACCGTATGTCTGTATGAATCCTTTCGCCACTAACCTTGCTTTGTTTCAGTCAATTGATCCATCCACTTTATATTTAATTGAAAACACCCATTTGCACCTCACTCTCTTCTTCCCTTCAGACTGCGATATTAACTTCCATGTATTATTTTTCAGTACGACTTCCATATCTTCTTGTATAACTTGTGCCTATTTAAAGTTGGCCAAAACATCCTCTATATTATTTGGAGTATGAAAAAAAGATAATGTCTTGGTGAAGTTCTGAATCAGATCAGATGGATGTTGGGTGCTTACATAATTAGCAATAGGGAATTTGGACCGTCTTTCTTTTATATCAGGGGAGTACTTGTTAGGTGGTTTTTCTCTATTGTGTTTGAAAGATAACACATACTCTATAAGATTATTTAAGTCAGAAGTATATGGAGGGACAGTGGGAGAGCTTACCTCAGGATTGTTCTCAGTAGGAGATTCAGGTACCGTAAAGAGAGGGGTTGATTGGGTTTCTTAATTCAAAAGCTCCCCATTAAGCTGATATTTATGTATTCCTCCAACGACATTTTCAAGCCCTCTTAGTTGTCTATCGTTAGCATGTGTTGTATTGTCATCAATGGTAAGTGTTAGATTATCATCAACAGGGTATGTTGGATTACTAATAGTGGTAGTTGTAGGGTCTGCAGGGTCTACTGAATTATTAGCAGTGCTAGTTGTAGTGTCTGCTGAATTATTGGTAGTGCTAATGGTGGCTGGAGTTTTCATGTACAATTCAAATCTTCACTTTTAGACTCTCCCTAAAGGACTGAGTTAGAGACCATAGGAGAATAGAAGTGTTCAGACTTAATAAAGGTAGCATCCATGGTAATGTAGAGTCTTTTGTTAGTAATATCAAAGCATTTGTAGCCTTTCTTATTTAGTCAATAACCCAGAAACATACATTTAACAACACATGAATGAAGTTTAATGCATTGATTTTTATGAAGATGAACATAAGGCACACATCCAAACATGTGAGGTGGGAGCAACAACATGGTAGATAGTGCAACATAAGAGGAAAACACTTGCAGGGGAGTTTTGAATTACAGGACTTTAGAGGGCATTCTGTTAAGTAAGTATATAGTCATAGTGATAAGTTGGAACATTTTTGCTGTAAAGAAGAGCAAAAGATGTTTCCAGGATGTGACAATTTTTCTATTCAACCACACCATTCTGTTGTGGAGTCAAAGCATAAAACATTTCATAAAGAAGACCTTGTTGTTGGAAGAATGCTTTGAACTGATGGTTGATGAACTCCCCTCAATTGTTTGACCAAAGAACTCATATTTTGGCTAAAAATTGATTTTGAATCATGGTGTGAAATGCTTGGAATATTGGGAACACCTCTTTCTTTGTCATCATTAGGTAAAGCCAAGTTATTTGGGTGAAGTCATCTATAAATATAAGAAACCAACGATGGCTAGTTGCAGTAGTTTGTGGAGAAGGTCCCCAAACATCGGAGTGTATTAGAGAAAAAGGAATATTGTTTTTATTCAAACTTGCATAATAAGATGTTTTATGGCTCTTAGCTAGGGTACAAGTTTTACAATTAAATTCAATATCCTTTGATTGTAAAAATAAGTTTGGAAATAGGTGTTTTAGATATCCGAATGATGGATGCTCAAGGAGACGATGCCATAACCATATTTCTTGTTCCTTGCTACTAAGTTGATGGTGTACGTGATGTGTTTTCCTATGGTTGAAATCATTAAGGTAGTATGACCCCTCTCTCTTAGTACCACACCCAATAATCTCCTTGCTGAGAACATCCTGAAGAAAACAAACATTAGAGTATATTAGTACCACATAATTGAGTTCTTCAGTTACTTGACTTACATACATTAATTTATTTAATAACGAAGGAACAATAAGAGTGTGAGATAAACTGAGTGAGGTGAAATTGACACAATTCCAACTCCTATGATTGGATACCCGACTCTATTTGCATTTGCAATACAAGTCTTCTATGGTTGAGTTGTGTATGAGAAGTCTGCAAGATCAAAGGTCATATGGTTTGTAGCCCTAGAGTCGATAATCCACTCATTTTCATCATAATGGCTAGAATTATAGAAAACTTTTCCACAATTACCTGGTGTCTTAAGAGTGAAGGAATTTACCACAAGGATAAATGAGAATTGAGGTTCTGTTGTGACTGCTGCAGCTCTACCAATGCCTTCATCAGGTGTTGTGTTGCCTTTTTTTTCCTAGCATATAGTTTATATCACTATTCAAGGTACCTGTGTAACTTGAAGCATGTCTCACGAGTGTGTTTGATGTTTTCATAGTATTTATATTTTCCCTCATTGAAAGGTCCCTTCAGTTTAGAGAATGAGTTATGCTTTCTCATTACCAGTGTTAGTGATTGGCCAAATTTTAAGCCTTTTATGGCTATAACAACACCATTAGTTATGGTTTCTGCCTTGCTGTCATCACTGCTTGTCGAGTATCCTCTCTTCTAACATGAGCATAAGCCTGCTCAATTATAAGAAATGGTTTTAATTGGAGAATGTCATTATGAATATTATCAAATCGATCATCCAATCCATTCAAGAAAATATAAACTCTTTCTTCTTGTATCAGAGAGTTATATTTTTGTATGTCTATTGCACACTTCATGGGATTAAGGCGTCGAAAATCTATCTCACGCCACACTTCTTGTAAATCATTATAATATTTTTCGATTGATCCTTCTCTCTGTGGCATCTGAGTTATCCTATGTTGAAGTTCATAAACTTGTGACAAGTCAATTCCAATAAAACATATAGTTGTAATGGCATCCCACACCTATTTTGCTGTTGGGAAACAAATGAAGTTTGCAACAAGTGATTGATCTATTGAGTTAATTAACCACCCTTTCACCATGGAGTTCTCAGTGCACCATTTATAAAATGTCGAATCTGTTTTTGAGGGTTGAGGGAAGTATCCATTAATATACCCCAATTTAGTTTTGGCTGAGATGTTCATCTTAATTGTCTAGGACCATGAAACATAGTTGGATCCATCCAACTTAATGATGATTTGTGCTACAGAAGAGGCATTGATAAGTAGTTGTGAGGTATCTTGGACTTTTATCAAAACCTTTTTCATCTTGGTCGTAAAGTTGTCAAGCATGGAGTCTGTTAGGGGATTTTATGGTTGAGCCAAATCGGTGGAATATTCAGCCATGAGGTTAGAGTTGTTGAGTCAATTCTCTGTTAGGGTACATAAATCCTTAAACTATGCTCTAATACCATGTCTGATCAAGAGAATCAGATTTTTTCACCTTTATTAATTGAGTTACGAATATATATATATATATATATATATATATATATATATATATATATATATATATATATATATAATAGAAGAGAGCTGCTATATAGAGTAGACTAGTTAACCTCTAGAGGTATGTTTTAACTAGTCTACTCTGCATAACAACCCTTTTATAGATTAAAGCCTAGAAATATGAGCGTTGATATATACAACTAGTGTTTTTATTTCATTGAAATTCTAATGGCTCACATTAACAAAAACCATGTCATATTAATAAAAAATATCTTAAAATAACGTTGTTTATTGTTTTGAGCATTGTAGGTAGATTATTCATAGTAACAATGCAACCTTTTATTATCTTTCAAGTATTCTTAATAACGCTTTGTACAATGAAGAATATTTCATGAACTCCATAAACATAAAATAAGCAATAAAAAACTAAATTTAATTATCATTTCTTTTATTACGTTTATTGTGTCTATTACGTCATTCATTCACCAAAAAAGTAGTGGTAATTGGTGAGGTATAAATATCTTTATAATAGTGGTGAGGTGTGAATTAACACTACTTTCCAATAGAATAATGTTGTACTTAATATATGGTTTCTTGAGAGATATTATTATGTATTTGATGTGCAAACTTTTATAAAGGTTACCTTTTAAGACAGAAATGTTCATGTTATGGAAGACATGTAATACATATTGCAAAACTAACCTATTAGTTGATAAAGGTGAAGAGCTCAATGATTGTGAAAAGAGTGATAATAAATCCGTGACTAGGTTTGAAACCTGTTTCAAAAGCATGATCATACAAAGTAGCTTCTTAATCGAGATAAGTATTATAGAGATTGGGATAATCTCATATATGATGAGATATATGTGGATTGATATTATCCACTAATTTATAATATTTATTTTGATGATGCTAATGTTGATGATAATATCATAAATAATGATATGAATGGTTGTGATGTTATTATTGATGATTTCCTTATTAATAAATTAGAGGTTGAGTGAAAAGAAAACATGGAAGATGCTCAATTAAAAAAATATTATTGATTTAAATTATGTTGACCATTTTGATTACAAGTTTATTATTATCACAAAGATAGATGTATTTAAGAGTTATATGGATACAATACATATTCATGAAGCAAGTTTAATGTTTGCAATTTATTACTTGAGAAGCCAATGAGGGAAGAAATAATTTGTCAATTGTTGTTTCTTATTCAAGTTTTAAAATGAAAGGACTAAAGTTGATGTTTAAATTGTTATACACTTGAACCAACGAAAGAAAATGGGTTGGCGAGTATTTATTAGACACCCCGAGATCAAAGCAAATGTAATTTCAACTCGGGGACGGGTTCTTTTCAACTTGTAGAGACTAATACAATGAGATTTTCTCCTAATATGCATCTTATATTAATGAGTATTACTTTCAATTTGATCATTGGATATAACTGAAATTTTGATCGAGGGTTCCAAAACCTTGTTTTCCTAAAGTTAAATAATTTCATCCCATCAAAGTTCAGGAAAGCCTTCAAATAAGGCATAAAAGTTATTGTTTGAGATTTTGTATACTTCCTAATTGTTTTAGGATTCCTTTTCTATTTGTTTTAGAATGTTGTTATTATTTTTTCAGCTTTGTTTATGATTTTTATATATTTTCCTTTATTTTCAGGTTTTCAAGTTTATTTAGGTTATATTTTATATTTATTTTAGAAATTGTAAATCTTTTACAGAGACATTATTTAAAGAGAAATTTTAGTACTAAATATACGAATTAGGATTCTGTGTGATAATCCTATTCGATTTTATTTATGTCTTTCTAGCTAGTTATTTTCTTGTTTCTATTTATGTCTGCATTAAATAAAGATTGAGATTATAAAATATTTAAAGGGATATTTGTAAGAAAAAATAACTTGATTATATGCTTGTTATGTCCAATATGTCCTCATTATTAGAGGGATAAGAAAATTAGCTAAAATTTATCCATGAAACAAAGATAAAAACTCATTTTTATCATTATGCAACTAAACATATTTTTGTTTATCGTGTCTATATTTTTTCTGCCGTAGTACGCCAACCAAACACTATTATGTAATTAAGCTGACCCAATTCAGTTGATCAAGCTAGTTGCACCCTAGTATCTAGCACCAGACCTTGGACAATTTGTCTATAAAAGGGTGCAACTAGCTTGATCAACTGAATTGGGTTGATTGTAATCAAGGTTTGTACTCATAGCAATGGCTGTACCATCTCTTCTAGCTACCGCCGCCTTTCTTCTTGTTCTGAAAGCGAACATGATCATGGGTGCTCCATATTGTGGATCGGTTATTGTGGCTAGTGATCTTGATCTAGTCCAGGTCGCATTGAACCTGGAATTCTTGGAGGCAGAGTTTTTCTTAATCGGTGCAAATGGTGAAGGTCTTGACACCATTGCCCCGAACCTGACCCAAGGTGGACCTCCTCCAATTGGGGCTAGGAAGGCTAATCTTGATGACACCACTCATCGAATTATTCAGGAGTTTGGCTTTGAGGAAGTCGGTCACATTAGGTTTCTCCTCTTGCTTTCGTAGTTTAGGACAACATATACACAGTGATAAATTTTAGTAAATGTAAGACTGGGCATCGCATTATTCATGACAATCATGACTTTCTTTTTTCTATTCATGCATAGACATTCTTTCCTTTTTCCTCCATTTTCGGATCTCGGTAAAATTATTTCTCTGCATCGAATTTGATAATTGAATCAGGTGTTGAATCTAAATTTTATTTAAAATACAGTAGGTGAGTGATTCTCAATTATACACACACACACACACACACCGACACTTTACTGAAAAAGTTACCAGCGTATGCCTACAGCTGCCTCCAAGCAAGTCGGAGGAGTCACATTTTGAAACTCTTGCTATATTGGTTTTGGCAATTGGCATCAAGTTAACGGCATTCCTATCTACACCTACGTACACATATTTATTCAAGTGCTATTATATATATTGTGAAGGACCGGCCTTTAGCGCTATTATATTCCTACAAATATTATCCTCAATCTTCCTGATCTACAATCTGTTCTTATTATGCCGTTCAGGGCTATTTCGTCGAGAATTGGCGGATTTCCAAGACCACTGCTAAATCTCAGCTCCCAGATTTTTGCCACAATATTTGATCAAGCAGTCGGCTTCCCCTTGGTGCCTCAGTTTGACCCTTATGCTAACACGCTCAACTATCTCTTAGCAAGCTACATGATTCCTTACGTGGGGCTCGTAAGTTATGTTGGCACTATTCCATCACTTGTCACCTATAATGCTCGAAGTGTGAGCACCTCTCTATCTTTTAAATTGTCTTGATATATAATCCTAATAACCTATCGTGTTCGTTTTTTGTTCTTTTCACCTGTTTTTAATAATTCCTGGTCAATTACTTAGCTGGTGGCATCTCTCTTGGGCGTGGAAGCTGGACAAGATGCGGTTATAAGAACTTTGCTGTACAACAGAGCCAACGAGACGGTGTTGCCATACAACTTGACCGTGGCAGAGTTCACTGTCCAGCTGTCGAATCTCAAGAACCGGCTTGCCGGGTGTGGAAACAAAGATGAAGGACTAATTGTACCACTGGAGCTTGGTGCTGAGAATCGAACGACCAGTAACATCTTATCAGCAGATAGTGATTCTCTTTCGTATGCAAGGAACGCCTACGAAATATTCAGGATAATATACGGGACTGGTAATGAGCACCTGCCTGGTGCATTTCTTCCCCGTGGTGGAAATGGGAAAATTGCAAAAGGCTTGCTCGTTAAAGCGTAAAGAAAGCTACCTTTAATTAGTTAACTAATAAGCATATCTGTCTAAGTATTAATAACGGCTGTCAGCCATGACTCCGAGTTTTCATTTGAATAAAATTACAATATTATGGTATAATTAAAGAGATCAAGAGAGGAATATGAAGCTAAGCTGTTGGTGGCATTTCACGATATTAATTACTGTATGACGACTAAAAATCTCCAATAATTACTTCTTCCTATTGCTAATTCATAACCTCCCCACCATTTTAGGTGATTAAGATTATACCCATTTTTAATATGACAAACGTTAATGTCCCTCAATTTTATAAATCTCGAGGACATATTTCTCCATCCAAGAAAACCCTAACCCTTTCTCTGCACACGCCTTGTTTCTCTCCAACGGAACCGGTATTTTCCTTTTTATTTTTCCTTTCCATCTTCGATTATCCACCACTATGAATGGCTAGGAAAAGAAGAATAGCAATTGGATCTTCCGAGGAACACTAAAAATTTACATAATTATTAAAATATATGTAAGTTAATTCGGACATTCATATAATAACACTCAAGATTATTATTTACTAGCAGGAAGATAAGAATTCATCTCTTTCATTAACATGTTGGATTTTCTGAAAAGATCTTAGTGTTGGCAATTAAAAATGAAGATAAACAATATACATTTCATAGAAAACTTAACAGTACGCAACAGCCAGGTTCTTAAAATTATTATTAAAATTCAACCTTTTTGTCTCCTCTAGTTTCTCTTTGTTCTGAAGAAGAGTTTTTTGCGTCTAAATATTAGAGAATAATATAAATCATATCATAGAATCTCATCTAACAACTTAAACTATTAAGTTGAGATAGTTCTTTGAGATGTTATAATCAGAACCTTGATGACCAAGTGATCACGAGTTCGAATCTCACCATTCTCATTTATTTAAAAAAAATTAAATACAAGGTAATGTGAGCATGTGCAAGTTTCAAGCTCTAAGGACTTTTATTTAAAAAGATATGTTAGAGAATAATATAAATCATATCCTGCAGTCTCACCTAACAGCTTAAGTTATTGGATTGAAATAGTTCTTTACATTAAAAATGGTTTATTGTCCATTGATATATATATATTGCATGGGTTATTACAGAAATCTTGGTCGGTGCAGTCTACATTTGTTAACTTACGTAAGAAATTAAATACCTTGTACAGTTGTACTACTATAGAGTTAGCCTAGTGAACAAGAGTTGGCCCTGGTCTAGTAATAGATCTGACCTCAAATTATAAATAACTCCATTCATGTAATATGGACACAAATGCTTAATTTAGTTGCGTTTACATACAAAACAAATGCTTCATTAATTATACCCCAACTAGAAATATCAATTAGCCACGTGGCATTGGCAAGCTTTTGGGAAAAACATTGACCGTTAATTGGTTGTTGTGAATCAAATGCTCATTCTTCAATAGTAATTATTGGACATCCAATTTTGTTAACTTGACGTGATTAATGTTGTTATTAGCATTTCTTTTCAATAACTAATTCTTATTATCCTTTATTTTAGAGGATTTTAGATGCAATAGACTCACTTGAAATCAGCATCCATGAAAGATTTAATGTCCTTTTTAATCTAGGTCTTCGTTTTCTTGAATATATGATCTTTTGATTTCATAAGTTACCTAATTACGATTTGCTTGTTATGATTTGATCCTTAAAATCGGTTTACAAATTAATTTCATATGAGACAAGTAATTATGGATAACTCCTTTTATTATAATCATAATTATCAAACCCGATCTGAGATTAATCTAGTCAAGGGATCAAGTTCTGGATTTCTAGGTTAACCCGGAAAAATTAAAAAATATATTTAAAATTTTAATATTTCATATGAAAAAATTAAGAAAAAATCCATGTGAATACATACTATTAATGTTGTAAATAATAAAGTTTTAAAAAATATTTTAAAAAGTTTTTTTTATCCCACATTAAAAAGATATTATATTATCCTTTTAAGTTGAAATATTTAAATCAAAAAAGTTTTTTTTATCTCACATTGAAAATATATAATTTTTTTTCTTGTGAACATAGAACATATATACTAAAGGGCTTCAAATCCCACATTAAAAAAAACAACTTTTTTCTTGTGAACATAGAACATATATATTAAAGGGCTTCAAATCCCACATTAAAAAGATATTATGTTATCCTTTTAAGTTGAAGTATTTAAATCAAAATGTTTTTTTATCCCATATTGAAAAAATCATAACTTTTTTCTTGAGAACATAGAGTATATATACTAAAAGGTTTTAAATCCCATAATGAAAAAATAATATATTTTTCTAATATTTATATAATGAACTTTAAAAAATGTTAATAACCAACTAAAAAGATATGAAAAAAGAAGGATACAGGAGAAAAACCATATATGGAAAAAAAAAAGATCCCGTCCAGGTTCGCCTGGGTCATGACCAGTCCATCCACCGGGTTGATCGGGTCCCGAGTCGACCTGTCGGGCCGGCCCGGGTTTAATAATTATGATTATAACTAGTTTGTTTTTCAGCGTTAATTCAATTATATATTTAATATTATTTTACTAATTTTATATCAATTTATTCAATAATAAACCATTATTTACTACTAGTAAATTGACAAATAAAAACAAAACTACTAGCAGATAATTCAAAAATAGTGACAGAAAACTTCAATCAAAATTTTTTGATGAAATGCATTCTATAGGTAATTTTTGACAAACTAAAAAATAAAAAATTAATAAAAAAATCCATCATCACTTCCTTCGGAATGTCGACATGTCATTATTTACCAATGAAATTGTTGTCAAAATAATTCCGTTGACAAATGTAAATAAGTTATAATCTATAATTCCCTCCCTCCATTCTTTTTCCTCTTACCAAGAAAATACCAGCAACCCTCTTATTATCTTCTTGAAGGGTATGTTTGTTTATGCATTTCAAACACTTATTTTTAAAAAAATTATTATTTTTATTTTTTTACTTTAAATTAATATATTTTTTAGTATTTTTAAATTATTTTGGTGTGCTGATATAAAAAATAAATTTTAAAAATAAAAAAATATAATGTTGCATTTCCGAGCGAAAAATACTTTAAAAAGCAATCGCTACTACACTCTCAAACACTCCAAAAGAAATGCACCAATGGCCTTTGTCTAGAGAATCTGATCGCCAATTACAACCCCCATTGGTTTTCACTTCTCTCTTGAAAC
The DNA here is from genome assembly GCF_951802175.1 of Populus nigra. Classification (NCBI taxonomy): domain Eukaryota; kingdom Viridiplantae; phylum Streptophyta; class Magnoliopsida; order Malpighiales; family Salicaceae; genus Populus; species Populus nigra. The sequence goes on from NC_084852.1 coordinate 10,241,109, forward strand.
CATTGATTAATCTATCTAAATAAAATCCCTATTTGGTAATCTGACTTCTCTGCTTTGTTATGCTTCTTTGCATAGTAATTCTCCACATTGTTTCTTGGCATTAGGATTTGACAATATAGGTTGGAGACTAACTTGTTGCATTCTCAAGTCAAATGTCTTTTCACTCTAGAAAAATACAATTAATAGCCCTACCTAAATGAGTAAGATCTTCAAGTTCAAATCTTAGCAATAAAAGAACAATCTGAATCTGTTCTGCAGACTAGACATTGTTCGGTGTTCAGCTCATATCTTGAGTTCTAAAAGTCTAAATGAGTCCATTCTTTTTTGGTTGGAAAGCTAAGACAAATACTCATAAAATAAGGCATTTGCCATACATTTAGATATGAGGGTTTTCAGATAAAGATCTTGTTCTTGCTTCTTTTTTTTCTATTTTTGTAATAATCAAGTTTTATTTCATATTATTATCATTAATCTTTTATTTACACTTATCATTTCCTTTACTATACTTAGTCAATTTATATCATAACTATATTCTTATCTTGTTTAATTTTGTTTGTCTTCTTCATTATGTTTAGTTATGTTTATTTTTGTCAAGGTAAAAAAGATTACACTAATGGTATAAGAATAAATATAGTACAAACTCAATATGAACTTTAATATTTATATTAAAAAAAAGTTTGCTATTAACATGTTTTATAATTGTTATTTTACTCATTCTTGATACTCTGCTTGTTAAGTGGTGAGTCTAGATTCATGGTGTACAATCATTGACAAATACTTGATTCTTTCATAGCCTTACTGTATGGATAACCAACATGTAGACTATGAAAGGAACTCGATTTGTTGTTGACATAAATTAGCACCGTGAATACGTGACAATATTTACAAGTATTGGAATTACTCAAATAAGATAATTAACATGATCATGTTAATAATTTAAAAAAATTCATTAATGATAAATCATTCTATTGGAACCGTCTTTGTGTATGGTTTACCATTAGTGGATCATTTAACCTTGGTAATTATTTAATCTTTATTTAATCTTTACATTAATATCATATCTCAAAGTTTTCTTCAACTCGGTTTCTTTTATTATTTGTGGTTTTGTATAGTTAACCTCTCTATTGATCGACTCCGGTCTTGTTGGGTTATTTATTACTTTGACACTCTTGCACTAAGGAGAAAACATCAATTATTTGATCGTGTTAAGTTTTTTGATGTCATTCTCAGGTAGGTAAATTACTGTATAAATTATAAATTTTATTTTATCTCTTTTCTTTCTGCACTTGCATTAGAGTTTGATCATACACATTAAGTAGTAGACTTTCTAGGAAATCTTCATCCTCTTTAAAAAAAAAAAAGCATGGCTGAAAAGGATAACCATGTTAGAATACTTAGAGACCACATGAATTCGACAAGTACAAATGCGCCATCATGTATAGTTTTCCCTCTTGACACATCTCACTTCAATTTTAAATCAGGTATTATTCAACTTTTATCTACTTTTCATGGCTTAGATCTAGAAAATACACACTTGCATTTAAGAGATATTGAAGAGGTTTGTAACACTTATAATGACTTAAATTGTAGCATGAACACCATTATATTAAAGCTTTTTCTTTTTTTCTTAAAAGATAAACCTAAAACATGACTGCAAAATCTTAGGTTAGAATCCATTCATGCTTGGGATGAAATGCAACAACAGTTTTTGAAGAAGTTTTTTCCTTCTCATAGAACAAACTCTTTCAAAGGACAAATCACCACCTTTAATAAAAAAAAAACTAGGAGAAACAATTTACTAGTGCTGAGATAGATATAAAAACTTGTTTAATACATGTCCTCATCATGGTTTTAAAACATGAAAATTAGTTTTACACTGGTATGAAGGGTTAACACCTAAAGATAGGTAAATGGTGGAATTGACGTGTGAACTTTTAAAGATAAAAACCCTAATGAAACAATGACGTACATAGACTTATTAGATGAAAATGCTTAAAATTAGGACATTGCAGACACTTATGAGGCACCGGGTAAATCTCAGCCTCATACATTTAATGGAGGCTTGGACAACTTTAGGGAAGATCATGACTTCTAAACCAAATTTTCATCTTTAGCTAGAAAAGTCGAGGCATTAGAATTGAAAATAAGTTATCAATTAAAATCTATTCAAGAAATTATGTGTCAAATTTGTGAAATTAATTACACTCAACCAATGATTGTCTAATTTTATCTTCTTTCAAAGAATGTCTTAATAAACAAGCCAATGTTTTAAACAGTTTTTAAAAGCCAAATCCTAATCCATACTTGCAAATGTACAATCCTTGTTAGAAAAATAATCCAAATTTCAGTTGAAAGAGTTGTAACAATAATAAACAAACTTCTTAGCCATAATTTCAAGAGCTTTATAATTTTTAAAATTCTTATAGATATGTATCTCCTTATGTTTTCCCTCCTAGAAGAAGTCTTGAGGAAACATTAAATGCATTCATTGAAACACAAGAGACAATCAACACTCAAAATGCTCAAACTGTGGCAGATTTGAAAGATATTATTACAAAATTTACATTTGCTCTTAGTTTTCAAGAGAAAGGTAAGTTTTCTTCTCAACCACAGCAAAATCTCAATGGACAATACAATTTAAGTGCAAGTAGATCGGGAAGCCAAGACATAGATTAAGTCAAATCAGTTATGACTCTCTATAATGGTAAGGTTATTGAAAAACCTATAGTTGAACCTTGTGAGAAAAATGATGAGTCAATCTCTGAGGGTAAGGAAGAGGTTGAACTTGAACATTGCAAAGAAAAGATTGATTCCCCACCAGCACTTCTATTTCCTCATTCCATGACCAATTAAAAAAAAGTCAATCACACTTCTAAAATCCTTGAAACTTTCATACAGGTAAGGATAGATATATCTTTGTTGAATGTTATTAAACATGTACCTTTTTATGCTAAATTTTTTAAAGACTTGTGCACTGTGAAGATAAAACTAAATGCGAAAAAGAAAGCCTTTTTAGCCAAACAAGTATGATTTATTTTTCAAAACAATAATGCTTTGAAATATAAAGACCCTGGTTGTCCTATAATTTCATGCTTTATTGAAGAACATAAAATTAAAAAAGCATTATTTGATCTTGAAACTAGTGTGAATTTACTTCCATATTCAATTTTTAAAAGTTTCAATCTAGGTGAGTTAAAATCCACTTCTATAAATCTTTTACTTATTAATAGATCTATAAAAGTGACTAGAGGTATAGTTGAAAATGTGTTAATACAAGTTGATAAATTCATTTATCATGTAGATTTTTTATATATATATACACAACATGTTGAAGCATGTAATTCAATTCTAATTATTTAGAACATTTATTTCTTGCAACTTCTAATGCATTGATTAATTGTAGGAATTGAGTGATGAAGTTATCTTTTGAAAATATAACATTGAAAAGGAATGTTTTTAACATTTGTAAGCAACCTAGAGATGATAATGATTGACAAGAAGTAGACTTTATTGAAAAATTAGTTTATGATCAATTCAAAACTACTTTGAGTAAAACTGAGTTTAATGAATTTGAAGATTTACAAATGATTTATTTTTAGGAAGAATCAAAGGCAAGTAGTTGGAGATCAAAAATTAAGGAATTGCCACTACGATCAATACCTTTAAGTGTTCAACCACCAAAAATTGATTTGAAGTCGTTACCATCTAATTTCAAGTACTCATTTTTAAGAGAAAATAAAAATTTTCCGGTAATAATCCCTTCCAAACTTGATGCACATCAAGAAAGTAAGTTATTACAAACTCTAAAAATACACAAAAATGTATTAGGATTGACCATAATTGATATAAAAGGAATTAGTCCTTTAATTTTTACACACAAGATTTATTTGGAGGAAAATGTTAAACCATCTAGAGAAATACAATTAAGGCTTAATCCTAAAATGAAAGAAGTAGTGAGAAATGAAGTCATTGCTTCTATAAGATTTGAAACTCTTTTCAAAACTCATTCCAACTTGTGTAAGAATTTCATAATCAATATTATTTAAGAACAAGTGGAACATCTTCTGTAATTCACCAAGAGTGATGACTCATTTCTTGATCACTCAAATATTTTTATATAATTCAAGTTATATCCAATATATATCCTTTATTACCCTTGATTAGGATAACTTATAGTCAGAATTAAAGTATAATATTTCTTATATAAGATAACTAAGTGATCTCAAGAATAAGAATCACTTACACAAGTGTACATGTCATCTGACAATGACCAATATATTAGTTATAGATATTCTTCATACCTTAACTTGTAAGAACAACTACTTCTTTTTATAAAGAAAAAATATAATATGTATCAATCTTATCAACTTTAATTAATGTTGTCTTAATATAACATTGACCAACAACATTAAAAAAAATAATGATTAGATGCAATATGAATCTTATAATTATAACCAATTTATAAATTCTTTTGTTTAGTATTTTTATCTTATAGATTTTATCTAGAAAGTGTACTTGACTTAACACTTATTCCTTGTATTGGATGATTAACCATCAATGAAAAAGATATGAGTATCTTCATGGGGTTTATGATCAAGTCAAGTATGCAATCACTAAAATTAATGTTAAATACAAGACATTAGTAGATAGTCATTGCATAAATATCACTTTTAAGGTTGGAGACATATTATGGGTTGTGCTTACTCATGATTGGTTTCTTTAGGGGTGTACCATAATCTTTAAAAGAGGAAGATTAGGTTTTTTATGATGCAATAAAAGATTAAAGGCAATGCCTATAGACTTTGTCTCCTTAGTCATCTAAAGACTTTAGATGTCATCAATTTGTAGCATTTGATACCATGTTTTATGGATAATCTAAACTTGAGGGCAAGTTCTTCTTAACTTGGGTAGAATAAAATAAGAGATTTTAGAGGAGATGAGTTGCCAAATAAGAAGTTGATGGCGCTAGACTACATTGACAGGGCAGACCAACACAAAGATAATAGTAAATAATAGTTGAAGTTTAGTTTGAGGATGTTTTTCTATAACTTTTGGTATTTTCACCATGACTATAGACATATTTTCTAGGCACATGTCGCAAGCTATCAACATTGCTTATTTTAAATATCCTATGTTTCCTCCTTATATTTATTTTTAATCATTTTTAAAACTTTTCAAGATTTTATTTTGTGATAAATTTTATTTTCATTGTTGATTAATTTTTCACAAATTTCTTATTTTAAACATTATTTTTAATTTATTGAATAGTCAAAATTTATATTTTTTGATAAATTCTCAAGCCCTAGCTATTTAAGCCCGGCTTGTGGGCTGTTTTGAACGTTCAAAGTTTAATTAAGAATTTTATTTCTTATTATGAGACGTATATAACTTTTAGGGTTCTTTTCGCACCCTCTGCATTAATTACCTTAATGATTTCCCCTTTTAATATCAATCTTAGTTTAGGTTATGTTGAATAGTTTCTCCATAGCTCCTTCACTTACAACACATTTTTTTGTTGCACCCGGCAAGTGGCTTAGGTTTTAGATTATTATTTTTTTATTTTTTTAATATGCTAATATAAAAATAAATATAAATATAAAATTATTTGTTCACATCATATTTTTTATTATTTTAATATATTTTTAAATAAAAAACACTTTTAAAACTGTCGCACCCGACATCGCGGCGGCCCTAAAAATAATTCTCGTAATGAACAGATTTCTGACATCTTGTTCTTTTAGGGAAAAAAGTCTTGTTTGAGGAGTCGCCACCTAGTATTATGGTCACTAGGAACCCTAACTGGTCAACAGAAATTCTATGGCTCGGGATTGGTTACGTAAAAGGGAAGATACTATCACCCCTTAAACGTTCTGCCTAAGGCAGATTGCATTGACGGTTTTGTCTTAAATTGCTAAATATTTATTAGTTTATTCTATGATGATTTGTTTATAATATTCCTGACTCTGGCGCCAGTGAATATTCGAGCTCGAATAATTCCAACTCTGGCATTGGTAAAAATTCGTAGCTACGAAAATAAAATTAGATCAATATTTTTTATTCCTTACTTTAGCACCAGTGAATAAATAAAAATAAATAAATTTATTTTTACGCATGCACATATTTTTTTATTTTTCTAGCTAAATAAAATAAAATACAACGAATAAAAATAATATAAATTTAAACCGATATTTTTATTCCTGACTCTGGCGTCAGTGAATAAACCAATAAATTTACATTATTTTTATTCATGCATACACATTTTTTATTTTTTCTTCCTTTTTTTTTATTTTTCTGTTTTTCTATTTTTTTTATTTTTTCTATTTTCATTTTTTTTTGCTGGGCCCAACTCAGCCCATGGGGCTGGGCTGGGCTGGACCCAGCCGGCCCGACCCGGCCTAGTCACTGGCCCAAGCCAGTGACCAGGCGGCTTTTACCCGCTAGCGTGCGTGAATTGTTCACGCACGCTGGCTACAATTATCATGTAATTATATTTCTAATGCACAGTGTTGGGGAATTATTTTGCAAAAGTGGAAACACTTACCCGGGAGCAAGATGGAGGCGATGGCTTGCTGTTCCTCTCCTTGTTTGTTAAGCTTCTTCCTTTGGTTTTGGAGGCTGGCGCTGGAGAAGAGGAAGCCGATTGAGATGCTGGTGCTCTCGTCTATGGGTTTCTTGTTTCCCTGTCCTCCTCTCTGCGTCCCTTTTCTTGTTTTGCTGTGTATTCCCTGTCTTTCTCTGTCTCTCTTCCTGTTGAAGCTTTCTTCAGTCAGCCCCTCCTTGTTTTTTCATTCCTCTCCTCGGTTCTGCTCTTTTTTAAGTTCCCCCCGCCTCTGTGATTCCTCTTCCTAGTTTTTCCTTTTGTTTTTCTCCTGTTTTGGGTCTCTCACTCTCTCTGTCCTCTGTTCTTCGTCTGATTTTCGGCCTGTTCGTCCCCTGTTTTTTTTTCTTGTTTCCAGTTACGCACTCTCTCTGTTTTCTTGCTCTCTCGTTCTCCCCCCCTTGGTTCTGTCTTCCTGTCCAGTGCGTTTTCCTCTGGGTTTTGCTTCAGTTTTCTTCTCGGTTCATTGTTCCAACCCCTTTTCTGTCTCCTGGATTTTTTTCGCCTCCCCGGTCCCCCTAGTCCTTGTGGTTTTTTTCGAGTCTGGGTTTTAGCTTCCCCCCTCCCCCCCTTGTGGCCTTTCGTTCTCTGGCTTTTATAGCCAGAGAACAATGTCGTTTCATCCATTGATTGCAAGTGTAATGGTGGCGGCAGGCGGCTGAACGGTTGAGGAAGATGTACAGTGTCGGCGGGCGGCTGAACGGTTTGAGGAAGATGAACAGCGTCTTCAAAACGACGTCGTTTGGAGATGACAGTGTCCATTTTCACTTTGACCCGCGAAGTTTCGAAACGTTTATCATTAAGCCCCTAATCTGATTAATTAAATTAATTTCAAGCTCAATTAAATCTCAAAACTTATCAATTCTCCAATTAAACCCTTGATTGGATGAATTAAATTAATTTCAAGTTTAATTAAGTCTCAAAACTTATCAATTCTCTAATTAAACTCTTAATTGGATTAATTAAATTAATTCCAAGCTTAATTGGATTAATTCCAAAGTTTAATTAAACCCCAAAACTTCCAATCATTTTGTCCTTAACCCAAATTTTAATTCATTCTTCATTTACTTGTTTTTTCCAACGTTATTATTATTTTTTTCATCATTTTTTTTTCTTTTTTAGTAAATAAAATAATAATAATAATAATAATTAAAATAAAATGATCAAAAATTAGGATATGACAAAAACAACGTTTGGACCACAATCTCAAACTTGACATTACTCTTTTTAAACCAAATATAAAATTATTTATTCACATATATACGTTGTGTGGAACTATTATTAATTAAGGATTAATAACTCAAATTATCTTTATATAATAAAATAATTATTTAATTTATCCTAATATTCTTAATTAATTCAAGTTCATTCTTGAATATATAAGTTTATGTTCGATAACAAATATAGGTAAGACCAAATAATACACGCAACTTGAATGGTTAAATATTAAATGAGCTTTTCAAAGCCTCGCCATCTTATGTCCTTCAAATAACTAGATATACTAAAAAAAAATAGTAAAATAATTGTTTTTCCCATCAATCTAATTAAATGTAGCCTTGTTTAGGAGGGTATTAAGGTTTTTTCTCTTTTATGAATAGTAAAAATACTAAAATGACCTTGGATCAAAAAATTATAAGTCTTTGATCTTAGGGTATTATCAGTGTTTTTATTTAATTTTAGTGAACAAGTGGATTACTAAAATGCCATTTCAGTCAACAATACCAAAGCTTTCAATCAAGGGTTATTAACGTATTTTCAAGTTGGTTTTTTTTTGTATTTTTTTTGTCAAAAACATTATTGTATTTAATCATAATAAAATAATAATTAATTTAAAAAAGTTGTGAGTGTATGATTAACATGAACTAGCGCGTGAGAGACGCCCACACACTTTGTACAGCACATACAACACCTTTTGGTATTTGTGCTTTGTACCTTCTTTTTTTTTATTTCTTATTTTTATCCTTAATTCTTTAATAAGAGTTTTATTTTATTTTAATTTAATCATTCAATTTCAATTTGTGATACATTATGCTTTTCAATTTGCTCCATATTCTTTTCAATTTGCGATATATTCACTTTATCATTTAATTATCATTTTTTATTTTAGATATTTTTGTGTAGTTAATTTTTTTTCCCTGTCATATTTTTCCATGTTTGTTAACCCGGTCTAATTTTTTAATCCAATTTCATGCTCTCTTTGTTTTTTTTTTTCAAGGTATTGTGATATTTTTTTTAAAAAAATCCAATTAATATCATTGTCTAAAATAAAATTAACTTATTAATCTGAGTTGGTGTTATAACTCCAATCATTAATTTCTCTTATTTCTTTAAAACATGTTTGGATCACCTAGGTATTATTTTCTATGAAAAATATGGACCGTTCGATCACCTAAGCATCATTTTTTTGGGGAAAAGTATGAACTCTCAGCGGAGCGCGGCCATGCCTGGTCTACAACTTTTAGAGATGTCACGGAGAGATTTGAAAGATAAAAAGAAAAGAGAGAAATCACAATTTAATTGTACATCATTATGTCAAATGATTCTTGCCACAACGAGCTATAGCCATGCTCCTCCAAGGCGGATTCATGACCAAATTGAAAATAGTTCCTAACACCATACTCAACGATATCATTCTCTGAAGGTTCCATATTGTACCAATAATTCATGTCATGATCGCTAGGCGAAGAAGGCACCACCTCCATATCTACCAGTTCGAAGTCAAGACCAAGTGACTCCATTTCTGCCGTCTTGAACAATTCATCAGTATCCTCTCCGTCACGAGGCATCTCAGCGGGATCCATGGCTGTATCATAGCCGACGTCCGACATTATACTTGGGTTGATCTCTGCTTCGAGAGATTGGATCACACTCCTTAATCTTTCTTCATTGCTCTCATGATCTCCTTGTGACTCTTCTAGCAAAGACATGAGAAGGGCATTATCATCATACCCTTCAATTCCTTTGAAGTCATCATCACCAGTTTTGATGCTTATATTTTCAGGTAGCAAAGATGCCATTATTGTGTAGTAGAAGAAACTAGGGAACAATAAGGAAGAAACTAGGGAAAAAGAGGATTGGATGAATTAATCACAATGATTCGCTCAATTTAAAGAGTGTCTTTAAATAGGGAATGCAAAGAGGGCATCCTAATGGGAAGCTTCTTAGTCGGTCCACTAATCATCTACTCATGTGCATCTACTCTCTGCATAATAAAACTTATAAACTATAAGGATGTTAAAGAACAAATTCAATTCAAAAGGTTAAATTATTAGATGAGATTTTAAAATATAATTTATATTATTCTCTAACACATATTCTTTCAAGTGAAAGTTCTTTGTGCTTGAAACTTACACAGGTACACATTATATTGTGCTTAATTTTTATTAAATAAATAGGAATAGTAAGATTCGAACTCGTGACCGCTTGGTTATCAAGGCTCTGATATCATTTCAAAAAACCAATTCAACCTAAAAGTTTAAGCTACTAGGTGAGGTCCCAAGATATTATTTACATTATTCTCTAACAGAGGGTGCTTGAGAATGAGATAACAATTATTTTTAAGAGTGTTTTTCACTCGGAAATATATCAAAATCATATTTTTTTTATTTTTAAAAAATTATTTATATTACCAGTATACAAAACAACTCAAAAATACATAAAAAATAAATTTAAATAAAATAAATAATTTTTTGAGAAATATCGTTTCAAAAACGTTGCTGAATGGAGTCCAGGCATGCCAAGTAAAAAGATAAAGAAAAAAAAAAAACAAATTGGCCGGTTCCATGCATCCGTTGCTGTAATGTTGCTTTAATCAACAACATTATGTTTTCTTGCATCAGGTCTCCCCTTAATTTCTTGTCCCTTTCAGAATGCTATATTTTTATATTCAGCTTAGTTCTTGCATCGACTGTGTTCAATGTGTCTGATCACAAAAGCAGAAATAAGAACACATGCAGTGCAGAAACCCTTTTTTTCTTCTTCTTCTTTTTCGGAGAACTGGAATTCGAAATCGGATACATAAAGCTTCTTCTTCCTGGACATCGTGGATCAATATAAAAATGAGATAATGCGTATGGTTTGTACTTAACTCCCACCGTGGCTGCATGATGAGAGCTATAAATCTTATGACATCTGCAGCAATTCAAGGTAGTGAACTCCATTTCCCATCTCGGAGACTAGCCATGGCTACTACAGAATACTGTAATTGTACACTGGAGGTTTTATACAGTAAATGCTGGTGGTTCAGGAGAAAACAAAAACCCAATAAACATTAAAAAAATGAACATATATTAATGTTTTGATTTTTAACGGTATAAGCATTAATCTTTTGGTAGATTATCTCTAAGTCATGTACGTCCGAATTGATGTTTTTAGTTTTTCCTAGAATTTCTTTTTTCTTTTTTAAGATATTAGCTAGAGCTATATATATAGAATAATAATGAATAACATTTTATTTTTATTTTTGTGGTGTACATTATAGTGGGCTATTAAACTCCAATTTGTATTCTGATACGTACCGTTAATATTTTTCTCCCCTCGTGCTCAAGTGCGCACCTTTTAAGGCTAATTGAGCTTCCAGCATAAGCATTACTTATTATATTTTGGTGGCCAAGAATCAACAATAATAGTGCTATTATCATAGTATCTTGTGAGTGGGGCTTGAATATATGCTACAAGGACAACATCTGTCACACGTTGATGTGGGAGTGTTTGAGAAGGAAAATCTTTAGCTAGGAGCTTTGCTTGCAAGCCTCATCATGTCTATATAATTTAACTAATTAGATTTTAAATTTATTTTTAAAAAATTATTAATTTAAATATTATAAATTTTAAAATAATTAAAAATTTATTTAATTGTTAGTTTTAAAATATCAAAAAATCAATTAAAATATATCTAAGCTAACTCGAGCATTGAGAGCTATAAAAAAAAAAAACAAAAACAAAAGTACCTCTCCATCTAATCTAAATAATAGAAGTTTATCGCCAATCTTTCTGTCCATCCAACCGACACTTTGACACACATGGTGCCACCACAAAATGTTAAGTGGAGTGGGCTTTAGATCTCTCATAATTGAGAATCTCCTTGTGCCTTGATGAATGGTGAATGAACCACTCGACACTCCCATGTGTTGGTGTCCAGCAAATGAATCAATGCCAGTCCCATTTGACTCGCCATCTTTGATAGTTGTGATGTAAATCTTGCAGTATTATATTGGCGATTAGGCCCCCATTATCTTGATTTGTCAATCTCAAAGCAAAGCATCAATGGCGCCACCGTCTCCTTTCCCCTAAAATAATTGAAATTGTTGTGATTACGAGACAGCGCACGTTGCAGAATAAGAGACTGGTCGCTGAAATCCCAATGTTCTTCGACATAAACTATGGTTTAAGGTGATGATTGCAATTTTTAACTAAGATTCACAGTTGTTAATTAAAGGTCCTTCTTCACGTCAAGAATGTCCCCTTCTTAGCTTATGGGAGAGTTACATTTTGAGCAATGGGAATATATTGTATTGCTAATCTTCGCATCATTATTTTGGTCAAAAGATTAATCAGTTTTCAAAACACTAGGGCATCCCGATTGCTATATATATATATATAAGCAATCGGGATCAAGTGATATTTTCCAGCCAGTGTAGAGTTTATTTTCGCAATAAAAAAAAAAAGAAATTTGCAATTGAAGACATTACTTATAAATTCCATGATCACCTTTTTTCTTGAAACTTGATCGATAATAGCTAATAGACACACACTTAGTTATTCTAAAAGAGATAGATGATGTATATTTATTGATGTAGATCTTGCTACTAGAAGTTGGATGATCTAGCTATCTAAAGTATATAAGATCTAGTGTCAGAATAATTTGAGATTATTTTTATTGTTTTAATGGCAGTTTAAGTTTATGAATTTAATTTTTTTTTACATGATATATGTTAAAAAAAATTAATTCAATCCAAAAACTTGAGCTAATAGGTAAAGTTTTAAGATATGATTTATATTATTCTCTAACATACCCTCTCAAATGAAAGCCCTTTGACCTTGAAACTTGTAAAAACTTGCATTACCTTGTGCTTAATTTTTATCAAATAAATAGAAATGATGAGATTCGAACTTGTGACCGTATAATCATCAAGGTTCTGATACCTTGTCAAATAACCATCTCAACCCAAAAATTTAAGATTTTAGGTAAGATGGTTTCATGTTAAATAATCAGTTCAATCCAAAATCTTAAGCTATTATATGAGATTTCAAAATATAATTTATATTATTTTCTAATCACATAATAATAATTTTATAAATTAAATGAAAGAATATATCTTATTTTCTAATATACTTTCTCAAATCAAGATTTTGATTTTTGGAAGGATTGTAAGAGTGAAGGTAATACACTTTCTTCTTACATAAATTTATTTATTAAGGACAATATAAATAACTTAGTAAGAAATATCGATCATAATTATGAAAAAAAGGGAGTCATTTACAATACTATGAACTTTATTAATTTGTGAGAATACTTGTAGATTTTGCAATTCAAATTAATTATAAATTGCATTTTGGCTAGCTTATAATTGCGACAGAACTTCAGCTATACATTGTTTCCTCACATGGCTCTTGCCACAAATCAATGTTGCCATTATAAAAATCAGCTCCAGAATAAATTTGGGAACAATTTCTCAGACCTCCGAACTCGGTCATGGCATCCATCTGATCTCCAATAGGATACCAAAATGAAATGTCATGATCATCGTGATCACTTGATGATGTTGGAGAATCCATCTCCATATCAATATCCCAACTAATCAAGTCAGCTCCCCAGCAATCATGGCCTTCCACTTGTCCAGCATCGCATGTTTGACAGATGTTGGGATCCATCATAAACTCCATTGATGTATCGCCGCCATCCATTCTTTTGGGGTCAATCTCAGCTTCAAGAGATTGTATCAGACTCGATAGTCTTTCATTATCATAATCTTCACTCTGTGTTTCTTCCAACAAGGACATTAGAAAGCCAGCGCTGTTGTTCATTTCTGAGGCTTCGCTTCCTCCAGAACTATCAACGTCACCATTGATCAATACCCAATTCTCAGTCACAGAAGAAGAAGCCATTTTCCTTTCAAGATGATGATTTCTTGCAACGGGAAGTAGAGAAATATTAGAAGAAGCTAAGGTAGTGGAGAGAATGAGATAGAGCTGGAGAGATACCTCCAAGGACTCCCGCAGCAAGGCTTTTATAAGGAGGAAGTAACACCAAGGTTGCTCATACTTGTCGCCAAGAGAGTGCAACTTTTCATGTTGACCCACCATGCATGTGCACCTAATATCTTTAAAATTGTGGGAAAAACATAATGGTGTAGCATTAACCAGACAGAAGAAGAGTGTAATTCAATTGACATGCATGATGTGGGGCAGGAGGATACAACAGGAAAGATTTGTTCGAGATCGATATGGAGGATGCTTATCTTGTCAATCACATAATGCACTAAAACGAAGAAATGACTTTGTTGGAAATGAAACTTGTCAAGAGATCAACAAGAGGAAGAAGTCATCATAAAATCAAGATGAGGATTGAAACTACGCAAGGAAAATAAATAAATTTTCTGTCGAAGAAATGTCGGCAAATGTTGCTTCGGAATTTGGATAGCATCAATTTCTGTGGTAGTATTAATTTAATTGGATGAATGTTTATACAAAAATAAACATTCACATCTTATTTGATTATATATCATTTGATTATGTTATTAAGAGCCACAATTATTCATTTTATAATTCAAAAAAATAAAATTAATAATTAATCAGTGAATTAAGATAATTAAGATTGAACATAGATTAGAATTCAATAATTGATTAATCAAGTCTTATATAACAAGAATCTTTAGAAAATAAACTAATAAAAATTATTATATAATTAATAAAACAATCAAAAGGATGGATACATGCAAATAAGAAGTAGAAGTTGTACTGGAATTTTGATTGTAAAGTTCTTATTTGCTATAAACATTTTGTATTTTAGCTTTGTAATATTATAAATAGATCATTTATAATATATATATATATATATATTCACAAATATTTTGCAATTTATCAAGTTTTTTTTATCATAATTTAGAACCTTCATTTACCTTTACCTTTATTGTTATTATTGATATTGTTTTCCTTTTTTTTTTTGGCATTACAATCAAGTTAAGAACTTCACATTTAATTAGTTTAAAACAATTTGTGAGGTTGCTACATGCCTTCATTTAAAATAAAGTTTCTAATTATACTTTCTTCTCATTAGAAGAAATAAACAAAGAACAAGTAGTCTAATTGATCAATATATTATCAAACACAATGGAACAATTTATTATTGCAAGGGAGATTCTTTATTTGGTCAATAGATTGGCATGCATGTGCAGCAGAACTAATTTGTTAGATCATTTAAAAAAAAATAGTAACCATGATGAAAAGATCAATTGGAAAAAATCAATTATTATAATGACTAATGATCAGCTAACCTATATAATTATTAAAGCCATACTTCTAACTTTAAAGAATTTGATAACCATCCACCAACACGGTTGCCAATAAAACGGTTGCCAATAGAACAGCCTGCAACAAACATGTCATGGGATTAGGAAAAGACTTCAAAATTTAAAAACTGATTAAACTAAGAAATTAAAAAAAATAACTGAAAAAATCAAATTAAATTGAAAATAATCATCTCTACATAAGATGGTTTCCATCATCTAACTCTCTATAATGACAAAAAAAAAAAAACTACACTTGAACAATTTCATAATATCATCATGTACTTCTTTACATTCCCACATTTTCCAATATCATTATCCAACTTATAATGGATATGTTGATGCATCTATGAAAATTTTTTTTTGAGTTTGAGTTCAAATAAAAATATATCATCAATAACAAAAGATGAAATTGTATATTTTAATTAGAGGAAAAAGACATTAAACAAAAAAAATACAAAAAATATATCTTGGATGATATGGATTAACTTGTTAAACATATAACCTAACTTATAGACTCAATCGAGTTCAATGATTTTTATTAGTTTTTTAACCCGAATATAAAATAGTAAAAAAAAATAAAAGGAGCTCGGGCACATGAGCCTGGTGGCCTAATGTGCCTATGCATTAAAAAAAACAGTTCAACTCGTGTGTCTAAGCTTGTCTTTATTTTTTTTTAATTTCTTAAGTTATTCATCCTTTTTTAAGAGAGAGAGAGAGAGAGAAAGAGAGAGAGATGACGATGCATTATCTGCTTTCTATATATTCTAGTAACTAGAGGTCGCCCAAAAAATAAGGTCTCAATTTTCTTGACTTAAAAACCTATTTTTTTACCTAAAAACCTAGAAAACATCATAAACACCCTGATAAACTTATCTATAACCTTAAAAAACTGAAATAAATTCGAACAAAAAAATATTCTTGTGGTAAGATCTACCTTATCGGGCAAAGAGTATGATAACTAACACCAAGGTGAAACTACCATTATGAAATACAACCTATTTAAACTGATTTCAATCATTTTAGTGGTTAGAATCTTTGTCAACGGAAACTTTCTCTCTCTACGTCGAAATCTGGTAGTCCTCTCTCTTTCATATCACAAAAAAAAACTGAAAATGAGGAAAATAAACTTTGATATCAAAATAAAATTTATGAAAACTGAAGGGATTGATCACCTATAAACTAAAAAAGATAGAGGATCAAAATAAACTTTTCAAATGAAATTTAAAGCCACCACCAATTTTACACACTATTTTCAATTTAATCCTCTGACTTTTAATCCAACCCTTCCTTAAAAATATATGTAATAGGATGCTAATTTGGGTTCAAAAGAACTCAATTGTACACAAAAAAAAAAGTTCAAGTATCAAATCAAAAATTAAAAAAAAATGATTATTTTAATTTACTATGACTTGCGAGAGAGAGTGAACAAGAGAAAAAAATGTTGTAGTGATTTCTCCATCCAGCTTAGTTTCTTTTAATAATATTGTTCCCTTTCTTTTTAGTATACACATCTAAGATTTTGAAGTCCAAACAGAAAGCCAAGATTTAAAACGGAGGATTGACAGCTTTGATCTTGAAATTCTTTGTCAATGAAGTAAATGTCTGATTGAGTATCCGTGAATAAAGCGATACACACATGTTTAGGGACTATAATGACAAAACAAGCAAAGATAAAGGACTCGAAAGATATTTCATAAATCACGTGGGTTTCCAGAGACCCGTGACTTAGATCTTGACCACCACCTAACCTGGGCTCGACCACTAACATTATTGAGCAATCAAGTACGGGCACCACGGGACCACTTCAATCAAATTTGACAGCTTTTGAGTGCAAACCAGATCTCCTCCTGGTTCATAATGGAAAGGAGATTTCAATACAGATATACGCTCGAAATCCACGACATCGTGTGTTGTCAATGTTATATTTTAACAGACAATATGTCATTTGTTTTCTCTTTTAAAAACATACAACCAGGTCAGGTGAGGGCCTAGCTAGCTCCTTTCTATTTTTTTTCTCATACGATGTTTAAATCTTATTATAAATTTATACTTGAATTTAATAAATTTATTTATGTTTCTGATAGAAAAATATTAATTCTAATAATAAATTTTTCTCTTTAATTTATGTACTTGATTTTCAAAAAATATAATTTCCACCACGGTTCTAAAGATGTTCTTCCCAGGCTTCCTCCGCTTAAGATTTACAAGGCTACCTCCGCTACACAACTTTCCATACGTGCCTCAGCCTGCCACACGAACAATGATATTTTTTCTTTCTTTAAATAAGATCAATTTCTTTAAATTTAGAGAAATTACAGAAAGAGGAGACCACTAAGATAGTGGCTAAAACATAACCAAATCACCCAAGTAGAAATGTCTGGAAGAACAACACGAAACCGGTCAAAAAAACCAACAAAACAAAGACCAACCAGCAAAGGAGATGCAAGCCAACACTTCCAGCAACAAAACACAAAACAAAGACCTCTGCCATAAAAGCAAACCAAGGAAGAGCACTGGAGAAAAAAACAGAGCACAGAAGAGGATATATGAGGAATTCGAAATGCCTTTTTTTTTTTTTATGAGATTCCTGAAGGAGTTTTTGAATGACATAGGAGGTTTTGATCAGGGGAACAAAGGAAGAGAAGTGATTGGAAACTCAGAGGCATAAGCAGAGGGACTTGGTATCATAAACTTTGATAAAAATCAATTCAATAAGATCTGGAAGATGGTCCTGGTGATTTTGCTGTTCGTCTTCATTTTGTCCTTCCATTTCTCTGTGTTGTGCAGCTGCTGAAAATATAGAAAATGCCAACGGAAATATGTGTTGTATTGTTTTCTAAAACTCAATTGAGTCATCCACTTAAAAGCTTGTGTTCATGCTTTGTTTCAGTGCTTTGGCCAAGTCTTACCATGTCACTGCTCTGGGAATCATCACCGAACCCCTCTCAAAGTGATCGCCAAGAAGTGTTGTTTTAGTAACAAACAGGACTTTGCAGAGTCACTGACTTTCCTGTGAACCGAGCTCATTCCACAGACAGTTGAAATAAGACCACATATACATGAGCATGGACTTCCAAGTAGAAACAAGCCGGACTCACCTCCAACACTAGATCTTAGTTTTGCGTTACCTCAAGTTCAGTTGAAAATTGATGCATGGAATCTTAATAGGTGGTCTCATATTATTAGTATGATGAGACTGAATCTTGAAGCGTATGGAAAATATCAAATTTCATCAGCCCAGTTTTTACACAATTATCAATCAATCAAACATATAGTCCTGTTTCTTGAATCGAAACTGTAAAATGTAATCCTGCACTATGTAGAAGCATGTGCTTTTTCTCTAAAAGAGAAGGAAATGTCTTCCTTGAGGTGCTTTTGTGCTTTAATTTAAAAGTTCCTCCTTCTAGGCCTGAAAATGCTCAGGTGAGCCTAAATCATATGATGGTCTGCAATGCTGGAACTTTCAACAAAGATAAATCTCGAAGGAAAAGCAAAGAACATAAATAAAAATCAGGTATATTGAAACAAGATATTTCAATTTAACTATGTGGCATAACAAAATAGAACAAAAATGTGCAGAGTTTCTACTACACTAATTTACACGAGATCACACATTCACAATTTGCTTTCAGGTTTAAAGCACATCAATGCCCTCCAAATGTAACTGATACAAATGAGAAGATGATGAGTGTCTCATCTAATATTTTGTCAGCTTCAAGTAGGAGAATGAAAACGTATCTCAATTTTTTCCACATTATTACCAAAACAATATACCCAAGGCATCAACAATGAAGGCTATACAATTTAAACTGATACATAGTTTGAAAAACAAAATTGAACAGAACAGGGCTCCGGGTATGATATTCAAAAGCTTACTGAAAATGCCAACTTGTGAGGAACATGCTCGCCATAAATGCCGGCAATCCCTCTATGCATCCTTCACAAAACCATAACTGCAGAAGACAATACCATTTTGCCTTTGCCTTCATTAGCAGGTCCCCATTCCAATCCGCCACACACATAATAGCAGTACAGACAGCACAACTGACCAGAAATAGTAGAAAGGACATGGAGAGACGAACTGCACATTCACCTTTGATATGCCTTGATATCTTCAGATTATTTTAAAATGAAATGAAGCAGAGAACTAGATATAATAAGATTGGCCACACTCATGTATTAAGTACAAAGAGAAAGAAAAAAACTAAGAAAAGAAAAGAAAAATCTTTGGAGTCGTCGTTGGAGAGAACAAACGTTGTTGTTCTTGCATTCTGGAGAAGTAGATGTATGGGTAACAAATAAACGAGACAAAAATTGAAGGGGAGGGGACGACAATAGAGAGAGATGCCTTTATTACATGGAACAGGAAAGGCTTTCTTGAGATTCAGCTGAATGAGAGAATCAGCAAACCTCAAGAAACTCCTCCCTCATACTTTGAGATTGCGAAATGATCAGGCAAGAATGTGATCAGCGGAGGAAATTTCTGCTTGCCACTCTCCATCAACATTAAAATTATTTGGTGGCTAAAGTACCCACCAGTTCCTTGTACGTAACTATAAAAAGTGTATTTAATACCTGAAAACAGAAAGAAACATTTTACAAAAGAAATATTCACAAAAAGCTCAAGCACACTGCCAGAAACATTTTAACAGACATGGTGGATGTACTAGTAAATCCTCATCCACGTGTTAAGGTATCTAGCCATCTCTCCAAACCAAAAATTGAAGGGATTAGAAGAGCGATGGATGGTACCTCACTCGTTTAAAGAAACTGTAAATAAAAGTGAATTAACAGTAATCATAAATACTTTGATATACTTTCCTGTTAATAAGCTATTCTTAATTTCCTTTCTTCTTTTTTCCTGGTCATAATCTGCTATTCTTAATCTATGGACCTGATAAATTTAGCAAATCAAGCTTATACGATCTCATATTAGAATCTAGTTTGCAGTGATTAATACTTGTAATTCCAACAATCTCACATGCTCCCCGTTTCAAAGCTCAAGGCAGTTCCCAATTATCCCCTTTCCTATGCACAACCCTGGGTTATCAAGGATGACATCGATTCTTTTTAATCACTGACTTCCAACCATATGATACCAACTATATCAAATTCTTTTGTAACTTTTCTAGAACAACAAGAACACTATCCAACAGACTTGGACGGCATGCAAGTTGAAGGTTTTAACACTTACAGCAAATAGCTACTGCTTATAAACCTGACATTTTACAGATAGGAAGCCAGCAATCTGCTACAGATAGCCTTCCTTAGCAAACAGATTAAAAAATTGCTCTAATTTTAAACAACACAAGCAATTAGTCTCATAAACTTGAAACTCAAATATCATATATGGAGAAGGAATCAGTTGGCAGATAATTGGTTTAGTCATGTAGACATATCATAGAAGCTCAGCACAACATCAATATATGCTGCACCAGGAGAACATCTAGATATGACAAGCTATCATAAGTACCTGCTTTATTCATCAGTTTCCAATCTGCCCATTTCTTTATATTTCAATTAAAGAAACACCCAGAAACATAATAAGCCAACTTCGACCTCAAAATCAAGTTTTCCCATCATTTACAAAAAAAAAAAAAAAAACAAAAGGACACTCAGATGAGTAAGGCAAACATCAAATGCTGACCCAGCCATGTAACCACCACCTGCAGCAATACGCTGGGCAGTCAGCAATTTGGCATAGATTAGGATCAGCCGCATTAATTGTTTCCTCATGGTCCCTTCTTTAAACTTTTGATCTAATACAAAAAAAAAAAAAAAAAACAACTGTTCTCAAAGTACCGTGCTTTAATATAGAAAAACCATGTTTTGAAGAAAAAATAAATTTTAGGTCAGTGCAATTCCATATCAAACCTATTGATTCTATGACTGACACGATACTAAAGCTATTGCATTGAGTAGTCCTCTTCAGCGAGTATCAAACAAAGATAGCATGCAAGCAAACAAACACTGATAAATCTTCATATTCGTTTATAGTAAGAAAAAACAATTGGGAGTTTTATATAAGTAAAATCCGTAAGAATCTCAAATACCAGTGACGAGAGAAAAGACACTGAAGAAAAGGAGGAGGAGGAGGAGGAGGAGGAGGCAGGCAATGGAATTAGGGTTTTAATTTGAATTAGGATTGGCCGTTTTAAGAACGACGATGTGGCCGTTTGTTTATATGTCGTGTAGTTCTGCTTGTTATTTACTTATTTGGCCCTACAAAGATGGGAAATCCCCAACTTAACCGGGTTAATATCGACTTTTAAAAGGCATCTCTCATCTTTTAAATTTCTCAATGAAACCCTTTACTGCCGGTCCATTCACACCATTAATCCTTCCATGGTGCTCTACGGTCGTTAACTTTTGAGTATTCTTTGGAATATACTTTTTATGTTTAAAAACATCATAAGAAATAAAATATATATAAAGAATTAAATAAAAAATATTTAAAAACAAATATAAAAATAAGATTAAGAACCGAAAACATAAAATTGAAAAAAGCAAGTCCCACCAATCTTGTCTTTCCTTGCTTTATAATTACATATTTATTAATTAAAAATATAAATAAAATAATTAATTATGAAAAATCAAATAGTAAAAAAGAAAATTGGAAACCACAGAAAAATTGGATTTTTTTTTAATCAAACACATGCGAATCCGGGTTTGTGGTTTATGATATTTTGATTTTCATGGGAGAGAGAGTTGTGGGTATGTTTTTTATGTGAATTTTTATATTATTAATTTTATGCCTCATTTGCTTGCATATATTTTTAATTTATAAAGTTAATATTTCTATGCATAGTTATTAGACCCTGTCCAAGCCTGGTTCCGGGTTCTGATTGGATCGCTCGAGTCAAATTTTTTTAAAATCAAAACGATATCGTTTTAGTGAGGAAAAAAAATTAGCGGGTTGCAACCGGGTTTTTGACCGGATCGTCGGGTCATACCTGATTTTTTCTTCTTCTATTTTTTGTTTTAACTCGGCCTAATTTTTAAAACTATGATTCTATGTGAGGGGAAAGAATTATTGATGGGATCTAAATTTTAATTTTATCTCTATTTTTCAGACAAAATTTAGGCAATTTTAATTTTTTGTATTTCCCTACTCAGGGACGCGACAAAGACAAGTTTTAATGATATTTTTTCCATCTTCTGTTTTCATAAAAAAAAAAATTAAAATTCCAAGTAAAGCGCTTTACTTATTAGTTACGATATTTTGTATGGATCATTTTTCACCATTGAATTTGATTAAACAACATAAATCAACTGCACCCTATACATTCCGTCTCTGCTCATCTTACCTCAATTTGTTTTTTAATTTGTTTTTTTTTAGGTTAATTTGTTTTTAAAAATATATTAAATTATTATTTTATTATTATTTTCTAATATATAAACATTTAAAATAAAAAAATATTATTTCAGTATATTTTTAACTAAAAAATTTATTAAAAAAATAGATGGTATTCTAAAAAACGAATCTCTTGAATAAATGTTACGAGGTAAAAATTGTTTTTTAAATTATTTTTGTTTAAAAAGTATCATGATAATATTTTTTATTTTTAATATTAAAATATCAAAACAATAAAAAATATATAAAAATATTAATTTAAAACTAAAATATTTAAAAACTTTTAAAAACATGATTATCGAGCAAGTGAGAGTAACTCAAATAGAGGTTTGTTACATTCAATTTTTTATTTAAAATTAATAATTTTTTATACTGTTTTGATGTAATGATAATAAAATTAAATTTTAAAAATAAAAATTATTATTTTAATATATTTATAAAAAAAAACATTTTTCTTTTTAAAAAAGACATCAGCAATCATCTTGTTTCAGTTGCCAATCCCAATCTCTGCATTTGTGGTTGCCATTTGCTTTCTTGTATGAAGATGATAATGTTACACGTGTTTTCATAATAGCCACTGCTGTGATCCAAGAAATTTGTAAATCATAGTCTGCACCCTACAGTGGCTGAGGCCCGAGGGTACTCAAGAGGGCTTCATTAATTATTCCCCACAAAATCCTATAAATATGTGGATATACCTCTGTTCTTCCTCTCGAGGCTGAGCGCTGAATTCTCAATATCCCTTCTGCTACTACAAATATCTGGTTTTAGGCATGTTGAAGCTATCATTTCTCTTGACCCTTCTCTCAAGTGCAAGCTTTGGCCCCTGGCATGATGAGGCTAAGAGGAGCGGCGTCGCGATATACCCACCTGCTTGCACCCGCATAGAATGCCCAGTGTTTGATGTTCTTCAACTTGGCAATGGCTATGAAATTCGTCGCTATAACTCTTCTGTTTGGATGTCCACCTCTTCTATCCAAGATATCTCCCTTGTTGATGCCACCAGAACTGGATTCTTAAGGTAACTTACAAATCCTCTCTCTCTCTCTCTCATGGAGGATTGTCTTAATTATGCATCCAGAATATTTTTTTCTCTCTATCAATTATACGATTAAAGAATTTTTATTTTTCAATTTAACCATTTTATTGATTACCTATATGTATTCAGAGATTTGAGATTTTAATGTCACGTGGAGCACATCATTTATTATATTGTTAAGAACATTGAAGGAAAATCACCCTTCAATTTTCTCTCTTCTAGTAAGGATCATGCGGGGAAGATGCGGATACTTAACTGCTCGGTTAATTGTATTTAACAAAATGATCTAATTGAGAAATAAAAATTCTTTTTTGTGACAATTGATAAAAAAAATAATATATTTTGAGTGTATAATTGAAACTACTTTAATAGTTGGATGGTAATTTGAGGTTTGCCCTTTAGTTAATTATCTAGTTAAACGAGAGGGTTAGGGTTTTTTACTTATTTATTATTATTATTAATTACCAATTTCTTAATGCTTCTAGCCCTCTTCCGAGGCAAGCTTTGGGAGCTAAATTGTTTTATTTTACTTGCAGGCTATTTGACTACATCCAAGGGAAGAATAGCTATGAAGAAAAAATAGAGATGACAGCTCCGGTGATCACTGAAGTATCACCCAGTGATGGACCCTTCTGTGAATCCTCATTCACTATCAGTTTCTATGTCCCAAAAGAGAACCAAGCTAATCCGCCTCCAGCGAAAGGCCTCCATGTTCAGAGATGGAAACCGACATATGTAGCTGTAAGGCAATTCAATGGATTTGTCACTGACTCAAATGTTGGAGAGGAAGCTGCTGCCTTGCAAGCTAGTCTTGCTGACACCATTTGGGCTGCTGCCGTTGAGAAAACCCGTCCTGATTCCACTACCGTCTATACTGTTGCACAGTACAACTCTCCATTTGAGTTTGACAACAGGGTGAATGAGATATGGATGCAAATTTACGTAGAAGATGAGCTGCTGGTAATGTAAGAGGAGATCATTGTGTTGGTCATTGTAGTGCGAGAACAGATAAATATATCCTTGTGAGAAATCCTAGGCAACAGCTATTTGTCATATTGAATAAAATTCCCTCTGTTCGTCTAGTCACATATATCTAGTTATCTACCGCTGAGAAACAACAATCGTATTAATATTCAGACATAGGACTCGGGACTTGATTCCACTTTCAAGTCAGTTGATATCTGCTTGCAGCAAGCAGTTTACAATATTCAAGTTCTTCCATGAATGGCAGGAGAAATTTCCCTCGTTCTTCCATGCTTTAAGGTATGCAGTCCAGTTCAACAAGAAAAACATTTTTGAAACTGCTACGGGTTTCATGCAACAGTTTCTTTTATTCAAGTTCTTGGTAGGATCAGTGTCTTTCATCAAGTATAGCAACGTAGTAATTTGCTCTGCAAAACCAGAATTTCCTAGTAACTATTAACAATGCCTACGAGAAGCTCACCTTGCTTGTTTGATGATGAACATTTAAATTCAAATGATGGCAACCTAACCAAATCCTAAATAATGACAACCATGCAGTAAAACTGATGGAAAGCAGTCCCAAAACAGGAAAGAAAATTCTGTCATATTTCATTGCACATCAAGTTAGATTGAGAAAAATATTGACCAGGCTAACAACTGTCAGGCACAGATTCACTCTTAGCTAATATAATTTGAGCCAAGCAAGTGAAAAATTAGTTTTCTATTAGGATTATAGAAAAATACTAACAAACTAAAACAAACGGGGACACTGGATATGCTGGCACTTTACAATTTTCAATAATAACAAGAATACTCCTTTCCTAGGGACTCTAAAACAATCCACATGCCCCAATCAACCAAGTATTGAAAACAAAAATTTTGAGGTACAGCTTCTACCTAGCCAAGTCACTAGTCATGATTAGGGATTTACACACTATAGTCTGCAATGACCAGAAGATCAAACAAGACCATACTTTGTGATTCTCCCATTTCCTACAGACATGGTGCAGGAACTGTCCGTGAGGAATTGGATTGATGAATCACAGACCTGTGTAGAATTCTCTCCTTTCCATGCCCTGGAGGTTGGGTTGATGAGTATGAATCCAAAACATGGCCCGTCTCCAAGATGAACCTAGTTTGCGGCCTACTATATGAAAATGTTCTACGGCAAATAGTATTCCGGTAAGATGATTCTGGAGCATACAGATCATTGAAAATTGAGGAGAATGTATCTACATTGCATGCATCAGCATAATCTACAGTACTGAAAGAGTCTCTGGTGCTCTCGGTTGTGAAAGATGCCTCGTCTGAGCTTGTAAAAATGGACCAATCACTTGAGGTAGCATCAGAGAAATCCATCACCTGTGTGATATTTTTGCTTGAACTCCTCCTTGGAATGCCATTAGCATAGTTGGCAAGGCCAGAACCATTTTCTGGTTTGAGATCCAATGAAACCTCTGGGCCAACACAGTGGCTGCTGCATCTTCTCTGTCCTTGTCTTGAAGGTTTCTGAGTTCTTGATGTGCAGTGTCTTGAAGATACAGGAACTTGTTGCCCGATAGGTTTCTCACAAATTAGCTTTTGAGGGCGAGTACAGGACCTAAGAAACAAAAACTTGCAAGAAGTTGAGGGAAGCATGGACAAATGTAAACATTAACTAGCAGTAGAATACTAGAATTCGTGAAAAGAAGAGACCAAGTAATTGTAGTGGAATTCAACCCAAATATCTACCTCTTGTAAAATAAGATGTATGCTCCTTCCAACATCACCTGGCTCATTGATACTGGATGAACCTGTTATGAAAGCATGATCCAAATAATTGAGATCCCAATTTGCAAATTAAAATCTTATGGAAACAATTAAAACACCATAATTTTAAAATGCAGTTGATCTAGTTAAAGTTAATATCAATATGATGGGCAACCATGTGAGCAAGAAAAAATGCAGGCAGAAAATTTCATCAGCTGTGCAGGGCTGTATATAAAAACGGAAAGGAAAAAAAAGAAAAAACCTTAAAGGGAACAGTTTTAAACCTGCGATGCAAATAACAAAAACAATCGAAGAAGATTGATTTTTGCAGACAGGAGATGAATTAGATGATAGACAAATAGCAATTCTAATTTCTTGCCACATTGGACATGCTAGATGCACAGCCAATCCAGAATATCATGTCTATAAGATGCATGTTACTCTTAAAACCATATATTGTACAGATACAAAGGAATTGAGATAGCAGCCTGACTGTGGAGTAAATATTATAAGATTATAGTTTAAACATCTCCACTCTTCCATTTGACTGGGATCTTCTTCTACTTTCCATCAAACCCATGACCCTAATCCAAACTAAGCCCAACTCCATCATCTCAAAGTTGGGTCAGCAGATGGAACCAAGGTAGATAAGTTAACCATGAAACATGACACTGAATTATATGTTTTTACCTTTTCCAGAAAAAAAATATGCAACAAAGCAAAAACATCAACCAGTTATCGTTAAAAAAATGAAAGAAAGATGGATGAACCAAATACTACAAAAATGAACCGAAATAAGGAAATGGGTGTACCTCAGTGTCATCTATCTTGAACCAGCTGCCTCGCAAATCTTTTACATATGCAACGTAATGTCCAGAAAAAGATGCATTCAGGGTATCCAAATGTACCACAACAGCATAAAGCATGTAAAGAGGAGGGACATCACCCATTCCAGTCATAAATGGGATCATATCCAGCATGTCAGGAAACGTGATACATTTGTTTATTTTCCCATATTTTCCCTCCTGGTGAAGCAAAACCAGCGATCAACGAAGCAAAATAGTCAGACAATTAAAATCATTCATTCATAAGAATAAATAATGTTGATGTGCTAGAAAGGGGATCAAAACCAACAGTCTGGGTGGGTTGGAAACAATTAATTTTGTAAATTGCTGCCTAAAACAAATTCAGTGATCATACCAAGACTCAACCGATAAAGTAAACTTAATACCGGGGGCAGGCAACATTATAGACTTCCTGCAAGTAGATTGAACAAATAACAGAAAGAAAGCCATTATACTCAAATATGCAAGTGATACCTGGAATCTCTTCAAAACAATTGTCAGGATGTTTGGTGCCTCATGTATGCTCAACTGCTTCCTGGCTCGGACATATGCAGCACACCTTTTCATCAACATATTTTCAGAGCCGTTAAATAACTTGAGTGTTTTAACCTCCAAACCTTAAACTCTAACACATGCAATGGCAGTAAAAACACACAAAAAGAAAAGAAAGAAAAGGGTTGCCCCACCTTCCACATCTGTACATGTTTTCTCCATCCAATTCTTCAGGGGTTGTAAACTGAGTCAACGCATCTTCAAGTGACTCAACCCAACCAAATATCTCAAGAGTAAGGTCCATAATATTCTCATATCGCTCTGACTCATGATGACACCTCAGACATTTGACCTAGTAGCAAAAAATTGACCTCTTCATGATTGTTGTGTAAGATAACAGTCTTTAACTAAAATCAAAGAAACAGAAATGCACAGAAAGAAAGCAAAACATTTGCAGTGAAACGAAACGACAGTTCAAAGAACCAAATGAGCAAACACCTTTGACCTAAGAAGCCCACCAAAAGTATGCTGTATAAAAGTTGTTTCTTGCAATCTAGGATCAACCTTGTCTTCACCACCCAGTCTCTCCAAGCAAATGGATTGCATTGATGCAATCAGAAGCCTGGATGAAGAACACTCATAAATAGGAGGAACTAAATATGAAGTAAAGTGGGACTAGTATCTCCAAGATGAAATTTGGAACCAAGAGAAAAACATCAGCTAGAAAATCTTCAGAAAACCTTAAGAACTCGTGTGCATCTTCCTGACTTCCATCACCAATCTGGCAATTAATTTTACGCATATGAAGAAGGATTCTACTAGGAGATAGAGGGCCCCCACATTCTCTTAACATCATTACATGTTGCTCAAGTTCACACATGAGACACCAATCCTTCCCACAACCTAACACGCGTATGCAAATAAGAAAATTAGACACGTCCGAGCAAATTACTATTGTTCTTTTTAAATACCCACAACAGGAAAAACAAGAATAGAGGAGTACATGCTCTTGAATGTGATCTACGAAGCAAGAAGATGATCAGAGGTTTAGTGCAGGTTAAACATTGAAGGACAGCATTGGCATAGCAACTGCAAAATAGAAAAAGTGAGTAACAAAAAGGCACGGGAAAATAATCATCTTGTAGAAGTTCTTTGACATTCAGAAATAAGAGACCAGCTTGTTACAAATTTATATTACCTCGCTCCTATACTTGAATTTACAATCAAAAAAGGTAAAATAAAGTTTTGGTTGGTCTCGTCACAAGTAGATGTCAACCTTCATCAATTAAATGTAACTACCTAGCATATAAAAGTCAAAATTCAAACACATGATTTATAACACAAGCAATCCCACATGTTAAAGTTGACTGCTCATAATCAGTGATCAACAGCAGTAAAATTCAAAACAGCAGCTACCCCATGTTTAAGTTTATGAACAACAGAAGCATGTGATATTGAGATTCTCTTAATTTTACTTTAGTTCACAAACACCACTGCACAATTCTTTATTCTGCATCAGTGACACATCCAGTCATACCTGTTTCCACAATTTACAAGTCCTCTGGGTGTTAAGTTAATAGCTTCGCAATTGAAGATCTTCACAAATTCTTCATAAGGGAACAGCATCTGAGATGAAATGATATAATAACAAGAAGTAGTATTCCATTATGACCTAATATACCCAGTAAAGTAACCAAAGCACACAAAGGAAGGATTAAAGTGAACTCTCAAAATCATAAATAGAACTGGAAACTAACCCTTGTTGTTTTGTGAATAACATTAATTTCTGCTATATCTTGTCTGGCAAGTTTTGTTGACTTCCTTAAACCCATCATCTTCATAATATCGATGCTTGTAACCCCATTGCTTCCTGGTGCAGGGTTGGCATTGCTCATTCTTGCAACTTCTGCATCACAGATGTAAAGTTAAAAGAAGTTCAGAGAAGAATTGATATATTGGTAAATTTAATCCATTAAACCTACTTGAATCATCTGTAAGTTGCCCTTTTCCATCTATTTCAGTATATGATTGATCTCCAGAGACTTTTATCTTTGATTTTGATGATTTAGAAGATCTGTTTCCCATGGGATGCAATCCACTATTAGCCTTCACATTTTCATTCGTAACTAGTGATTCATAAGAATATTTAGGTCCTGCCATTTCACCATTAAAAGAAGCTTCTGCATTAGAGAAATCTGCATTTGTTCCATATTTTCCAGCATTCAATGAGCTTGAGGAGGCGCAGTTGCTTCTTGATTTGGACAAATTCTGATGTTGTATTGAATACTTGTGAGTCTCATCCATAGCACTAGTAATGTCTTGCCCATTAACAAAAACATTAGGGATACTACTAGAAGAAGTTAAATTGGTGGGTCTGATTCCAGCAGTTTCTTGGGAAGAATCGAATACAGCCACTTCCTGTCTTCTTAACATTTCTTTGTTTGATTTGCATGAAACTTGCTTGTTTGTGCTCCTTCTGTGTAGCATCATAGCCTCTTGAGAGGTATCAATTGCAGGACAATTAACAGCAGCAGAAGCACCAGTGCTTGATATGAGATGGACATTATTGACTGAAGGACCAATATCCATTGTAGGCTGCTTGCTATTATACCTTAAGGAAAATAAGTCCATGCCATCATTGATTGATAACCTCTCGGGGATGGATTCATCACATGAGGTAGCCATAGGAGATGAGCATGAACTGGTGGTTTCCAACAGTTGGCACTCTTCCTTATGGGCTTGCCTCCAATGAATTATCTGACACTTCCCAGAACTGCAGGCAGTTTTATGTTGAAAATTAACAAACTTGAAACAGGTTTGTTTAGTAGCTTATTGTTTATATCTAAGAGTAGGAGATGCACATCACATGCATTACTTTGTTTCCCCTCTTCCATGGTTGATGCTAAACAGACCATAAGAGACATGTCACTTTTGGGGGGAAAAGATCAAAAGAAAAAACAGGAAATCATGTTTACAAGTTTATTAACATGAACTGCACAAACATGCCACATGAAATGAACGACTAAAACTTGTTTTATATCTAGAACAAACCCCTGCATACATAGAGTGGAAATTTAGTCTTAAGTTTCCCATAGAATTAAATCCTATGCTTTTTAGTCTCAGGAAGGGCAACAGTTTCCCACAAGGTCAATGGTGCAGGGAGTGAACAAGTAGATTTAAAGGTTTAGGGCATGCGCAGCGAAAGAATGTTAATAAGTTGAATAAAAGATCTTAACTAGTGAAACTGGTGTGTTTATTTGCCTTTTGACTTCTGAAGCCAAGGATTTATTAGACTATGAATTCATTTTCTCCAGATAGCAGACAGAAAATAAACAGATGAATACGAGGAAGAAGATCACTGCAACAAACCCAATGTAGCTTTGGTGCTTTGGTGATTATTGGTAAACTCAGCTAAGCTTCAGATGAATTCTCTACATTTGGCTCTTTGTTTCATTTACTTTCATAAATTACCACATTAATAAAACCTCCAAAGCTTTTTTTAAATAAAAAAAAACGCATTTGGTACTCAGCCTCACAGAACCTGGATGGTTTTAAAGCTGACATATTCAATGTGAAATGCAAAGACTTGTCCTCAATTTAGAAATCTGATGACAGACATTATTTAGACAATCCATGATCAAGATCTTCGCATTTTTAATTGCTTTCTAAAATAGCGGAGTATGTGTGTGCACATTTAAGAAAATACACATATGAAAACTATTTCCTTATTGAGTCCATGGAAGACAGGAAAAAAGGATCGTATAGTAATACAATACAAGTCTGTAACAAACACATTTATCTGTAGGAAAAGGACAAGTGAAGTACCAATATCTAACAGACTTGCATCTGGAGCAGCGGGTTGTAGCTGGACTAAAGCATCTGGCACAAACTTGAATTCCATTCTTTGAAGTAGACATGGGAGGAATGACATGGGTGGTAGCCATCACTTCTGCTCTACAAGCTTCTTCGGCAGCCAGTTGAGCAAGCAAACTTATCCTCTCTCTCTTCTTTGCAGACTCAGTCCATTTCCCAAGCAAAATGTAAGCAACCAGAGGAAGCACAACCAAGACAAGAAACAGGACAGGTATATCAGCTTCCCTTGGTTCAAGCATGTCCCCACCAGCATATTCATATCCAGTTTCCTCCCTAAATCACTACCCACAATGTAGTCCTTTTGATCTACATAAGCTCAGCTAAATCAACATCCAAGGTCAAAAATACAAAGATCGTCCTCTTCCTTTCAACCTGCCAAGATTTTCAAGCCATAAGTCCTCTCAACTCAACATGGCATTAGAATAGGAAAGCACAATCTCCATTTGGCCTTGGAGTCAAACAAAAAGAACCAAACACAGATCCATAGCAAGAGTTCAACTTCAAATTGGTGCTTTTCAAAACAGTAACTTGTCTTAAATCAGAAGAGAGGCGAGAAATCTACTTTTTCTTTCCCTTGACAAAATACCACAAAAGGGAAACATTTGCTAAAATTTGCATAAATTATTCAAAAAACAGAACCCAAATCCGATCCGTTGGTTCACAAGGTCCCTTCAAACCCTAGTTTCAGTAACTAATAAACTATAAACAGTCTCATCACACAAAATATAAACCTTCAATTAAATGAAGATTAGCATTACCCATTTCTCTCCAGACCCCTCAAAGGAAAAATAAATTTAACCCAATAATAAAACAAGGATTTGTGGAAACCCCATCTCAAATTTCACATTCCTACATATTCTATTAGGCAAAAAAAAAAAAACCACCCAAAAAATCCAACATTGTAAGAGCAAGAACCATAAAAACAACCTCACAAAACAATGCATGGTGTTGTTTGAGACAAATGAGCAAAGAAAACATACACATTAGTTCTTTCTGTTCTCAGATTAAAGTCCAAAATGGTTAAACCATAACGAATAAATGATAAAGAAGAGTTCACAGACACATAAAAAAGCACACATACCTCAAGTCATGCACCTTAAAAAGAAAAAAAACAAGAAGAGGAGAGAAATCTTAAAGCCTACAGAGAAACAACAGTTCCACTTCCTTCTTCTTCTTCTTCAAAAAGATTCCTCCTCCTGAAATATTAAGCACACGATGCTATCCAAAACTGCACCCAATTCTCTAACTTCACACTTTCTTTGTACTCTCTCTTATTCACTTTTTAAAGGGTTTCTTCCATATCCTGCCACTCACTCACAAAATACATACGCGAGATGCTTTTCGAAGACGTGGCCGATGCCCATTTAGCAGGCTCACATAGGGATGCTGAGAGGACAGTCTGATAGAGTAGAAACCATCGGATGTGTTGAATTTTGGGGTGTACTTTAGGTCTTAAGAAAAGAGGGCGGGACCCAGCAGGATGTTGCTCCCAATAATTTTAACAGGAAGCCACGTGTACGGGAGGGATCAAGCGTGAAGGATAAATGTTGTGTTGGGCAGACAGGAATTTTTGAATTCAGATGATAATAAAGAAAGAACAAAAAGAAAAGGTCTTGAGGGAGGAGCAGTGGTAGTACTATTCCAGTGTGTACTGTATAAAGTGAAAGAAAGACAGGAGGAGGAGGAGGAGGAGGAGGAGGAGGAGTAAATACTAATAATTATTAAGTCTTGACCAGTGACGTACTTGGTGTGTTCTGGGAAGAAGATGGACACAGCTCGCTCGTCAAGGGAATGTGATCTGCAGCCACATGATTCTCTACTCCACGACTACACTCCTCCTCCTATAAACAGCCTTGATCAAGAGAAGTCTCTAATTTTAGTTTTTAAATTATTTTTCTACTAGAAAATATATAAAAATAATATATTTTTTATTTTTAAAATTTTTTTTTATATTCACACTTTAAAATGATCCAAAAATATAAATCTAAATAAAAAAGTTAATTTCCTGAGAACGTTTACAAACAAGAAGTGCTTTTACAGACCATGAATGTATACTGAATTTACTTAAAGTCAGTTTATTTTGTGTATTAAAAGTGTTTTTAGAAAAAAATTAAAAATTAATATATTTTTGCTTAAATTTTTAATTTTTTTGTTTTAAATTAATATTTTTTATGTTTTTATATTGTTTTAATGTGCTAATATCAAAAATAATTTTTAAAAAAATATATATTTTTAATTTATTTTTAAACAAAAAATATTTTAAAAAACAATTACTACAACACCCTATTTCATATCAAATCTCAGGATGAACCCGAAGATTGATAGATAGGTAGATGATATCTAGGGATAAAATAGACCGAAATGGAAGACAAGCCATGATGGATCTTAAGCAATTTGGTCAGATTCAGTATTAAAATATTATGATGATCATGTCAACTAAAATGAACTCTTATGATCACTCTTCTTTAATATATTATTTTCAGATTGGATTTCGGATTCTCAGGAATGACGTGGGGTTCATGCATGTAGTCTTTCATTAGGGTTAATTGTAGCAATGGACTGTTCGCCAGCGGGAAGGGGAGACAGACAGCAGCCTAGGATCCATGATCTTCACCTTTTGTCCACTTATAAATACTATAAAAAATACGGGGGGAGCTTATGCCCTTACCAAATCAATCCTGCCCAACCAACCATACAAAAGCTATGAATCAATTTGTTTGCTATTTTTGGTTCTAAAACAATAAAAAAAACAGAGAGAGTAGTTTGCCATTTTTGCTACATCAGACTGCGGTTCACTCACTGCTGTCTGGTGAAGATTCTACTAAGGTGACTTTTCATGGTTTCTTCCATCCCAGATAAATTCCTGACCAGCGGGTGTGGAAAGCTTCACTTTAATCACCAATGGCATCTGCACGCACCGTGTTACGCATCAAATGTGCTCCAGTTAGTTTAATCTCTACATCTCGCACGTCATACGTCACGGGCTCGGGTTAATTTTTTAAATATAAAAATAATGTTAAACAATGTTGTTATTTTTAAAATTTAAAAAAAATCTAACATTCGAGTTATTGACCTGATTGAATTAAATAAACCTAGTTAATATATATAGTAACATGATTAAAAAAAACATCGAGAGTAAACAAAGCAAAAAACAATAGATGAGGAGAACTGTTTCTTCTTCTTTTTCTTCTTTTTCTTATAATAAAAAGAAAGCAAAGAAAAATGAATTTCTTTTTAGTGGGAGCTGGCAAGCTACCGACATGACGTCCATAATATCCTACCAATCAAAACGACTTCCCAACAAATGAATCCTATTATGATGTGGGGAGGTATTATGAAGAAGAAGAAAAACCAATGATTGCATTATTTAAAGCCAAAAGAACTTCTAAGTGAATCGAAAAGATTTGTAACTTTTCATGCTTATGAAAAGATAGATAATAATTCGATATATTGCTTGATGGAGCCATGAAGGTTTCCCCTTTCCATGCTCTTAAGAGATATGTTTTGTTTGTTTGCATACCTAATTACTAATTAATTGGTGCCTCTCCTCCTACTAATTATTAAATATTTATCACATTCAATTAATTTCTAGTTAACCTTCTGACGACTGCCGGGCATGCATGGATGTATATAATTAATTTAATGGCAATATTTGTATTCATGCCAAGGAACTTGAAAATGATGTGTATAAGCATGAAGAATATCGCATATACTACAATTTAATTGAATGGTCAACCTCTCAATTAATGTTGAAATGTTGTTCATGTGACATTTTATTATTCTAGTGTTTTCCTCCATTCCTTCGAGAGTTCATTTTAGCTTTATTTTATTAGAAGAGACGAATCTACATATTCATTTTTTAGGAGTTACGATCCAATCTATCCTTGTATTTTTTACTATAGAGAAAATTATGTTTAACATCCTATAATTTAATAATAAAAATTATACTTACTTATCAAGTTTTGAAAAAATTATAGTTTAGATATTGAGTAAACTTAAAATTTTAAATTTGATGAAAAAAACAAATAGTACTCAGATATAATATATCATAAACTCAAACAAAAAATAAATAGCACCAAGCACAATTTATCTCTCAATATATCATTTTATCTTTCTTTAGGAGGATTTGAATCAAAATCATGATCTAGTGTTTTTAATCAAAATTTTCTTCTCTCGTGGCAATCTGAACCTAAATCAAAAGCAATTAGTCATAATGTTTTCAAATTGACATAGAAAAATCCCCAAATTAAAACATAGGAAGAACTTTAATTTTTTTTCTCTATCTCTTCTTCTTGATTTGAGCTTTGTAGATTGTGTTTTTGTTAAACAGTGTTGTTTTGTTGTTTTTATTTTTTGATTTGGAACCAAAAAGTTTTATTAGTTTTTTGTTTTTGATCTAAGAGTTTTATGCTGTTAAAGGTTAGATGTTCCTCTAGAGGAGGCTGGAGTTATGAGGAAGGAAGCTATCAAAAATAAGCTTGAACTGGTATGTTACCTATCAGATTTCTAGATGATGTTTCTCCATTTTATGCATTCATATTGATTATTATATCCCTTTTAGAGTAAAACAAATTATTTCATGCCGCTTTGCCAAAAATCTAAAAACACATTTGCTAGTGGCAGTTCATTATAGAGTTTGTTGATATTGCTATAAAAATGAAATGGACCCTTCCATTATTTTTATTTTTCTTTTTGGAACATCATTTAATCGTGATGTATTATTGATCTAGATCAACACGTTTAGCTCATCATTAACATTTTGATGGTGTATGCTGGTTTTCATTCAAAAAATCTTTTTTGTTGAATGATAATTGAAGTAGGGCTATCGTGAAAATATAGATTTTACTAAGTGTAGAACATGTGGGCATGCTTGGTATGAATCCAAAATTGATAGGGAAAGGACTTATCGCACATAGAAAATCGAGATATTTTCCAATTACTCATAGGTTGTAAAGGTTATTCATATCTTCAAAGATTGTTGAGCACATAACATGGCATCATTCACATGATATGGTGGATGAAGCCATGACACACCTTTATGATGGTGAAGTTTGGAAAAAGTTTAATAGGGTGCATCCTTAATTTTTAATAGAACCATAAAACATATGTCTTGGTTATATAATGATGAATTTAATCAATTTGGGTCATTTGTCGCACCCTATTCTTATTGGCTAGTAATACTCATAGTTTACAATTTGTCATCAACGATATGTATGAGGTCGAAGTTCATGTTATTATTTATGATCATAGTATCATACCCGGTCCTAAAAGCTTGGGTAAGAATATAGATGTTTGTCTTCGACTATTAATTAATAAGTTGAATTAGTTATGGTCATTTGAGACTTTGACGTATAATGTCTTAAGGAAACATAATTCTCAAATGAAGACAACATTGATGTGGACTATCAATGATTTTCCTATGTATGCGATGCTTTCTAGTTTGAGCACGCATATAAATTTATCATGTACATACTGTATAGAAAGTAACAAGGCTTTTACCTTAATAAATTATGGTAAAACATCCTTTTTTTTATTACTACCAAAGGCTCTTGTCAACCGATTATAAGTACAAAAAAAACTTCTTTGTAGTTAGAGTTGAAAGGGATGTTGCACCGCTAGTACTGTTGGGTGAAAAATATGTAGGATATGGTCTCGTAGTATAAAGGCATTGTGTTTGATTCTTAATTCGCTAAGCAGAAGTTTCTTGGTTTTAGTGTGACTCACAATTGGGTAAAACGAAGTATTTTTTAGAGCTTCCTTATTGAAAAACTGATTTCCTTCTCTATAATCTAGATGTCATGCTTATTAAAAAAACATGTTTGAAAATATTTTTAATATGGTGATGTGCATGAAAAGGGAAGATAAATGATAACATGGAGGTTAGAATGGATATACCTTTGTTTTGTCACTATAAAAATATGAAGTTGGTTTATAATAGGCCACAAGTTGCAAATACCAAAGCTAGTTTTGCCTTAGACAATAATACACAATTACTTGTCTACCAATGACTTAAGAGTTTGTGTTTTCCTTATGGATATACTTTGAACAAATCTAGATTGGTGAATTTAGATGATGGTAGATTGTATGAAATGAAGAGTTATGTCTGTCATATGTTTATGCAAACACTTATTCCATTTGCTTACAGAGATTTATTATAAAAAAGGATATGGAATGCACTCATAAAGATTAGTCATTTTCATAAAGATATATGTTTTAACAAGTTGCATGTTTAACATATAGAGAAGCTTGAAATGAATATCATACAGACAATCTAAAAACTTAAGATGATATTCCCTCTATCCTTCTTCGACTCAATAGAGAATCTACCCATACATTTATTGTTTGAGTCAAAAGTTGGAGGTCCTATTTAGTATTGATAAATGTATCCATTCGAGAAGTTAAGGGTTACATATGCATCCTAAGTAAATTTCTATTATCTTTTTTTAATTTAAAATATTCATTTATTCAATCTCTATTTAATTCCATACAAATACTTGTTCAACCTTAAAAAAACATTTAAAATAAGGTGTATGTTGAGGCTTTGATATATGAGGCTTATACTATTGAAGAGATTTTAACATTTATCTTGTACTATTTGGAGCCTCACTTGATTTCAACAAAGAATCAATTGCATTCTAAGACATGATGATGTTGGGGAAATGTCTTTAAGTAGGAATTTGTTAATATTTTCCCATTCTAGACGATCTTTATCAAAAAATACAGTGAGGAAAAGATACTTAACAGAAATCAAATTTAGACATGTACATAATTATGTACTATTTAACTATAATGAATTGAGACCTTTCATTTAATAAGTATAATATGAATGAATTGAGACCTTTTATTTAGTAAGTATAATATTAACATGTTGCTATTTTTAAATAATTTTCTCTTATACTCTTATATAAACTGATAGAGTGAGTTATTTCTTATAGTCAATATCATTAATTTTTATTATCCTAAAATTCATATATAATCAAATCTTAAATTTTCTAATTATAAGATGAATAATTTGTCATGTGGTTTAAAACACATATAAGCATTACTTAATAATTCTTAACTCTCATAATACATAATTTTATTACACATTTCTCTTTAACTGTTAATGGTTATAATCATGTACCAAGTTTATCAAATAGGAGGCATTGCTAATGGTAGTTTATTATATAAAGTTAGAAGAGGTGATTGAATTGCAATATCATAATGAGCAGAATATAGACTTTTTATTTAAATGATATTGCTATGATACTACCGATAGAGGAATCAAAGTGGATTCTCACTATGATTTGGTCGAAATTAATACAAAGGCTAGACTTCGTAACATCGACAATGTCTTCGTTTTTTTCCAAGTAATGCCAATAAGTTTATTGCACATACACTCTTTCCTTTTAAAATAATTGTTTTAGAGTGGATTGATTATTCATTATGAAAACCAAACTTAGGGGTTATGTCCAAGTTGTTCATGATAGTAACGATGAAGGTTATGGGGGAAAATATCTTTCAAATTGATGAGTTAGTTGATCCATATCAAGTTGCTCCATCTACCAACTTAGAAAAAAATTCAGATTTTCATGTTGCTGAGATTATTTTTGTTGACGTTAATACTGAGGAGTTAAATGAGATATTAAGAACCGGTGGACATACACAAGTCAATGAAGATGATAAGATCAACGATCTTCAATTCAATGAAGAAGATGATGATGGAAATGACGATGATGAAAAAGAAGAAGAAAAAGAAGAAGAAGAAGAAGACAGTACAAATTAAAAAGAATTCGAGCTGAATTTATATGTAAAACATCAATATATAATAAAATTGATATTAATATAATTTTTCAATATGTTATTACTTCATAATGAACTATTGTTAACACATTTGGAACATTTATTTTTATGATTTTACTATTTTGTTATTAAATAGAATTGAGATTACTGTATTGTAATTTTATTGTATTTGCAGGATGGAGAGATAAGAAATACAGAAATATTGAGAAAAAAATTTATTTTATACTAATAAAAATACCGCTGAAATATGAAATACCAATGGAATTATCAACTAACTTAGTCTCTTGGAGAGTTTCATAGGGTTGGAAAAAAATTTACAGAACTTTGTCATTGTTTTATACCAACAAAAATATTGGTGGCGTGTGAATTATTGACGGACTTAGTCTTTTGAAGATTTCCAAAGAGTTGAAAAAAAAATTATAGAGCTTTGCCACTAAACATTTAAATCACCGACTAAATTATTAACATAACAAAATGTCATCGAAACATTTTGGAGGGTTCTAAAAAAAGTTTGGTGTTAATTATTAATAGAATTACCAACAAATTGTAAAAATTATTAAATATTTAATTTTTTATCAATAATTATATCAGTAATAAATGACATGTTATTTTTATTAATAGAAATATCATTAATAATCCCATCAAAAATTAAACCCAATCAATAAGACCAAAATCCCTAATTCCAGAACCCTCCTTCTCTCTCCCTCTATCCTCTTATTCCCCTCTCCTCTCAGACGACCACGCCAGCAAACCACCGAGACAAAAGCCACTATCCTCTTCCTCCTTCAGCTGATGACGACCAACTTCCTCACCAGTCTAACTTCAGCCAATGATAGCAGCTCTGGCCACAGAACATTGACGACATCCTCTTCTCCTCCAGCGACAACAGCCTAACATCTCCTTGTCATTTTCTCCAGCATCGTAAGTCAAAACAATCTACCATTGAAAGCCATAAAGATTGAAGTTCAATGTATAATCTCTATTTCTTTAATAGTGTAGTTTATGAAAAAAAACAAAAAAAAAATCTATCACACAATAAATAAGTTAGAAAACACGCAGGCTCATGGTCTCATTTCTTGCCCAAAAAAGTCCATCCAGCGGCTATTCTTGAATGTGAAAAATATCCCAAAAGTTTTTAGAACAAAAATTCACATTGTGATGAAAAAATATAATGATAAAAAAATGTTAATTTAAACTGGTCTTTTAAAAAAAAATCGAATCCCCTTCGAGTTCAAAATTCAAAAAATATGAAAAAGTTAAAGAAAGTAGTTGAAGAAATAAAAAAATATATAAGAAATTTGAATTCCATTTAAACTCAGAAAAAATATAAAAATTGAAAATTTCAAGTTTTATGGTTTTTTATTCAATCATCCACCGTCAATTTTGTTTATTACAATCTAGATTTAATAGATTTTTAAATTCTAAAGTTGTCATGTAGGTATTTAATAGAATATTTCAACTTATATGAATTGAAAGAAGGTAAAACAAATGCTAATAAAAACACTGGTACAGTTAAAGAACAAAATTGATGAATGGTGGATGCAATTTTACCGTGATGGTAATATGAATATAAAATTATTAGTTCCTGTTTTACTTTTTTTTTTACGGTTGATTTGGCTTTATTTGTTTTTTAAAGGTGTGTCAAGGATTGTTACGATGAATAAGTTGTCAATGATTTGGCTTGAAGTTGAGATAAATATCATGATTTGATTAAATGTAATGAATATAGTTCCTACATTTGATTATGTGGTAAATTTAAGAGAAAAAAAAAATTGATTTGCGGCATGGGTTATTGATGTATATTTACGGGTTTTAAAATTTTGAATAGGCTACTATAAATGGAAGTTGCTACCAAATCTTTTTTTAAAATAGAATATAGTGATAATTTTATTAAATTTTTTTTATCAAAATTGTTTAGATAAGGAAGAGAAGGTTAATAAAGACAAAGATGAACAAGAACACTGCTAGTTCTTTAGACAACGCTTCTGATAAATATGAGCAGGCGGTTTCGCTAGGAGCCGACTATGATGAGGCACCTCGAGTATCCTTTTTTGACATAACCTCGTTGAGTGCAAGTGTGATTTATAGAGCAGGTGTCTCTTTTGAGCTAGATGTTTATATTGGGAAATATATTGCTCGAAGGAAGCCCGACCATAGTATATAAGTTTATTTTTCTTTCTTGCATGATAAAAATTAAACAACAATGGATAAGGTTTGAATAATTAATTTAATGAACGAATTGAAACTCGGGTTTATAAATGTTGAGGTTTCTCCCACGATAGCATCGATAATGAAATCATTAATGGAAATGTCTTTGTTTCAATGAAGTCAAGTTTTCTAAAATCTTGAATGGAAGCCTATGATTGATGTTTAGTTCGGAAAGTTTAAGGTTAGTATATACATAAATAATTATTTTTTTAATATTTAATAAACTAATTATTTTATAAAATTGACGTGTAAGGAAAAAATTTATTGGGAGAAGGCTAATAACAGCATGGCCAAGAGAGTATAGGAGAATCACAAAGCCGTTAGGTAAGATTGAATTCAAATTGTGATAATTTTTTAAAAAAATGTTAAAATTTTATTTTTCTTTATCTTATTCGATTTTTTTTATTAACCACATTACATGAGTTTTGGTACAATACCAAAAAAAGCAAAGAATATGCAAAAGATAAAGGTCTTTTAGGATGAGAAGACGAGTCAAATCAGTTAATTAGTTATGTGAAAGGATTTCAAACCTTCGTACATCATAAAAGGTATTTGGGACACTTATCTCTAGCACGTGTAATCATTGGGCTTCTTGAGGAGATCACAATCCAGTTCGGAGAATCGAACCAAGAAGATTCATGGTTCCATAACCATGTACACTAGTGGATCCATTCTGTTCGTTTCAGATGCAAAGCGAATGGTAAGATTTTATTTTAGATGGATTTAAAAACAATTGTTGTATTATATGAAAATATTAACTAACAATAGCTTTTTTCTGCAGGTTACGGTACTTGGACGCGATCCAAGACCTATAAAACTTTTTGTTTAAACCCACTTGTAGAAGGATGGCAAATAGAAAAGAGATGTAGTAGCTCATTGATAATTGAGCCAAGAATTTCATGGTAAGTAGGATTTGAACTTTTTTTAGATATTGTTTATATTTGAGGACTTTTTTATTTCAGGAAACATATACACACCCAATTACATTAGAAATACAAGGATGATGCATCGACACATTCACAACTCGATCCGGATTTATGGTTGGAAGCTGGATTTATCAGTGGATTCAATATAAATCAGGTTTATAGTATCTTCACCACTACGGCCAAAGATATATAAGCAGATTGTAGTGTCTCGACCATTGGGACCTTGTAATATGGATTAAGCCATGAATATTGATCGTCTAGGTGATCATACAAGAACAAGTTCAAGCTGAGATGGCCTAACTTAGGCCTAAAATAACTGAACTGAGGGATAAATTGAATGTTGTTGATTAGTTATTGGCAACTCTCATCGGTATTTGTGCTCCACCTTGGTATTTGTGCTCCACCTTGTTGCCTTCTAGATCCTAGTGAAGTTTTGCCTCCTTCTCCAGCTTTTGTTACTTAGATAGATAAATTGTTTTTAGTAATATTTTTTAATTAATAATACAATTTTTTTTATTTAATTCTGTTTATATTTTCTTTTTTATGTTAATTTACTTATTTTTTTATTTTTTTAATTGTATTTTTTATTTTTATTTTTTAAACAATAATTACATATAATATTAGTAGAATTACCATCAGTTTATTTTGTCGGCAACATACATATAGATGTAATTCTTTGATGAATTAATTTTGTCTGTAATATGCATATAATCACCGATGGATTTACCATCAGTTTATTCTGTCAATAACACACACACACACACACACACACACACACATATATATATATATATATATAAATTCTCTGATGGATTAATTATGTCGGTAATATGTATAATCATTTATGGATTTATTGACAGAATTATTGCTAATATTTTTTTTTGTTTGGCACGATAATTTAGTCTGTAAATCTATCGGCGATTATACTCCTAACAGAATAGAAATATTTGATGATTTGTTTTTCAATTATATTTTCCCGTCCATGATTCTGTCTGTTGCACGTATGTGGTGTCGCAGTGATCATCCTCCTATATCAGGATAGTCAGGAATGGTGTGGGAGGAAAGGACAAAGAATTCTTGTCCTTTATCTGTAAAAAAACAAAAAGGAGAGTCGCCACCTACTATTTTGATCACTAGAAATCCTAACTGGTCTCAGAGTCTAGGAAATGGGACTGATTGCATAAAGGGAAGATATTAGCACCCTTAAGAAAAAGTTGCACTGTTTATTTATTTGATATAAACTAAGAAAAAGTTGTGTTTTTTAATTGTTAGCTTGTCAAATATTTAAGAAAAGTTATCTTCGATAAGGAGAACCTTATCTTATTAGATTAAAAACCTAATTATTCTATTGCCAACAAAAATAAATTGTCTTTTCATTTAATACCAAGAATATGTTTTACGTATAAGTTTATAATCCTGCGTATTAAAAGAAACAAAATATAATTTTGTTATTTTTTAAATGTAGGCCAACATCTTTTGAGAAAATACAAACTTGTTGTAAAATCCATGCAATATTTTTCTTTTAAGAACATGTCAAAGTATTTCAGATTTTTTCTTTTTAAAAAATGCTTAAATAACTTTAGGATTTTTAGCCATATGCAAGAAAAAAGAAAATATTTTTTTACCCAACTCGACTGAGTTAATCCGAAATATATGGCTCGATTGTAAACTGAACCAAAAATCCTGATTTGAGCTAAAAACAACCCAAAAACAAAATCAAAGTAAAACAACAAATTACACAGCCGAAAAACACAAACTCAAAAATACTTGAACAAAATGGATAAAACATATAAAAAAATAAATAACACTATGAACACTATGAACACTTGAATGAACCTAACAACGTGAACTCAAATTCATACTAGATTTCATGAAATCAAAAGCATAGAAAGGTAGCAAATCATTCAAGGATCAATAATTAATGGTTCATTCACTTTACTTTTTGTTAAATAATCACAATTTGG
The DNA here is from genome assembly GCF_951802175.1 of Populus nigra. Classification (NCBI taxonomy): domain Eukaryota; kingdom Viridiplantae; phylum Streptophyta; class Magnoliopsida; order Malpighiales; family Salicaceae; genus Populus; species Populus nigra. The sequence goes on from NC_084852.1 coordinate 10,285,412, forward strand.
TCAAAATGAGTTTTGGTTCAAAATAGAAGCCCCGGGATTAAAAATCATTATAAACATGTTATTGGTTCAAATAAACTCTAAATTATTGGTTATTCATGTATAAGAATGGATTATGTGTAAACAAATGGACCAAATATGCTCCAAATCTATGTTCTTCCAAAGAACACGAAGAACATGCCTAGAAATCCCAGAAACTTTCCAGCAAAGGCAGCCTCTATCAAGCCTAGATAATGATATTTTTGGCTTCTAAAACGTGCTTTTTTTTTATCCCAACAAGTTACAATATCATACAGAAATATGTTTGAATCTAAAAAACTAACCAAAAACATCAAACAATCAAAATGAAACTTGAGATACCAAATCAAGAAACTAACAACTTAAAATAGCTTAGATGTTCATGCAGCATGAATTCAAAATTGGTTTGTGAACCTATCTTTATGCATGAATAAACTCAACAAGCTAAGGATAAACACCTTTGCATTAATATGCATAACTTCAACTAAACCAAAGGTAAAACAACATTTATATATCAAAAGAAAACTTAAACAAAAACTTTAATACATTAAAAATATAAAAACAAACTTTAAAATAACTACATTAAACAGAAATCATAGCAACAAAGAGGTGAATGCAACATTGCTTGTTATGCATTCAAACATTTTTTTATGCTTCTAAACATAAACATAAACAAAACAAATAATTAAAAAAAACAACAGAAGCAAGCTATAAAGGATCTACTTTTGGATCTCTTGGCTTTTTTTGGGAATGCTTTGCCTCTCACATGCTTAAAAAGCTTAAGAAAAACTTGGTTTTTACTCTTGGACCTCTAGCCTTATATTTCATATTGTTATTACACTCATTTTTCTTATCTTATCTTTTTTTTTTCTTTCCCTATTTTCTATTCCAGTCCCCAGGCAAGCTTGAGGAAGGGTATTTATAGGGTTTTAAGAAGTCTTAAATCCATTTCTAACCTTTTGATCTTGAGATGAGTGGTGTGAACCTTTGATAAAGACCTATTTAGGACCTTTTGTGGGTCTACACAACAAAACCAAATTGATTTTTGCAAGATAGATGCACTGTCAGGGCTGACTGAGTTACCCACTTTCAAGCTTCGTTAGATCAATTCTGATGTTATTGTCACTTAAGACCACTTGAATCTGGTTGCACACCTTTTATTTGGACTAATTCATACTCAATTTGGAGGTTTGTAGCTCCACATTCATTCGTTTGAAGGTACCAACTTAATCAACCCCACATCTAAAAATTGAGTGATGACTAATAAGGGATAAGATGTTAGGGACTTCTATGAAAATATTTGGATGTAAACATCTACTTTCATGAAAATAGGGTTATAAAGGGGATGTTCCTTTCATTTGCAAGAAAACCTCATGTTATTTGGAGGTCTAGAACTCCATAACGAGCTTTTGGAAGGTGGCAACCTAATCATCGTGAACTACCAAGGAAGAAAATGAAAAGAGGCTGAACAACATATTATTTGGGCTAAAAGTTAAAACCCTAGAAATTAGGGTTTTTAATTTGGAATTTGACAAATTTTCAATTTAATCTCTATTTTTCCAATTGTGGCCCACACATCCTTAAAGGACACAAAAAACTTTTTAATTGCATGTAATTTAACCCCTCCTAAACACATATATATATATCATTCTTTAAGTTGGTCGTCTTTTTTTTATTTTGGTCATTGGTTTTGAATTTGTGCATTTTGACCCTTAATTAACTAACAAACTTCATGTTTCTTCAATTTGACCTCAGATTTGGTTAATTTCAGCCACTATATTTATGCATCTTGATCATTGGTTTTGAATTTTTTCAATCAAGTTCATATTTGCCTATCAAACATCAATATTTATGCAATTAAGCCCCTAATTTGACTAAATTAACTACTAAAAATTGCAATTTGACCCCTAGATTTTAATTCTTCCAATTAAAACCTAAATTGAATTTTTAAAATTAATTTTCTTATAATTAAACCCTCAATAAATTAAAATAACCCTTTAAAAATCCTAATTGGGTCATTAAACATTTAATTTTGAGTTTTCCTTAATTTGAATTTTCTTTGTTAATAGGGCCTTTATCAATCGAAAATACATTGTAAATCTTTTTTAATCTTATATATTTAATCTTCCTCAACCAATCTTCGATAATTTTCTAGGTGTTCTGGTATACTCTTCTCATTGATATATCTTTTTTTCTTCTTACATATTTTTTCTATTTTTTCTTTTTCTTTTTTTTTATTTTCTGTTTGTGTGGCATCCCAAAAATGAGTAACAACACCGTCGGTAATTGTACTTCCAACAAAATCAGGAGAAATAAAATTGAGTAGAAAATACTAAAAATTAAGATCAGGAAGAGAGTGTAAAATCTAGAAAACATAGTGTAAAATGTCTTAATCATCTCTCTTTTTATAGTGGATTTTAGAAGCTAAAAAGATAAGAAATTAATCCTTGTAATAAATAAAACTAATCCCGACCATTATCAACTTTGATTATCCACCATAAACCAAAATTTAACTTGAATATTTTGTCTTTGAATCATATGTCTGTTGAGCTGAAAAAGCTTTTCAAGTTTAGAGAAATTATTCTGGAAGGAAATTAATCAGATTCTATCATTTATAGATTGGACTGAACAATACAACAAGTTGAAAGAAAAAATTCATTTTGGACTAGACCGAAGCTCAAATTTAAATTGATAAAAAGTAATATTTTATAACGTAAAAAATTATTTTACAATAAATGTATACTCAAACCAAAGCCTAGGCTCGAAGCCTATGCACAAGCCCAGCTACCCACATGAATGGATAAATCTAAAGTCTATTCTACTTAGGTTTTCTTCTTTCTAAAAGCTTCAGTGTTCTTTTTATTTAATTTTAATTTTTTACATTCCCACTTACTAATATGTCTATTAACCATGATTTTAAGCAAAATTCAAATAATTATTTTATGAAATCAACATGAAAATGTTATTATTATTTTATTTGTTGAAAGAGAATTGAGTGAGTTTATTTATTATATTATCATTTTGAATTTGTATCTGCAAGAAGATTTTAAAAAACAACTCTTATAAATATACCGTTCTAACCATGATCTAATTGAAGAGGCATAAGCTCTTAATATGTGAAAATCAATGAAAAATATGTTTCCTAATTGATAAAATACATACACGTGTTACACATTTTATTAATTTATGGTCTTGAATGGGATTACTCCATTTATTTTGCGGTTCAAAATATTTTTGTAAAAAATTAATTTTTTTATTTTAAATTAATTTTTTATATATTTAAATTATTTTAATATATTAATGTCAAAAATAGATTTTTAAAAATAAAAAAAATATTATTTTAATATATTTTAAAATAAAAATAATTTTAAAAGCAATAACTCCCAAAACAACGATCACATTAACAGATTATAAATCTTTGAAGACTTGGCAAGTAAACGCCAAAGACGGAGACCAGCTCAAACACGTAATTTAAGTGGACTAAAGATGTGAAAGCATATACTAGCCGAGCTAATCACAAACCGACGAAAGCATGTTAGATATAAGTAACAAATCTATATGGAGACCAAACTCCATTGACGACAAAAAAACAAAAAAAACAAAAGAAAGTTTCTTTTTATTTTTTATTTATTTTGATGTGGTTGTCATGTATAATTAATTAAGTAAGCATGATGGGAACGCCACTTTTCCCTGCAAATTCTTTCTTAGAGTACTTTCCGAGCAATTCTGTTAAGGAATTGTGATTTCTGCTTAAATTCTTTCTTTATTATAATAGAATGGACTAAATTTGCATGTTTTTGCATAATTTATTATAATAGAATGGACTAAATTTGCATGTTCCGTACAATTTTATTATAATAGAATGGACTAAATTTGCATGTTTTTGCATTGGCGGGAACTAGGATTAAATATTGTTAAGGGACCAATCTAATAATTTTAAATATTTAAAGTTATATTTAAAATATTTATAAAAGTACACGTACCAAAATAAATTGAGGACCCTTTCTATCTTATCTCAATAAACAAACAAAAAATATTGTTAATGATAATTGAAAGAAAAATTAAAAAAATAAGGGATAAATATAAATCAAGATATTCAATCACACAAAATGATATATTTACCCGATTATGTTTATTGAACTTTTTTTTTATTGAAATAGATAAAATATAATAAAAATATAAATATAAATGAAATTGATTGAGCAAATCCACACCCTAAAAAATATTATGCAAGGCGGAACACATAAGAAATAATATATAAAAATGAATATTCTTTATTTTAAAAAATAAAGTTCATTTGTATAAAAAAATTATAGATATATTATAATAGTATCTTCAAAAATCAAACATAAGCAATACAATTTTAAAAAACCTTCTATTCAAAAAAGGCATGCAAGACCTGTGATCAAGTCATGATATTGAGATAAACTTATAGGAACGAAATCAAAGATAATCACAAAACCAATATTAAAAAAAAAAACTAATGTAGAATGATAAGATCATCAAAAGAAAATTAGCAAAAAAACGATGTTAAATAATATCAACTTTTCAAATTTGTGACCCGGATCATCAAATCAGAAGCTCTGCAAATGAAAAAATATAAAATCGAATTCCCAACAAATCAAATGTCAAAACATGAAACCAGGAAAACAAAATCAATTACACAAAATGATCTAAAAACATTAATTAAAAGAATGAGGGTGAAAATAAAAAAAATAAACTAGAGAGAAAAACAAAAATTTTCAATCGAATGGTCAAATTGAATTGAAAAATAGCTTTAACAAAAGGGAAAACAAATCAAAAAAATGAGGGTCAAATTAAAAAAATAAAACAACATAAACTTTGATTGAAAAATAAAATAGAAAGCCAATAAAACTTTAACAAAAGAGCCAAGGAAATAAATTAAAAATCAAAAGAATAAGGAATAAAATGAAAAAATATGAGAAATTATAATTGAAGGACAAATTTGAAAACAAACAAAACTATTATAAAATGAACAAGAACGGAAAAAAAAAAAAAAACAAGGACAAAAACTAAAAATGAAAAAACAAAGAACTTTGATTGAAGCATGAAATTGAAAGCAAATAAATCTTTAACAAAAGGTCAAATGAAATAAATTAAAAATAAAAAGAATAAGAACTGAAATGAAAAAAAAACATATGAGAAATTGTTTGAAGGACTAAATTGAAAACAAACAAAACTCTTATAAAAAGGAATAAGAACTAAATAAAAAATAAAAAGAATGAGAATTGAAATTTAAAAGGCAAAAACAAAAAGGACAATCATGCACTTTGTTTAACAAAAGTGAGAAAAGAAGGGAAAAAACGACAACAATCGGAGACAATCTGAACATTATACGATTCTATGTGCTATACCATGAGAAAACGGACATGGTGGTGCCTTCAAAGACACGACTGAAGGTCAAGTTTGGGCACCAGTGGCTTCATCCTCGCTACCTAAATGGTGCGAAAGCCACTCACTCATTGGTGTGTAATGACCACGCGCCAACCGCTTTCTTGAATAAAAAATTAAAAAGTCAACGTCCGAAAAATACCAAAATATGACCATAGTTATTACCAAAAAACTGCGTGTGAAATTACTAAAGTACCCCCAAATACAAATCTTGTTTTTTGTCATTTCTAAGGTCAATAACGTATTTTAATTATACACGAAGAAGGGAAAAACAAAAAAAAACCCTTGGCCAACCCAATATTTTTTTATCCTGGAGGTAAATAAGTATTTTTACTGTTTAAAACCTTATGAAAAGTAAAAAAAAATAAAATATTTGATCAACAACTCTAAATTTTATTGACCTTGAGGGTAAAAATATATTTTTATTGTATAAAATTCTTAAAAAGACTAACATACCCCAACAATCTCTTAATAACCAATGAGCTAGTGAAAAAGAACAAAACACCCTCACCCTCAAGTGTTTTTTTTTATCCAATGATAAAAAGATAATTTTACTATAGCAATCCAGATAAACTGTGTTTAGTGTTACAATAAATATCTCACGCCCTATATATTTTTGGTAAATATTTTTTTTTGTCAAAATCCAATATTTTACCCTTCTTTTTTATATATATTTCAAATATCAAAAAAATGTTTTTTTGTTATTTTAGTCATTTTTGTTAATAATCATATAAAATACAAAAGAAAAACAAAAGAAAGTGCAAAAGAGAAAAATAATATATATATAGGGTTGAAATCAAAACAATAATTGAATATCACATGTAAAAATTAAGTTTAGGAATTTTCGGGTTGTAATTAAGGGATAGCAAAACCCTAATAATTTAAAATCAAAACAATAATTGAATATATATCATAACCCATCCATTTTTTACCTCTAATTTATAAAATATATTAAATTTTCAAAAAATTATCTTTTGAAAGTATTTTATGATTATTTCATGATTTTTGATACTTTATTTTATTTCATGTAATTCTTTATAATAAAAATGAAAAATTAAAATACAAAGAAAAATGAAGATAAAATGAAAAAAAATTAGGGTGTGAATCGATGAGCAAAAAGAAACTAAGATGATGGAGATTAAATAATATGAAGAGAAATTACACAAATGAAGAAAAGAAAAATAAATAGAGAATCAAATAAATTTGGAAAAATTGGAAAAAAAATAGATTTGAAACAATTAAAAAAACTTTAATTAATTTCTTACCATAAAGTTTTCCTATTAAAAATTCACATTCAAGAAAAAAAATAATATTTATTTATTTTAACAAAGACTCAAAAGAGGAGGAGAAAAACCTTACAGAAAAAACTCCTTATAAAGAAGCAATCTAGCCAACTATAATAATAATAAAAAATGGATAGCAAAACCCTAGCAACTTAATTATAAAAAAACTAAAAAATATGGCAAAATCAATATATATATATATATATATATATATATATATATATAATAGTATAGAGATATCAGTTTTGATTTTAATAGTATTCCATAGTTAATTTTTTTTATGTCATTATTTTGGTTGTTTGGATTTTTTTAATTGTGGTCCCGAAATTATTATTTTTTTTAATTTATTTGTTTAATATTGTGTTTATTATAAATTAGACTTGACAATTTGTTTTAATTGCCTAGGTATAAGGATATCATGGTGTTGAGAAAAAAAAAAAATTCTTCATTCAATTGATACTTAGTTTGACAAAGTTAAATAGATTTTTATTGATTTAAAACAATCAAAGCTTCGGGATTGAATTTCAAGATTAGAAAAATATTCAATCTTTTTTTTTTGTTTTAATTGCTTAGGTATAAGGATATCATGATGTTGAGAAAAAAATTCATCACTCAGTTGATACTTAGTTTGACATAGTTAAATAGATTTTTATTGATTTAAAACAATTAAAGCTTCAGGATTGAATTTCAAGATTAGAAAAATATTCAATCTTTTTTTTTTTTGCTAGCATCATAGACTGAATTGACAATAAGGAGAAAATGTTCACCCTAGTTTTTTTTATCCTTTGATTTTTTTATTACTATTTTTTTTTCGAATTGATCCTTTCACTTTAAGTTTTTTAAGTTTTGATGAGATTGAATTTGATGGTTTGTTTCAGTTAAGTAATTATAAAGATCTTGCAATGAAAAAAAAAAAGGTTGTTTAAAACAATTGAGATTGGATTTGATGGTTTTTTTTTCCATTAACTAGGTATAAAAAACTAGTAATGAAAAACTAGTTAATGTTTCAATTGACAAAATGAAATTTAGTTTCATTAGTTTAAAACAATTAAAACTTTGAAAATCAAAATTGAAATCAAAACAAATGTTCAACCCTATTTTTTGCAAAGTGAGGGACTAAATTGAACAAGCAGAGTAAAAATAAATGGCATGTGTAATGCATATCTTAGGGTGTAAAGGGGGACGTTGCATTATGGGAGATTGGGAGTGTTTATGATGGCCGCTAATCTCCGAAGGCTACCTTTATGGGCGGCGCTAGAATCATCTCGGAGGGGTCTTTATTAAGCGATGACAAGTGTTGGGGAAGAAAAACAGTGTCGCTTCAGCCAACCACTATACTTTCATTTCTTTTCCTCTCTCTTTTATATATCCTCTTCTCAATTTTTTCACCTTACTTCGTCAAAAATACCAGAGTGTATTGTCAAATTTTTCTTATATTAAATTTAATTTTCATTATTTTGATTTTGATTTTTTTAATTTCATGATTTTTTTTACTTGTTTTCTATAGAATGATTCTGTTTTTATAAATTAGATCACAGGTTTGGAAGGCTAGTCTATGTTGACTCAAATTTTTCTGGGTTTTTTTCTATTTTTTTAATTTTAATTTTTAATGTTTAGTTAATTAAAAATTAAGTTATATATAGTTTTATTAACTTTTAAAAAATTACCTTTATCTTAATAATTAATATTTTTAATTATTGTTAAACTAAATTATAACCTTATTTTTTAATTTAAGATGATATCTGGTTATTTTACGCACATCTTAATTTATTTTTTTACTCGTTATACACCTGGCTGTCAGAGATTCCTATGAATATATATTTATGAATTTTTTAAACTAAGAACTTTATGTGAACTACTTTTCTGAGGAACAAAATGACCGCACTGAGCCTTCTATGTGAACTACTTTTCTAAGGAACAAAATGACCGCACTGAGACTTCTGCCACCAGCAGAGGCGGAGTTTTCTTGCTTCTGTCATCTGACCAGTGAACTGATGTGACAATACAGGGTTAGAATATTTCAGCGTTTGGACCGCGTATGTCCCAAGTGTGACTCAAGAAGTATTTTATTTTCCTATAAAATACAAGTTAAGCATCTCCTCTTCCTCCATTTCACAATAGACTTGAAACCTAAGAGAGTATTTCACCGAAATTAACTGCCTTTGGTTTCTGTTGCTGTTGAGAATGAAGGTAAGTATTTTCCCCTTCAGAACTTGTCACACTGTTTACTGCTTAATTTATGTGAGATTCATTTTCCTTAAACTCAGAGAATAAGAAGTGCAAGCTTTTACTATATGTGATTAACTAACATTCACGTAAGTGGGAATGTTTGTTGTTCAAAGGTGCAGCAAAAAATAGTTATGGAGGTACCAATGAACTCCAGCAAACACAGAACGAAGGCTATGAAGATTGCGGCGGTCGCAGACGGTATTTAGCGTTCCTTAATTTCCGAATGAACATGTTTTGCTTTCCCAGAACTGTACGATGATCGATCAGGAGACTTACCATGTTAGAGAAATACTGAGACTGAGCTCCGCAAATTGCAAGGAATAAATACATTTTGGTTCATTTAGTAATCTTTTTTAGTAGGTGTGGTCGTTTCATGCAACTAATATTGTACAAACTCTTCATTTTCTTTTTTTTTCTTTGTTAATGTTTTCCCTTCATGCACGCGTCATATAAACTTTTCTAAATGTTTACTTTGGAACAGTAACATGTTATGAAATCTTACAGAGGTTCTGATACGGAGTTTATTATGTCGGACAGGTGTGAATTCTGTGGCAATAGAAGGGACAGACAAAGTTGTGGTGATTGGGGAAGTTGATTCGGTTAAGCTGGCCCATGCCCTGAAGAAAAAATTTGGGCATGTTATGATAGTGAGTGTCAAAGAAGAGAAGAAAGAAGAGAAGAAAACGGAAGAGAAAGACGTGCTGTATTGGCCAAACAATTACTTTCATCACTATCCTCCACCTATGGTGTGCGGAGACATTTACTCTCCATCCCAGCCTCCTACTTGTTCCATCCTTTGAGATATATCTGCATAAATTTCCTTGTTATTTATGAGATATCAAAGATATATGTTCTTGTTTACAAGAGTTTAAAACCTGTGATTTGCGAATTCTATACATAGTTATGCTCCAGCTAGTGTGCATGCAGTACTCAGCTTACAGCTTCAGTATCGTAATATTAATGGAGTTGGATATCATTCACAGAAAAGAGTTTATTTCATTGTCTTAGAACCATCATTTTGATTAATTGGACAATACAAGGGATTTAAAACCACTTTATGTTTATAGATTAGCCATTTTAATTTTTAAATGTTAATGTCGAGATTCACTTCAACATTAAACTAATTACCACTTATACATATAATATAATTAAGATGGATTCATATAATTCTATTAATTAATCTAGGTTTTTATATCAGAGATGATATCCATCCTAGCACTTAAAAGCTGCATTTGTTTTCCAGAAATCACTTTCCTTGAAATTACTTTTCAAATTTTTCTCTGTTTATTTACCATTAGAAAAGTTGGTCAATAGAAAACACTTTTCAGTCAAATGAAAATTTGGCTTGGTTTTCAGGAAAGTTTTTTCCTTTTATTTTGTGTCGAAAACACTTTTTAAAAGTTGTGAAAAATTTAGAAATGTCATATTATTTCCTAATTATATCAAATTTGATTCTCAAACTTTTGATTGCTATATATATATTGTTTTGAATATTTATTTTTCAATTTTATCTCTTAAAATTTAATTTTTATATTAACTTTGGTCCTTATTTTTATAATTGTTATTTGCTTTTCCCTTATTATTTTTTAATTGAAATTTTTTATCTATCAATTTGATCCTCATTTTTTTTTATTGTTACTTATTTTATTTGAAATAATTTATGAAATGTTAATTATTATTATTTTAATTTCTTCATCTTTCAATTTTTTTATTTTTTAAATTTGATCTCTATTATTTTTATTATTATTTATTTTATTTGAGATAATTTATAAAATTATATTTTTTTTTCAATTTCATTCTCATTCAACTTTTTAATTTGTAAGATTTGTTCCTCATTATTTTAATAAACTTAAAAAAAATAAAACATTAATAAGTTATTTTCCAACTTATTTTTCATCACATAACCAAATACTGGAAAGTACTTTTAAATTTATTTTTTTATTATACTACTAAAAATTAAAATATAATTTATTTTCTAAAAAAAACTACTTCCTATAAAACAAACAAAGCTTCTAATATAAAAATGGCTACTGTTGATGCTTCCAAACGGAAGCTAGGCAACTTCGTAGTAAACGGTGAAGTGGATTGGTATTGACGAGGGAGGGAGGATCTACTGGTGTTGTTGCTTTCTTTCCTATTTTCTTTTATCTATTTGTATCAGATAATTCATATAGAGGTGCAAGATTTTTCTCAATTATAATTATCGACAAAATTTCCATCGGTGCTTTTAATTAAATACTACCGATAGAAAATCCATCACCTATCTTTTTCCACCATTAACACATAGATTACCCTTTTTGATGTAATATTGTTGATGGATATTTTCTGAAAAAAATGAAATAATTATCCACTGGGTATTTTCATACATGATTTATTTTGAAGAATATTATTGAAATAATGTCTAATAGAAAAGGGCTGGAAGAAGGTTATGTCGGAAATTAGCTATAGTTTCTGATAGTGGGATAATTTGTTTTTATTTTTCTGAAAATTTATTTATTTTAAAAAAAATTGTGTATTATCTGAATCATTTGTTTGGTTTTCTTAAAATAAATAATCTTTTTTCTTAATTTTCAGAAATTGAACTTCTTGTTAACGAATAATAAAACTATACCATCAAAACATTTAAAATATCTAGTTATATAAATAAAAAGTAATTTTGGATATAATGGAGGTCTATGTAAAACATTAATTATTCACCATATCTTTAATGTTTGCCCGCAAAAAAAAAAAAAAAAAATCCAAGACAAATTCCTTGCAAGCAAGCAGGGTAAGATTATACCATCAAAATGTTTATTTTTCGAGTCTTGCACCAGCAAGCTCCCATGGTGTTAGTCAACAATTTCCTAGCGGTCATGGATGTAGAAGAGCAAATTAAATCTATATATTAAAGACTCAACAAGTAATAAATGACAAAAGAGCTAGACATTTTCGACCGTCGACTTGCGAATTGGAAATTTCAGAGCAACAAAGCTAGTAGAGGACAAACCAACACTAGGTGAACTATACAATCAAGATCATGTTGGACCCAAAAGACAAGTTTTAGAGACTTTAATTACATCCCATTGACTACGAAAAACAATTATGCCCAAACAGCTGCTTTCTTTCATGCTTTTGATAGAAAATATGTTGAATGGGTCTTCTTCAGTTGGCGCGACGGGAACGTGGCTTTTGTTTTTTCTTCCCTCTTGTATTTTTATTCTATTTGTTACCCGCACTACACTGCAGTCCAAGCATTTTATTTTTCAACTTAAAAAATATTAAGAATTATTGATTCAAATAATAATTTAAATAATTCAAAAAATATAACAAAAATATAAAAAACACTCACTGTACTTGTGTGGCCCGATGAGTTGAAGGGTCATCTTCATCTTTAGCATGCATGACAGCACTATATTGTTCCTACACCAAAAAAAAACAAATTAGAGATATTAATAAAAAAATATTAATTCAAACAATATACAAAAGATTTCAAAGTCTACTTATAATAAACGTCTAAGTTCATTTATCGACAAACAATTATATTTTTTTTCGTCAATCTTCTTTTCGTATATGTGTTTTCGTATACAACTTCATCGGAGTAGACTCATATTCAAGTTATGTAGACTGCAAAATAAATCAATATTTAAACCTTATCACAAATAATAATTATTATTTTAAAAAAAAAACTTAAAAAGTAAAATAGTTTCTTACTAGACACTTCGCATAGCTAGCTGTGAAAGGAAGTAACCCGCTAGTATTCTTGCTATAAAACTAAACTAGTTTATATTTATAGATTAGCTATTTTAATTTTTAAATGTTTTGAGATTCACTCATATTCTATTAATTAATCTAGGTTATCAGAGATGATATCCATCCTAGCACTTATATATCCAGTGAGATGTTTCTTTCCTTTTTTCTTTTATATATTTGTATCAGATAATTCATATAGAAGAGCAAGATTTTTCTCAATGTATAATTTATCAACAAAATTTCCATCGGTGCTTGCTTTTAAATACTACCGATAGAAAATCCATCATCTATCTTTTAACACCATTAACACATAGATTACCCTTTTTGATATAATATTGTCGATAGATATTTTTTGAAAAAAAATATGAAATAATCAGCCACTGGATACTTTTCATTCATGATTTTTTTAAGAATATTATTAAAATAATGTCTAATAGAAAAATGCTGGAAGAAGGTTATATCAGAAATTAGGTAGTTTCTGATAGTGATAGTGGGATATTTTTTTTTATTTTTCTGAATTTGTTTTTTAAAAAATGTGTTTTACCTGAATCACTTGTTTGGTTTTCTTAAAACTTATAATTGTTTTTTAATTTTTAGAAATTGAAAATGTTAGGGTAAAATTTTTTTCAAGTCTCGAGTCATTGATTCAAGTAGTAATTTAAGAAATACAAAAAAAAAATACAATAACCATAAACAAGTTGACAAAAACACAACAATGAAAATATGGTAAAAAGAACATACTTGAGTCTATTCGGATTATCAAATAACTTAATGCTAACCTAATAGAAGCCAAACTGTAAAAAATAATAAAGCAAAACTCCAAAAAACAAGAAGAAAACTCGAGCTTAAAAAAAAAACAAGCAAATTCGGGTGCACCTCTTAAACCTGGTCTAATCTTTAAAACATACATCTTGTGAAATCCTGGACCTGAGTTCAATCAAGAAGTTTAACTCTAAAAACATTTAATTTTAAATGATGAAATCGTAGAGAAATATCAATAAAAAAACTTACAAAAGATAAAAAAGCAACAAAAACAATAAAAATAAAATTTGATAGAAAAAAAACTCAAGGAGGATAAAATTTGTAAAAATAAAAAATGATTCCAAACAAAATAAATAGCAACTAAAAAAATAGGGATCAAATTTGAAAGATAAAAAAATCATAATGTAGCAAAATTAAAAAACATTTGTAATCTGATAGATTATTTAGGAGTGAAACTAAAAACATTTTTAATTTGATAGATTGTTTATATAGATATTAAAAATTATTAGGGGGGTGAAATTGATTTTTTTTTAATTTAATAGATTATTTATATATTTAAAAATGATAGGGGTGAAATTGAAAAAAAATATATAATTTGATAGATTATTTATAGGTTAAAAAATGATAGGGGGTGAAATCGTAAAATATTTGGTATTTAACCTGGTAAGATAAGAATCTTCTTAGCGAGGAGAATTTTTCTTAAAATTTAGACAGATTTTTTTAGGCTTTTTATAATGGCTAAGTTTTAACCTAATGAGATTATAAGGATCTCCTTATGGATGATGATTTTTCTCGAATCTTAGGTAGACTAATGAATAGAAACACAACTCACAGGACAACATTTAACAATTTTACCGATGAAATTTTTTCGTCAGCGTGAAATTCCATTTCGTCTGTGAAACTTTTACCTATTAATTTACCAACGGAATGCATTCATTGATATACTGTTCATTGATAATTCCATCATCTGTCACTAATTAGGTCAGTAAAAAAAAACCAATGGTTTTACAGACAGAAAATGCGCGCAAAAAAAAATACTTGCTGGAAATATACCGACAAAATTATTCTGTTGGCATATGTCCGTTGGTGATTGTGGTATATGTAGTAAATGTTTTTCAACTCTTTGGAAAATACAGATGGATTTAGTCCGTCGATATTTTCATCGGTAAATCACTAATGGAATTAGTTCGTCGATGATTGTGGCATATGCAGTAAATGTTTTCCAACTCTCTGGAAAATACCAACAGATTGAGGTCATCGGTAACACCGTCTATAATATTCAAAAAATATTTTTAAAAATAAAATTGTATAGAATAATTAATATAAAATTGTATAGAATAATAAAAAAAATAATTAAACAAATAAAATTGTATAAAATTGAAATATGTAAAAATAAAATTCAATAATATAAAATCCAAATATTCATTACAATTTTATTTGTACAAATAAGAATTAAACTAGAACTATGACGTCGTTGGAGGAGGAGGAGGAGGAGGAGGAGGTTGGTCGATCCTGGGACCATACGATTAAAAAGGGGGCGCGCATGTACCAACCATATGTGATCTCATGTCCATGACCATTTAGTGGAGTTGTTCATAATCTACCGAGAGTCGTTCATATGTTTCGGTGAGATGAACTGTGTGTTGTTGTAAGGCCATAAACTCCTAAGATTGGGTGCTTGATACCGATTGGGAGCTACCAACAGTTGAGACACTATGAGTCGCTCGCAAGTTCTCGGTCGTGGTGTTAGAGAGTCTATACACCCGATTTCTATCGGGTCCATCAGACAATCTTGCATTTATCTACAAATCCGGATCGAAATCCGGGTGGGTCGAAGAATCATCCCCGTATCTCACCCTCAACCAGCTATTATATGTCTCTTGAAAATTAAAAAAGAAATCATCAAATTCAATTCAAAAAAATAATAATTTACGAAAGTAAATGGTTGAACGAACATACCACGAAGTTTTGAGTGTAGTTGTTGACGAACTGTTACACCCCCTTTTTATAGTCTTCACTTCGTACGTGCATCTCCACAAAAAGCTCTATTGAGCTCGGCTCACGTCCAAGAGACGCCCAAAAATCTGTATGGAATTAAACAAATATTTTAAATTAAGAAAAACAATGAAATTACATTAACAATACATTGCATTTGTAATATCTAACCTCTCAAATGGTTACATCCATCTATACTGGACTTGGCCTCCAACTTTTGCCTCATATGATAAATGCATTGGTAGATGCTCCATAGAGTCAAAAAAGGATGGAAGGAACATCATCTCAGATTTGCATATTGTCTTTACGATATTCATTTCAAGCCTATCAATATGTCGTGTTTGCAACTTGTTGGAGCATATATATCTAAAGAAATGAGTGATCTCCGTTAGTGCATCACATATCTTATTTGGCAATAAATCATGATAAGCTAGTGGAATGAGTGTTTGCATAAAAATGCGGTAGTTATGGTTCTTCATTCCATACAATGACCGAAGATACAATTCCAACATTGATATGTTCGAGGCATGTCCATCAGGAAAATATAGAGTCTTAAGCCATTGGTAGACTAGTAGTTGTGCATTCTTCTCTAAGGCAAAGCTTGCTTTCAATTTTATGACCCATGACCCATCAAAAACCAACTCCATATTTTTACAGTGACAAAACAACGTTATATCCATTATAGCCTTGATGTTGTCCTTTGTCTTCTTCTTCACATCCATGATCGTGTTGAAAATGTTCTCAAACACGGTCTTTTCTATGTGCATAATATCAAGGTTATGACGAAGGAGATTGGTTTTCCAATAAGAAAGCTCTCAGAAAATACTTTGCTTTACCCAATTATGGGTTAAACCAACACTAAGAAACTTCTGCTTACCAGATTGGAAACCAAATACAATGTCATCGTACTCTAATACCACGTCATACAATTTTTCACTAGAAAGACATGGGGGTGCAACATCCTTTTCAACTTTGCCAATAAAAAATCATTTTTGTTCTTTCTATACCTGTGATCTATTGGCAAGAAATGCCGGTGGTAGTAAAAAAAGACTCTTTACCACTGTTTGTTAGCATAAATGCCTTATTGTTTTCCATGCAATATAAACATGCTAGTTTTCCTTGCGTGCTCCGACCAGAAACAATTCCATAAGCTGGAAAATCATTGATAATTCACATCAAAGCTGTTCTTATAAAAAAATTTTGTTTTCTCGATATATCATAAGTCAAAGCCCTAAAAGACCACGACTGCATTAACTCATCAATCAACGGTCGAAGATAAACATCTATATTCCAGCCTAAACTATTAGGACCGGGTATAATCATAGATAAAAACATGAACTCTGGTTTCATACACATCCCCGGTGGCAAGTTGTAAACCGTGAGTATAATCGGCCAACAAGAATAAAGAGCAGGAAATTACCCAAATGGGTTGAATCTGTCTATACACAACCTAAGATGCACGTTCCTTGATTCAGCTGAAAAGTGAGGATGCACACTATTAAAGTGTTTCCATGCTTCATTGCCAGAAGGATGCACCATCACTCCATTTACCGTATCATATGAATGGTGCCATGTCATGTGCTCAATAATTTTTGGTGACATGAATAACCTCTACAATCTAAGTGTTATTGAGAAGTATTTAAGTTTTTTATATGCTATATGAGTCTTTCTCATGCCAGTTCTAGGTTTGTAATAGGAATGCCCACATGTCATGCACTCGGTCAGCTTAACATTTTTAAGGAAGTACAATATGCAGAAGTTTGGACATATGTTAATTTTTTGGTATCC
Source organism: Populus nigra (assembly GCF_951802175.1). Lineage (NCBI taxonomy): Eukaryota > Viridiplantae > Streptophyta > Magnoliopsida > Malpighiales > Salicaceae > Populus > Populus nigra. The sequence continues at coordinate 10,302,625 of NC_084852.1, forward strand.
TAAACCGAGGGATTTCATCATGGACTTAGCAGTATAAAGTTATCTTTTATCCTATTCCCTTTAGGTAAAATATTTCTCGCCCATTCGACAATTCTGTCATAACCAACCTCACTCAACCCATAATTTGACTTGATGACAAATACTTGTGCAACGATCGATAATTTATTGTGATTTATACAATCATCCCATAATAGTTCTTCTTCTATGATTGGAAATTGACTGACATTACCTTGATTCATTCTCATTGCCTCCATAACCATATTCCTAGAATGATTACTATTGTCATTTACAACTCCATGCAAGTTACTAGCACTAGAAGTTGACCCAACCATCCTTTCTACCATACTCTCATTACGAACAAATAGTTCTCCGTGTTACCAACACATGTAATCCTTTATGAACCCTTTATGTAGAAGATGCATCGTTACAACATCTAGATTAAGAAACTTTTTAATTTTACACCTTCTGCATGGATACCTAATATCGTCTCCATTAATATTTCTCGGAATAGATATTGTGGAATTAATAAAACTCTGAACCCCATTATAATAATTCATCATTCGCAATCCTTAGAGTGAATCTCAATACATCCATGAAAAATTATCCATGACTTCTATCGAACCTCTATAAAATAATGATGACAATATGTATTAATTAACTACGTTAAGTAAATAAATTTGCAAAACTATTGGTTTAGTTCAAGATTATCCAACTTACTTTCAAACTTCTCTTAAATATTCATTATCAATTATCTTTATACGTACATACAAATTTATACACATTAATTTACGAAACTTACACATCGGCAATAAAATTGATAAAAATTAAAACGGACCCGTTAAATAAGCTATTATTTATTTCTTCACAACACATCTAAGTCGATAATTCGACATAAGTTTCAACAATTTACAAACAAATATAATTTTACAAAATCTAAAACAAACCATAACAAGTACAAAATTATAAATTCATGCTACAAGTTTGTTTAAGAAAAAACAATAAAACAAGTAAGCACAAAAAAAAAAAAACATAAACTAAAAAAAATTCAATAATAAAATTGACATTTTAAAATTATGTTAAAATTAAAAAAAAGAGGATAGATTTACTTACTAAAAATGAAATTAAAATCTGTAAAAAATCAGAACACGGATACTGTGACTACAAAAGTTAAAGAACGATGAGTTGTGTTAAGATGAGAAGAGATTTTTTTTGGGGGGGTTGTTTGTTGTGGGGGGGTTTGTTTAGATGCAAGGGGAAAAAAGAATGAGAAATAGAGGAGGAGATGATCGATGATCAGGTCATATATTAACTATCACCAATGGAATGACCGGTGAAATATATCCATCTATAAATCCATCGGTCATTCTGTCGGTGAAATAGACACGTCACTATACGGACATCCTAGTTTGAATCTCACTGTAATTCCGTCGATAAAATCGCCCACAAAAACTTCCACATCATCGCAATGCTTTATTTTTTTTAATTTCTTTATATTCCGTCTGTGATTCCTTCGGTATATATCGACAAAATATTCTGTCAGTATGTACCAACGGTTTTAGCGAGGGAAAAAATTTGGTTGGTAAATATCACTATAAAATACCGATACAAACACTCCATCGGCAATTCCGTTTGTATCCATTAAATTTCTGGTAGTGCTAAAACAAACACCAAACTAACTTACTATAAGTAGGGGGCACTGAGAGTGATACATTTTTTTTTTGCACAACCAATCCCCTTACCCAAACTTTCATAGACCATTAGGTTTTCTAGTGATCATATATAATACTAGGTGGTGACTATCTTTCTCTTTATATTACTAATAAAGAATAAGAATTCCTTGTCCTTTCCACCTACATCATTCATGATATTCCCTTTACGGAAGGACGATTGTCATGACGCCACACACATGCAAATTCTTTTTTTGAAACTTTTTTTCACAAAGATATTCTTTTTATAACAGCTTGTTAGAATTATTAAAGCAAGCTTTAATGAAATAAAAACTATGTTTGACACGAATGGATTAAAAAAATTTAGAATAACACACTACTTGTGTATTAGTGAAGGGAACTTCTTGGAATCTATTTTTTTTTTAATTTAATTAAATAAAAATAAAAATAAACATACACATGAAAGGCAATAAATAAAATTTAAGAAAATAAAAAATCATGAAAATCTATACAAAAAAAATGTTTGCTAATATTATAAAAAATATTATAATCTTATCATAATAAAATAAAAACTAAACAATATCTAATAAAATTATACCCTAGATATATTTTTAATTATTTAATTTTAATAAAATTAAATTAAAATTAAAAAAAACAAAAACAAATAAAGGCTTTTATAAATAGAACCCAAGTCATAGGCCTATTGGGCTACCAATTGGCTTCGCAAATAAACAAATCGGGCATCCACTCAAGCTTGGAAAACATGGCAAACAAAGTATCATCAACAATACTAAATTCTTACCAATAGAGAGGTGGTTGAAAATTTAGGCTAAGGGTTTAGAGACTAAAAAATAGGCAAAATGTGATTTTGGATCAAAAGGTACTTTTTTTGTGTGAATTCAAGATTGACCATGTGATCTTTTTTTATTTTCTAGTTTGGTCCTTTTTTTTATAAGTAATTTTTTAATTATAAATTCAAACTATATCTCATGAAATTAGCCTCATATAAAGTTTTAAAATCTGATAAAATCTATAAGAGGTGCTGCAGTGTATTACTACAATGAAACCACGAGGATATTTAGTTTTGTTTGCAATTGTAATGTATATTCGACTTGGATTAGATTATAATAAATCTAAATTATCCAATTGGATCTTATGAATTCATATCAGATTTTAAATATCCATCAGACTTACCATTGAATTTGTTTTAAAGAAAAAATGTTAGCTACATTCAAAATCATGCTGCATAATCAAATGTTCCTATCACAAATATTAATTAAATGCCACAATTAATTTAAATTAGACAATAATTACGACAAAGCTAAAGGGAAATAATAAAAATGCCTACTCTATGCAAAACTTGATTGGTATGAAAGAAACATTTTAGTATTTTATAAAGAACAAGTTCGAGATGGACAGAAATTGAAATTGGATCAAGACATTATAAAACAACTCATGAATTATTGTCATATTTTTATAAGGTTTTTTACCAAATTAATTCAGGATTTGAAAAGGATGAAGAAAAAACTTATCATGTTATATTTTGAAACAATAGCCATCAATATGGAGAGAAGAAGAACATAAATAATCCTGAGAAGTGTAGTTTAACTAGTCAGGCTCTGGGTTTATTCCTTAGAGATTACCAGTTTAAGTCCCGCAAATCTTAGGGCTATTGGAGGCTTACATGGTCCTTAACTTCGGGATATGTGAGATTAGTCGAGGCGCACGCAAGCTGACTCAAACACCTATGTTAATAAAAAAAACATAAATATAGAGTTTTATTTAGTATTTAGAGAAAGAAAAAAAAAACCCTGAATCTAAATCCATAGTCATGTTTTTTTATTTATTTATGTTTTTTTTATATTTTATTTTTATAAATAATATTGATATTAATTTTGGATCATATTATTATCAAACCAGATTGAGATAGATCCACAATAGATCCATGGGTTAGCAGATTCGAGTCATAAAGATTGTAAACCACATTCATTTAATTACATCAAAATTGGATTAAATTGGGGTTAAAATCCGATCCATTAATAGCCAAACCAGTAGTTATAAAAGGCTACTTATTTACGGAAAAAATGTATATAAATGGCACTTTAATCAAAATAAAGTTAGCAATTGAGGGGCATTGTTTCCATAAATGTACTCGTTTAATTGGTATTTGGGAAATGACAACGCTAATCAAAATAATTTTAACGTTAAAAATCAATGGATTTAGACTGTGTTTAGAAATGTAGTTAGAATTTTTTTTAAAAGTATTTTTTATTTAAAAATATTTAAAAATAATATATTTTTTATTTTTTAAAAATAATTTTTGACATTAAGATATCAAAACAATTTAAAAATATAAAAATAATTTTAAATTAAAAAAATTCAAATTATCATAAAATGATGTTTGGAATGCAATTCTAAAAGACACCTTACCATCTAAATTTAGCCATCAAATCATGACAATTGATGACAATTAGAATGATTTTTGTTTTGTTTATAAAAATATACTACTGTAGTAGAACAAGTATATATGTATAATCAGTGGCAGAGGTAGGAGGGGTTGGTAGAGGCCCTGACCCTGCAAGGAAATGTCTTTTCCAGCCTATTCTTTGATAATATTTATAATTTTAGTAGTAAAATAACTGAAATTTTAGCTCTTTTAAAATAATTTTTTTAATTTAAACCTTTTTAATTTTTTTTCTTGCTCTGTTTATGTATATAATATCAGATAAACATATAGACATTAATAATAAAATAACTAAAATTTAGCGTTAATTTTTAGAATACCATCAGAATTGTATCTTCGGCCATTGTATATTGGGCTTACACTGGGTTCGATATGGTTGCTACCTTGGGTGAAGAGACCAATAACCCGTCAAGGGATATATACCAATTGGCTTGGGGGTTCATTTTCTATAACTTTGTGATTTATGTCTATAATTATTTTCCATAAATAGTTTTTTTTTAAAAAAAAACACCAAGCATGGCTTATAAAGAAAGTGAAAGCAAGAATGAACGCAAAAACTTGTTGGATCAGTTGAGAAAGAGTGCACAAAATAAATCTAGCAGCTAAGAATCTCAGCACGCATAGCACAACTTTGTAACCAACCAAGGCACTTCGTGGAGTCATTGGTCCTGCAACGCATAGAGCATATTAGTATCGAGCAAACATATATATAAAAAAAAAACAGAGAAAGTAGCAGTCGAGGCCAGAGGTTGCAGCATGGGAATCTGATATAAAAGCTAACGGATGCAGGGATTGATTCAAGATCTGATCTTCTAAGTTGTACCAATATATTTCAGCCGAGCTCAATCACAAAGAACATGTAAAAACAAAAAAACAAAAGCAATACACATTTCTTTTTCTTTTTTGTTTTTGAAAACAGAAGTTGTTGCTTAATTTCTTGGTAACCCAAAATATGGATGCATCTATTTCCAGGTCCATCCAAAGTAGAAAAGAATGCATCAGTGTTCTTTTCCAACAACATTTGAAATCACATTCCGTCCACTCTTGCTATCAATTGATATGAAATTCTAGAAGATCATTTAATATATATGATATCGCCTCTTTCTTCTCTACTTTCACTTAACAAGGAGGTACTCACAACCCATTGATCAAGCAGCATAAATAGACAGTATTGTTAGAAAGCCACGTCGTTCGTTCAGAGAGAGACCTAAAGCCAAATCCCAAATATTTGGGATGAAGTGGGACGTCAATGAAGACTGTTGCAGTCATGGGCAAGTAGAGGACGAGAAGATCGCAGGATTGGACTGGGTCTTTAACAGTTGAGAGTTTTACGTGTTTTCCTGTTGCATGTTATTTCCATTCGTTATGCTATATTTCTTAACTATTTGAAGTTCCAGTTGTTAGCTACTAGTTTCCTTTTATTTTAGGCGTTCTTCTACGTGGCTTTGCTTATTTAAGCAGCTAGAATTTATCAATGGAGTATGAGAAAAATATTCATCCAAATTGTGGTACTTTTCTCACCTAAAGAGAGATTAAAAATAATTTAGTTAGCATTTGTAATATTTGCTAGGACCTATCATTAGTATAAGCCTGATTATTAACGGGAATTAACAATAAATGTATTGAGCACTTGGAATATAGACTCAGTGTAGTTTAAAAACAACTTCAACGAATAGAGTTTGGGATGAACGACAAACTTCACCATATGGAGGAAGCTCTCAATCGAATTTTGAATATGTTGATTGCAAATCAGGAGAATCCCAACCACGACAACCATCACTAAGACGACAACGATGGGGGTTGACAAATCATCTCCTCTAAAATAGAGAAGCTGAAATTTCCATGATTTTCAAGGGATCACCTAATTGAATGGTCCAACTGTATGGAACAATTCTTTGAATACAAGGGCACGATAAAAAACCAAAAGGAGCTCATGGCTGCTTACGACCTTGAAGAGGAGGCCAACCAATGGTGGCAGTGGCTTCATAGGATGCTACATGAATAAGGACGTGTGGTTTCATTAGAAGGTTCATGAGGTTACCACTCGTGAGAGATCCATTAGCTCTTCCACTAGCGACTTGTGTAGCTCCTGCTACACTTGCGGGACCCATTAACCATTTTTCTTAGGAGGAAATGCAGAGGAAGAGAGCACAAGGTCTTTGTTTCATCTGTAATGAACGTTTTACAGTAGTATGTATCAGTGGCGGAAATTAAAGATCTGAATTACAGAAATTATAGCTGCAATTATGAGATTTATTTTACCATAATTAGTGCATTAAACTGTATATATATTCTTACCTATATTAGAATATTAGCAGTTAGTGTATTAGCTGTTTATATTTTCTTACCAAAGTAGATTGTAGAACAACTCTTATTTAAATAGAAACGATCCTCATGAAGAGGACATTCAGCCGCCATTTACTCAAAATTGTTATGGTATCAGAGCTGGTTCTGTAACCTCTGATATGTCTTTTTTTTAGGTTGATTAATTTTTTAATCAACAACTTCGTTCAGTCTTGCTTTAAGATTTCTAGTTTTGATTGTTTTTTTAGAATGTCTACAGAAACTTTGAGTATCAAACTTACAG